>NW_024040116.1:0-29136 GCF_014851395.1 Micropterus salmoides | reverse complement strand
ATAACTGGTTCACTGGGCACTTCCATTAGACTTAGATGTAGTACCAGCCTATTACTGTTTCCTAACGAGAACGTTTTGAACTTCTCTAACTTATGGCAGGGCTAAATTAAAAGTGCTCAACCAAAAAGATTCATTCATTAAAATTGTTGCTTGTCAACAGTTTGGCTGGTTGAAGTTAAGGCCATTGTTAAAGTGTTCCAAAACATGGCCAAAAACATTGTATGTTTTCTCTCAGGTGAAAGAGGCCATGCAAAGAATTCATGACAGAGGCAACATAGGAAAACTCATTCTGGATGTTGAGAAGACACCCACCCCTCTGGTAACAACATTTTAATGTGTTTTGTGTAACACAGCAAACAAGATTATATGTAAGAAGGGCATTCCTATCTCTGTGCCTAATTAACCATATGCAGATAATTTTCTGGCCGACTTGCAGTGTGGTATTTGTGATTGATAAAAACTTGCATTTTACATTTGATACCTCCTGCACTTTTTCAAGGAGGAATTAGTGAGTAGGATTACCTCTTATTTTATAGTAGTTGTTTCCATGGTGATCTCAACATCAGACCTAGAAAAACTATAAATAGACATGCTCATATTGAAAGTATCGACCCTGTATACAGCTGCCCGTAATCAGAGGTCGCATTTGCACATTTACTGTACCACTTGGTGTCTCAGTTTTCTGTATGGCAAGCACAGGATGCAGTTTATGATAGCTGATTAATATTTTACCACTAGATGGCCAATGACAGCACAGAGACCAGTGAAGCAGGAGAGGAGGAAGAGGAGGCCGAAGAAGACAACGACAGCAAGGAAAGAATGCCTTTCATCCATTAAACCCAACAAACCCTACTACAACACACCTAGAGACTGGAGACATTCACCATAGAGAAACACAAGTGTTGTGCAGTATGTGCGTATGTATGGGGGGTGGGCCATATCAATATACATGCACTCCAGTACCTCAAACGTGTACCTGCTTGCCTAACTTCCACTCTACCTAACCTAGTTTACCTAGTTAGGTGTAGAATCAGGTGTGGTGTGGAGTGAAGTTACAATGGTCAGGTGTGCTGCACTATCAAGCAACGCCTGACACTACACCTAACACTTAGAAAAAGTTCTAGTTACATGTAGTGGCGCTGTCACATCTAGTCTGGCATATTGGGCTGAGTGAAGCCTATTCTGGTATGTGCAAAGTACTCTGTGGACACACCTGACGCGACACCTAACTCTAATCTCTGCAGTCTCCTTTGAAGGCTGTATTTATCCAGAGAGAAAAAATTAGATTGAGTTTTTGTTCTGCAGCTAGTGTGTCATTTTTGCAAGTTTATGTTGCTTTTATTGTGCAATATGTAGGAGTAATATAGCTAAACTATAATGGACCACATGGACCATGAAGGATCACTATTTCATGCTGCAGACTGGAGTTCATTTCCTTGTGAGTGAAATGGTACATAAAAAAGGATGATAGTAGTTTATTCTAATGCTGCTGATGTGCTGCAACAGATTAAAGTTCAAATAAATAATTTCTATTAAACACTCTCCAACCAAAATCAGTGTGTTTCATTAAATCACCTGAATTCTCCGACATTTTACGCAATAAAAGCAAAATACTTGCAATAATGTCACATAAATCTGTTTAGGTGGGTTGACTGGGAATCCAAATGCAGACACAGATTCAGATGTAAAAGAAAAATACACAGCAGGTTTATTTGACAGTTTCAAAAAAATGTGCAATGACGAAATGCAAGCTGGTGATCTCTGTGAGCAGGCAGGCGGAGTGAGCTGGGAAGGCAGCGGAAAAACAGAGAATACTGAGTGGAGCAGGCTGACTGAAACTCCTCTGTCCAGGATCAGGACCTGAGGCAAAAGTGAGAAAAACACAAGAGGGAAAAAAAAAACAATTCTGTAGTACTGCAAGCTTGACACAAAGAAGGGGGAAACAGAATAAAGACTAGGTACTTAGGGGATGGCACAGCCAGAACCTGACAAGTTTGCAGAGTGAACATTATACCTAATTTTCTGTCTCTCTTTCTGGATTCTTCCTAGGATTAGTGTAAGGTGTTCAGGGCTGGGGAGTAACGGATTACATGTAACAGTGTTACGTAATCAGGATACAAACCGGCTCCGGTTCAGCAACAAGTAAAGCTATCTGGAAACTCTGTGAATCAAAGAGTTGAGGCAGCCGGGGGACGTCAGAGAGAAAACTAGAAAAAATATTTACTCCATATTTCTAATATTTCTCCATCAAATATGTAGTTTCACCAAAATCAGTGAAAAAAGTTGTGTTTCTGTAAAGCAATCAGTGGGGCCCAGTCCTAGAAACACTGCTTCAGCAGTATAATAGTGAGAAATCTTTTCATTGGACGCTAAATTAAGTGCAGAATGAGTCATCAACATTCACTCTTAAATATCATCAAGAATACCTACAAAACAATGTTTTTTGTCATTGATGGCCCAGATACTGCCATAGTGGTGACATAGTGCAAAGCATATCATATAAAAACATTTAAACATGGATTTTGGAAACGGGAGATTTTGTTTTCTCTAAAAGTACGCTAACAGACAACGTATCAAGCTTCTCTTGTCTTCATTTGGCTATTTGGCATTGAAGTAATCCAAAAGTAACTGAAAGTACTCAGATTACATTACCTTTATTTTGTGGTACTTGGATTACATTTTTAAACAAGTAATTAGTAATTGTACTGGACTGCATTTTTAAAGTAATCCTCCCAACCCTGAAGGTGTTGCCTCAGGTGAGGTGACATAGTGCTTTGCACCTACTAGCATCAGCTTCACTCAGTCAAGTTCAAGTTTATTTATAAAGCACATTTAAAAACAACACTAGTTGACCAAAGTGCTTTCCACAATAGACAATAAATATACATGACAACAACAGTAGAAAAAGTAAATAAAAAAATAAATGTAACTACTCAACTCTGTTTGAAGGCCGACGAATAATATATGTCTTTAGCAAGGATTTGAAAGTGTCAGGAGTCGGGGCATTTTTTATTTCAACAGGTAAAGTGTTCTAAAGATTAGGAGCAATCTTGCACTCATACACCACACTAGATGTGACAGTGCCACACGTGTCTTTACATGTAACAAAAAATGTTCTAAGTGTAATGTGTAATGTCAGAAGTTGCTGGATAGTGCACTTCACCTGACCATTGTGGCTTTACTCAACACCGCACCTGCTTCTACACGTGACTAAGTTCATTTTGGCATGTCAGGTGTAGTGTTGGTGTGGCGTCTGTGTGTGTGCTTACGCCATAAAGTGTAGCGTAGGTGTGGCACAGGCGATCATGGTAATGTGTTAAAGTTACACCTAAATGAAACACACATCCCCTACGCCACATGTATATGATGCCTGTGTAAGCATTGTAAGTGGAAATTGGAAAATAGAAAATGTAGGTGTAATGTCAAAGGTTTGTTAGATTGCAGAGGTCTTGTCAGGCGCTAGTGAGGCGTTTGAGATACTGGACACATGTAAATTGGTATTTTCCACCCCCTATACATGTATGTATGTATCATGTGCTATATGCATGAATGTATGTATCTATGTACAGAATATGTTTGTGCCTCTTGTCTGTTACCTATTGTTTGTCAGTTGATTAGTCAAGTAACTTTTTTGGGTAAATGAAGACTCACATGTTTATCACCCAGACAACAAGTGCAAGTGCCATTCTTAGAATAGTATTAATATATTCTTTAATGTATTATGAAGTGATGTTATGCTAGCCAATGATGTAAATAGGTTTGTGTCCATTTTACAGGCAATTGCATGCCAACAGTTTATTGAATCAGCCACAAAGTGAAATTAGCATTTAAACCTGCTGACTTGCTATTATCACTTTAAGATTTGCACCCGTAAAAACAGATTTAGTAAAGCACATAAGTGTCATACCATGTCTGTCCTCAGTGATGACAGCAAAATGAGAGCAAACGATTTACACAAGTTTTAGAAAATGACCCATAACGTTTTGATGCCTCTGACGAAGGGAGTCTCATGTTACAATAGTAATGCGTAAGCCAGTAGAGGTAGGCAAGTCTGTGTTTGCGTGATATTTTATTCTTAGGTGCCAACCGTGTAGTATTATGGGATCAACAGTGCCTTTGAGCTACAAACGAGTGTTTGATACTCGAAATGCTTTCCTCGTGTGAAGTTCGCATTGGACAAACCAAGAAAAAAGGTATTTTAACTGGAATATGAAAACAGATGTGTAGACTATTCAAGATTCTTCTTTGCCTGATCATACAATTTGTAGTAGGTTGAATCTACGGTGCCACCAGAGCACTTTTTATGTAGTGAGGTTTGGATTGAGGATATGTTTTCCTTCTAAACTGTATATTCAGAACTTTTCTTAAGTGTTAGATATATTGTCAGGTTGCAAAAATTGGACCGTTTTGTAAACACTGGGGTAAAACAGAATTTATATGTAAATACAAGAGAACATGAGAAAAATCTGTTCTTAGGGAGGACGATGAAGCGTTCAGTCAGCCTGCAGTCCAAGGTTTGAGGAGTCTCTGCTTTGCCTTGTCTGACCAAAGTTGTTTACTTGCTGGTGCCTCACAACAAAAGTGCCAACATAAATTATTTTACAATGAGTTGTATAAAGGCAGGGTGATTTAGGTTTGAGCAACACTGTGTATTATTTTATGTAAGTATGACGCCCTCTGCTGAACTCCACATGTGCGAGTTGTTGATGAAATGCAGGAGAAGAACAACTGACTCACCCACAACAAATCTGATCTGTTTTATTTTATTTATCAAAGTAAAAACAAACTGCGTTGTATTTCCTTCACACTATTTCTCCGGCCTTGCTTGTTCACTGTGTTTTATATCGTCTAGCCATCTGAATTATTTATTACCTTAATTGAATTATTAAAATGAAACCACAGTATACGTCAAAAACTGTTTTCTCACCTGAAAACAATAAGAGAAGTCAATGTTTCATAATAATGCCATTTTAAGAAGGAAAAAAATGTATCAACAGCAAAACTAACAGGAGTAAACACTGCATGCCTTGAAGCTGAATGATAAACAGTGGAGAGACAGAGTTAATGGCTTTACTAAAGTGAATCGATTTAGAGATTGATTTCCATCCATCCATCTTCAACCGCTTGATTTGTAGACTTGAAAATAAGGACAGTGATGTGTAGTGTCAGTTTAGATGCCTTTAATGTCACATTTGTTGTGTTAGAGAGAGCATGTTTTTCAGTGTGTTTTCATATTGTACAAAAAAAGAAAAACAAAGAAGTGTTTAGCATTGTAGTGTGTTCACAAAATTCCTTTTAAACTATGGGTTACCTGTGGTGTACTTTCTTTGAGTACAGCTCTGTTTACTTGAATAATAAATATCTGCAAAGTATTCCATGATTGTATTCTTGTCTTAGTTCAGTGTTTGAATTTATTTATCACACATGATTTACACCCTCCCTGAAGTCAAGTTATTTTCCATATTACATTTAAAAAGGTTGTCCCTCTTTTTCTAGTTCTAGTTGTCCCTGTTTTTTTAATAGTATGCAAATATTTCAGTATATCTCAGCTTCATGAGAGTGAACATTCAGTGTACATTATGTTTCAACATTTAGAATATAGTATACTATTCTTGCATACTGCACATTCTGCTTAATCCCTCAGTTTGGCACAAGATGGATACAAAGTAAGGGATTTTCTAATGCAAGAGATATTCAGTATAGTCAGAATCAATTCACGCACTGTTGGCAGAACTGCTGGAAACTGTGTTTTATTTGAAGATCCATGTATGTGTTCGTCATCATTAATTATTCATTAAACCAGAACTACTGACCCTCAACTCAGTGTCCGAGGTTAGTTTTGGGTTTTATATCTGCAGAGACTGCATTGAGACAGCTTTGCTCATACAGCTTTTTTGCATGCTAACTAAACATAGAACTTTGACTCAATATTGTGCAATGAGGCTAAACTAAATAGATATTACATAGAGTACCATTTCACATCCATTTACACCTACTAGATGTAACCGTAAACTCTTGTATATTTATTTTTCAGAGACAGTTTCTGTAACATGCTGAAACAAATAACACATTCAGAATATCATTTTGGCATACTAGTGAGTGTATGTACTGAAACCAATAAAACTATCACACAGTTTTTGATTAACATTCTTTGTTAGATTACATTATTCTAGAGAATGATTTACTTAGTGCATCCTTAAATGAAAGATAATACTCAAAAATGTATAATTTAAAAACTGTAAAATGGGGAAGAGTACATGAACTGCTTTTGAGAGTTGGATTGCTGAACTGAGCCCATATTCCCAATATTCTTTCTTATTTAGCTCCCCCCTCCTATCTTTATGCAACATCTCACTCTAAAAATAACCAGAGCTGGGAGCTGGACTTCCTCTGGTCTGGTAGTAGCTTTTTTTTTTAAGATTATACAGCTGGAAGACTGTGTGAATGAACAGATTTCAACAGTGTAGATTAGTTTACTGTGAACATTTACTCCTTTGCTTGTTTTATGTATTGAAAGTTGTAAATTAAAGCCTTATTAGTGTAGATTTCTACCACTTAGAGTACATATATTGTATATTTCACTGCTGGGCCAGGTGTTATTATTTGATAGTACACACAAGTTGGCACTTTTTCTGAGTTGACACCAAGGTGCAACATTATTATTTTTTAACATTATTTGTCAAGAAGTTAGCATGTCCAAAACCGATATGGAACTTGGGAGGGGAACACTGTGTGATAGTGAAGCAGTCAATGAATTTCCAGTTTGTTTGTGAAATGAAGGGAATACTGCTTAGTGCACCTTGTCCCAAGTAAATATTTATCAAAAGCCAGACACAAGGAAGTCATTATTTGCCACTGCACCCTCATACCTCTCTCACCTCCTCCTGATGTTTGGACAAAAACAAACAGAGTTGGAGCCAATGCAGGGGGAGTACCCAGAAAGGCATACAGAGGGGCCAGTATATATTGAGCTGCGTTTTTGGTTCCTTCCACGGCCGTACAAGGTGTGCCACTCAGTCCTGTCCTGTAGGACCCACTGGCCTCAGACATGGCACGTCTGGCCCTCCCTGTCTTCCTCGTTCTTTGCTTCTCCTTGCTCCACTTCAGCTCCGGCCGTCCATCTCGCACCAGGAAGGCCGTGTCACCTCGTCAGCCCGGAGGTAACTATGCACATGGCACGCAATTCATAAATAACATGTTTGCTATCGATGTACATTGGACCTGTTTGTTTCCTGCTTCTTTGCCGAGATGCAGCTGCAGAGGAAGATTATGTGAAATCTCAGCTTAAGAAGTTGTGGCAGGAGGTGAATTCACTGAAAGAGATGCAGGCGTTGCAGACAGGTACTGCCCTCACTGAATAAAGGAAGGTTAAAGAAAGGAGATGACAATGGATTTGATTTAGAAGCATTGCTACAGTCTTCAGTATGTTAGTTTAAGAAAATAAGTAAATAAGAAACAAACCATGGGACAATGGTTGAATAACAATATTATTGTGATTTTAGGTTGTATTCATAAACATGCTATGGTACTGTATATCACTGTTACTTGTTAATTTAGGCCACCAGCTGTCGTGCAAGAATGTGGATAATTGGTAACTTCATAACTAGATTTTTAACTTCTTAGTGTCCTGAGTCACCAGCAGAGGGAAGCAGCACCCATCATCCATTAAATTGTAAAGTTAAAGGTTTAATTGCTGCAGAAGTGTAAGCTAAAATATCTAAATTGCTTATCTTATTTTTAAAAAATAATGATTTTTTTTACAAGATTTAGTCAATCATATCAAAATACTACACATCTATTGATTTATTATTATTGTTGTTTTTTTAAAATATGCCTACTTTTTCCTTTTCTTGGCTAATTTATTAGTCAATATTCAGACTGTGATCTCTCTGTATATAAGTTAATGAATATGGCTGTATGAATTGCTGTAAATTCTGTTGGAGAAACAAAAAGAGGGATTCCATCATAATTATTTTCCTGTTACTGAGGAAACTAAACATTGCAATAGTATTGAACTATTTGAATACCATATAGTTACTTTACAATTCATTCATAAAGTAAGTGCTTTGTGTTTTCAGTCTGTCTCCGTGGCATCAAAGCTCACAGGAAGTGTTATCTTACAATTGAGAACCCAAACATTACCACGAAGCAAATGAAGACTGTATTTCACAAGGAGGAACCCTTGCAACGCCGCGGGACAAGATGGAAAACAATACTGAGAGACTATGCGAAGAGGAGTGCCCCAGGATCAAAGGAATTCTGGATTGGCGTGGCAGACATAGTTAAAGAAGGCCAGTATGTTGACGTCAACAGCCTGCCTGTCGGCTACTTCAACTGGGACCGCTCCAAGAAGCAGCCCACAGGAACGAAGAGGGAGAGCTGTGTTGCCCTTTCAGTGGTCGCGCAAGGAAAGTGGTACGATGAGGTGTGTGGCAGCCTCAAAAAGTACATCTGTGAATATGTCATTCCCTAAAGGAAACAGAGTGGCTGCTGACTACTTCATGATCATTTGTGTGGGTCATTGATTAAAAGTGTGCAAAAATGTGTTTTCAAATCTGGGCTAATTCATGATGGAAACACAGCTTGTTTTTGACTGTGTATTATGAAATGTATTTTATCAACTTTGTCATTATAATTAGTAATTCAGAATCAGAATCAGAAAAGCTTTATTGCCTAGTACTTTTTACACTTATGAGGAATTTGTTTTGGAGATAAGGTGCTACATATAGACAAACATACAGTTGAGATAAATAAATGTAGAAGGTTATTAATTAGCTTTAATACACACAGTAGAAACTGAAATCAAAAGATATTCAGGTGAAATTATGTGATTTCCCTTTTATAAGAGCTATCAGGCAACTTCATGTTCACTTTATGCAAAGTCCCAAAGCTCAAACTATTTGATTTTGTCAAATCAACATAGTTTACATTAATACAGTTTCATACATAAACACCAGGGAGTTCCCCAGTTTACCACTCTACTGCTGACCACTGAACAGCTTGATTTAAGCAGATGTGGGTGTAGTGAACGGTAGCATGGAAGTGAAAGGAAGTGTTTGCCTGTTGGTTGTTCTGTTGGTTGCCTCACTTGGACACTGAAGGAATAGAGCCCAATGAAAAAAGTTTGAAATTTAATTTTGGGAGTAGTGTACATGGGCGTAAGAGAAGCAAGATACCCTTTGTTGTATGTTGCACTCACACACTGTTTTTAGACTAATTGACTAAAAAGGCAGCATGTATACTTCTGAATGGTAAGTGACGTTAAAACATTTAGTTATACAAGCTGACTGTGAGGCCTGAGCAGCACGATGAAGCCATTTGCTCTCTATTTTCTAAACATATTTTTTTTCTGTAATACTACCTCTTGGGTAAAACTGTACATAAATCATTTCATACTAAAACATTATCGCAAGAAAATAAATTTTCACTGCACTGTACATAAATGGATTTATGGAACCATCATATCAGTGTTTCTTTTTGCAATAGAAAATTAATTGTGAGGGACTTACTGGTATATTTTGGTACCTATAATAGATGAAAAGCCTGTTCATATTCCCATTTCAGCACACAGTGAATCTGTATACTCCAACACACCTTTCCAGCCAGAACTATCTGCAAATGAATTTACTGATGATGATAACATGGAGGATAAATATGCATTCTGGTACACTCCATGACCTCTGTATCCCTTTCTCATAATCCCAGCCCAATGAATGTCTACTAGAGAAGATGCTTATCTACTTCAGCTGGAATACAAGTCTATGTGTAAGGTGACAACAAACAATGAGGAAATGCTTGTTTGCTTATTCTGTTATAACAAATCACTCTCTGGATACATGTAGTGCTCTATTTTGGTGCAGTGCCCCTTCTCAACCAAACCACACCACATCCACTGCAGCGCATACACTCAAATAAGACTCTTACACGAAAACTATACTATATCGGCAATCTAGAATCCGGAGTCAATCCGCCTAACTTGTCTTTGGAATGTTGGAGGAAACCCGGATCACTAAAAATAAACCTGAACAAACACATGAACATGGAATCATGTTATCAAACCTCGACCCTCCTTGCTGTGAGGTGAAATATGCATTTCTGACTGTTTGATCTGAATTTATGCTGCACCATGCAGTATGAGGTGTGCAGCAGTTTAAAAATGTCCAATATTATACAAAAATGACTGTGCAGTGCATCAACCTGTACCCTAAATTGAACAGTCTAGGGTAAAAGTCGAGTTTCTTTAGCGTGCCATTACACTTACTCTTGAGCGACAGCCACTCATTGTGACCTACTGCTCCTGGTTTACAAACATGTAAAACAGTAGTGAATCAGTTCAATAGAAAGAGAAAGAGAAATTAATTTGAGTTTGTGCACTTTGTGTACTCAGTTTAATTTGTCAATATTGTTGTGATCTGATTGAAAACAGTGCATTGTTAAATTTGAATGGATTGCCAAACTGACCCACAGCCCCGAACCACTCTCTGTCGCACAAGCTAAAACCATTACTGCCGTGTTTTTTTGTGCGTTTCTGTCATCTCTGTCCTTTTAAAGCGCAGACACGCACCTACGTCATCCTGTCCGCACACATCACGCACGCTTGTCTGGATGGAATGTGACGCCAAAGCTCCCTGAGTGAAGTCTCGCGGAGTAAAACACCGGCCATTTTTCTCCATTTATAGCAGGACACTTCGTGCTTGGGTAGTGTAACCGAAAGTGTTGCGATCACTTTGAAACGCCTACAAGTTTTTGGCAAGTTTAATTTTGTTCTCCAAGCATCCAAACTTACAACAAACAGGACACACACCATGTTTGTGTTTACCGCTGCGAAGTTTTTTCGCTGACACCCTTGTCCGGATAGACGCTTGTCTAAACTGTCGCACAAATGGAAATGGTGCCTAGCGAAGAGAACCAGTTCCTACCCAAAGAGGTGAGCTTATCACGGACCAGTCCTGGTTGGAAAATCACCTTCTGGGCATTAGCTGTCACCCTTGTAGACCATGCTCATTAATAATGGCAAAACTTTGGCACCACTTTGGGAGTTTGCGATCTTGGTGTATCATTTACAGGCTAACTCTCAGCTGCTAACAGTTAGCTAAACATGACTTGGATGGCCTATCATGACATGGCTGGCTAACTTACGTTCAAGCTAATCAGTTAGCGGCTAGTTTCGCTGCATCTCAGACAAAGTGAGTTTCTGTTGGTTAGCGAAAGCTTTAGCATAATTATCATTAACTTATTTTGCCTTTGAATTTGGCTCTCTGGTCAACAGAAACCAGAGCTCTTCAAATGTTGTGGTTGACATTATGTTATGCCCCAAACAAGACGATATGTCAATATTTATTAGCTAACTTGCAAGTAACATTAGCTAGTGTAATTTGGCTAACGTTGGCTAATGTCGTTAGCCTTTTAGGTCTGGTTAGTGGAACAACTCTAGTCAATCTAGATGTTTATGAAGTTGCTAAACCAAATGCAGATGGCTACATCAATGGACATGACTGTCAGTGTTAAATAACGTTTACCGATAATGCTAGTTTTATAAATATGCAGTGTACTTTGATTCCTTCTTGCCCGCGTTTGCAGATTGTTTTGACTGTAACTTGTAGCTTTACTGTAACGTTAGCGTTAGCTAGTCAAATTTGCTAGCTAACGCTAATGTTAGCGGATTGATCTATCTGACTTACCTCAGATAGATGCAGGTGTGTATTTAACAAAACGTTAGCGTTAATCTTAGTTATTTTGGTGCCCCTAATGTTAGAATAAAAACATTTGCCCTTCATATTGACAAATCCTTTACGAACTCGTTTGTCATGATGATATCGTTAAGTTACTTCGCCTTTGCTTGTTTGTCGTGCTATGTTTGTCTTGGTTAAAGCGGTTCACCTGCAATACGCTGCCTAAAACAATAATCCATTAATCTACAATACGACTATGTTGTCGTATTTGCCACACAAGTAGGAATTGAATCGGCTCTAGCATCTGTCAACCCTATTGATGGTCACCAGATGTTAATTGTGTTGTTGACATGTTTGCTCAGGTTAACAGTGTGATTTCAACATAAACGTCTTAGTGGGCATTATTGGCATGGCAGTGATGTTCATGTGTTATTTTGTACTTAAATAGTTTATATCTATATGGTTACTACATGTTATTTGCAGACCCTATATTTAATTGTTTTTTTCAAAGCCCTTTGGCTGCATTGACGTCAGCTACAGACATACATCAAGCATAGGACGTCACTCGTTGATATTGGGGTTGGTGGGAAAATTGGATTTGGTGATGCAGCACTGCACACTTGTTAATTTTCAATATGTTTCATAGTAATAGTGAAGCCATTAGCTACACAACTTATTCATGGGTTATTAACCAATGTAATAAAACCCTACTGGACAAGCCTTTATTTTAAACAAGAAGGATGACTTGAGCTTTTGAGGAGGATATAGGCTTGTATTATTTGATTTTCAATTTGGCAGCAAAACAGGAATTTCTTAGACTTCCAGACTTTTAGCACTTAAATCACATTTTACTGGTAAATAAAAGTTAAGATAGAGAATGGTTGGTAGGATCATTTAGTTCCCAGCTCTGCGTTGGATCATTTTATGTATCTAAATCTTTCATATTGGGGTATGCAAGTTTTTCTGATTGTTAAATTTTCATAGTGCATCCCAGTGTTCAGTTTGCTGTCTTTTAAAGACATTTCAACAGTCAGCTGTGAGACCAGCAACACGATTTAAAAAGAATAAAATGAACTTGGAGTTTATTTGTTTTGAAAAAAGTAGATATTAGAATGGTTTTGAAGTAATATTCATATTTTTGCTTTATCATAACAAGAACAACCTATATTTGATTTTAAGGTGCATCTTGACTTGACTCCAACCCTAACCCCCTAACCCCCTAACCCTAACCCTTATTAATAGGGGTTCATGGATACTGACATTTCACAACATTATAGCCTGTCATTATTTTTGTGCAATTTAGAATCAGTTACATCTGTAAAGAAATGCTGTGCTTTGCAGTACCTGTGGTGTGATGTCAGCACCTTGTGATTATATCCACGGTAAAAATAACCTTTAATCTCATAATACACTTGTGTGTTGTCAGCTGAAGCTTCTTTATAGGATCTGTCAGTCACATTTTGCCAAGATCACAAAGCGATTGCAAAAACTGTAATCACTTCAGTATATTCCTGTGATTAACAGCCAAGAAGTTGATTTGCTAGCCAAACAGTGGTAGGTGTTTTTCTTGTTGTTTTAAATTGTTCTTCACTATCTCCGTTTTATTATTAGGGTGTGTTTTGGAGTTGCAGACAGAGTATTTTTGATGAGATGAAGAGGATTTCTCAGGTAGCCTTGCCATACGTGTGTGAATGTGTGTGTGCGGTGCTCATTTTAAAGCATGGTGTTAAATAGATGCATGACACAGCAACGTGATTACCATCACACTGGACATACTATCGGGACATCTTCAGTAGGAGACCATTTCACAAACAAGAGCTTTTGTATTTAATGTTGATACAATACTATAGTAGTAAGAATTATTACTTAAATCAGGGAGTATCTGATCAAATGGAAGTACACACAGTTAAGAATCAGACCAGAATTTAATGTAATTTCATTTAACCCTCTGCTCTACTTTTTAATAGCTTATCAATTGATTTAATTATTACAGTTGTATATTACCTTTATATATAATTTGACAGGCATTAGCGCTTGTTGAGTTAGTTTTTCTTGCTACTTTCATTTTTGACATTAGCTTTTAGTTTCAGTTCAGCAAATCATTTGAGCCTGTTATAGGCTCGAACAGTTACAGGAACTACCAGACCAATCTGAAAACAAACTATGGGGAGTGTTCAAATGATGAAGTGACTCCTCAATTTAAGCTGTGAATCATACAGTAAAATGAAGCACGTGTCAGCAATTGCATGGCCTGTTTAGCAACATATTTTGGACAGAGAGAAATGGGACAACCTGTCCATGTTTTTCTGTTTCTATAATCATAACCAACGGGCCTTGCCCAGTCATGTGTAGGAAGGTTTGTTGCTCGTGTGTCAGTAAGTCAGAGAACTGGTAATGTTCTCTTTAATTCTTCCTGACTGCCAGAAAGCAGTGCTTTAGACCATAGAAGGTTTATTTGTCACATCACAACAAGTTATGAATTGAAATTGAGTGTAACTCCCTTCTGCTACGTACCAGACAATACACAGTAATATCAAAAGTAATCATAAAATGGTAAACAGAAATAAACCATATTCAGTGGAGAAGTGCTGAGGATGAATTTTAGTTTAAAAGTCTGATAGCTTGGGGAGAGGGGCGCTTTTCTGTAGTCCAGTGGTGCGGCCACAGAAGCGAGACCTGGAAGAAAAAATTTTTAAATTTCAATTTTGGTTACATAATTCCAGTAATTGAGATGCGAGAAACATGTCATACACTTTTTTTTTTACATGTCCTTCTGTAGGTCCCATTAAAAATGATCAATTTGGCATTCTTAAGAACTCATTTGCTGTCCATTTTCTATTACGTTTTTCTAATTTAAAACAATATAAAACACATTTCATCATGAAATTTTCAATTTTAAGAAACCTTCCTTTAACTAAAAATTTTTTAGTACCTTTTTAAAAACATTTTGCTCAATGGGTTAAAGATCTGAAACTAAGGATGAGTCAGTACACATACAATGTAATGAACACATCATGCATTGTACATCAGAAGGCAATTCTTGGTCTTTGACACACAAAGAAGCATGTTGCATCTGCAAATATTGTCTGCAACACTGAGTGCTCTGTTCCTTGAAAATGACTAACATATCAACAATACAAACCTGATATTTGTGTAACTTTGATAATTTGTCTGTCTTAAGCCTATTTCACAGTCTGGCTGTTACTGGGGCCAAATCAGCAATCGATCGGTGCTGCCGGTCGTTATGTGTGAACTTCGCAATGACTCATCAAAACGGCTCCCTGACGCATCGCTGACTCCAGCCAGATATCTAGCATGGCAAATATCTTGAGGAGTCGGCCGAATCGAAATGCACATCCAGCCAATGACAGCAGGCAGCTGTCAGAACAGGCAGCTACTTTTTCACTGCAAACCTCTTTTTACTCACTTCCAGCTCTCTCTGTAGGACAGACAATCCCTGCTGACTGTGTGTGCTAATCTATTCTTTCACCCATCTTAGTTGTCTTTAAATTGCTATATTTATTATGATATACAACTGCTGTTAGTGTGTAGTTTCGCGCCATTTCCTGCGCCACTTTTCCTGCGCCACTTTTCCTGCGTGTTTTCTTGACAAAATGTTGGGAGACCTGCGCCGGGTGGCAGTCGGTGTCAGCTCGTGTAGTGTGTGACCCCTTGTCGCCGATCAGTCACGTTGTGTGAATGCCACAATGACTTCAAGACTCCCGTCACAAGACGGCAAGTTGTGTAGAGTGAACAGCACGGCAATCTGCCAACGCTGAAAGTTATGAAATCTGTGCAAACTGTTAGGGCCATAAAAACTGCTTGCTGTGATTCCTACCATTTCGAAAAGAGAGAACATTTGCTAGAGAACTCCTGCCCCTTTGTATTGATAGTGAATACATACAGTTTAATAATTAACAATAATCTCTTTATTGGGGCCTGGTATCGTTTGAAACGTTTTTCTGAACTTTTTTATAATTGACAACATTTTCATTTAAATCAGACACGCTGATCAAATAATGATTGAACATTAAGCTGGCCAGACATTCTATTCTAGTTTTTGATATTTTCTCTACACATTTCTGTTGGTACCACAAATATATGTTCGATATCAAGCTGTAATTTTGTCAAAATTTTACTTTACTTGTGACAAGTTAGTCATGTCAGTACTGAGGCATTATATGAGATGGTATTTTTCTTCTGTGTACTGCCATGTTTCTCATGACATTGCACAGCCTTACAAATGTTCTAATCATTTACTGTAAAGCATAGATTTTCACAGTACATGGTGCTTTATAACACAAAATCCAGAATGAAAGTCGTGTTTTTTCCTGTTGATTTTCAGATCCAAAATGCAGCTGAGGAGCCCAGGGTGCTGTGTATAATTCAGGACACCACCAGTGCAAAGACAGTCAATGAGAGGCTGACCCTCAACCTGCCTGCTTCCACCACCCTCTCCAAACTTTATGAAGATGTTGCCCATAAAGCGAGATACGTGAATGGCACGTTTGACCTGGCCTGGGGAAATACGCCAGACATGGTTAGGAAATTTATTAATCTAGACAGCCACTTTTGTTTCTGCCAACATGTGATTATGGTTTTCAAAATAAATCTACACAGCATAACAGGAAACAACATTAGCATAATTATGGCTCTCAGCTGGGTTATGTGCTGAAGTTTTGTGATACACTGCCAAATCAAAAGTTTAAGTGTAGGTAAGAGCTGCATTTCAGGATGATGCTAAGGTAGCACATAACAAGTTGGGAGGAGGGATGACATGCAAAAGGGTGTTTCTTAGCTTGATTGTGTTGAAAATATGTGGTTTGCAATCAGTAGGAGCTTTTTTTCCTCCTGTTTGACTTATGTGTTCAAACAAATGTAGTTGTCTTAATCTTGCTTGGCTGATTCAACTGAAAAAATGCTGGTTGACTCGGGGGGGCTTCTCAACTAATGATTTGAATCGCGTTCAGTGGACGTCTTTGTCATCTGTCCGGTGGCCAGAAACAAAACTCTTAAGTGGATGCTAAATGGATATATAGGCATTTGTTTGCTAAAGTGTGCAATAACAGTTTTAAAAGAAATGAAATTGAAATGCCAGTGTTGAGTTTCTAGGTTTTTCTATTGTCCTCAGTTGGTCAAAAAATGCATTTGTAATAATGGCTCCCAGCCCTGTTTGCAGTTGCTATTCACTTGTTCGCTATTTATAAGAAATTTATGTTAGGACACATAGCCCCTTTCACTTCACCACATTGGAAGGGCAGTGTCACATATCATGACCTCAGCAAAGCTGATGGTGGCAGAGATATGTTAGAAATTCAGACAGTGCCAGCTGGTTTTTCTTTTTTCACGTTATCAATGTTCAGAAGTTTGTCTTTCCTACCATTGTTCTCTGCTACAAAGAAAACGTGTTTAAGAACAGTGTTGCTAAGAAAGAGCACTCCCATATTTAGCACAGAAAACTATAGAATGAATGCGTCCTTAATGTGCTCACTCACTGTTGACTATGATTTTGTGTCTATGTTTGTGTATATACTACTCCCTTTTCTTAAATGAGCACAGGCTAATCCTGCCAAAGCCCAGGTGCTGTGTCTGTTGTTATCTCACTGAGTAGGTCAGTGGATTAAGCTATTGCACTGCAGCACTTTGCTTGCTTGTCCTCAGCTTGTCCAGGAGAAAGACAGAAAGTCTCCTGCTACGGAGCATTGTTCACATGTTGGCTTCAAGCTACTTTCCTCGTACGCGGCAATACAGAGTATTTGCTGGAAATGAGTTCAGTGGGAATCTAAGTCTTCTCGTGAGTTCATCCAGTTTGTAGCCTGTAGAAAACTTGTTTTGATGGATTTGTTGCAGCTGTTGTTTTTCTGTTTTTTGCAGGGATAGTAGTTTTCTTTCGTGATTTTTGTTATTACTCTGCGTCCCTCCAGGCACCGCTGGACCACAGCAGTGAGATGTCCCTCTCAGATTCTGGGTTTGAGCCTGGTGGTAAGAGGAATTTCCTCCACCTTACAGACAAAGATGGAGAGCAGCCCCAGATGGCATCGGTGAGGGGACTACATTGGTTTTGCTTTTGGAAACTAAACGTATTTTATTAAAAGCTTCCTCTATTTATGTTTATGTGCGCAGGATGAGTCAGGAACAGCAGATAGCAGTGGACTGGATGACAGTTCCCAGGAGCGGTTTATTGGGCCACTACCAAGAGACGGCACTGCAGGCTGCAGTGGTGACTACAGCAGTCCATCTTACTCCTACTCATCCATCCTTAACAAATCTGAGACGGGTGAGCTTTTGTCTCCTGTTGAATGCATGACATGCGTCTCTTTTTTTTTTTTATATAACCCCAACTGACCTCTTATTTCTTGAACCTTGCCCCCGCTGTAGGTTATGTGGGCCTAGTCAACCAAGCCATGACCTGCTATTTGAACAGTCTTCTACAGACGCTGTTCATGACCCCGGAGTTCAGGAATGCTCTTTACAAGTAAGAACTGCGTTCGTAGAAGTCTTTTGTCAAGTTTTACTTGTTAATAAACTTTTAAAATTCTTTTATACCTTCTGTCCAACTTCAGCTGGGAGTTTGAGGAGTCTGAGGAGGAGCCAGTCACCAGTATCCCCTACCAGCTGCAAAGGCTGTTTGTTCTGCTGCAGACTAGCAAGAAACGGGCAATTGAGACCACTGATGTGACGCGGAGCTTTGGCTGGGACAGCAGTGAGGGTGAGCATTTGTACTCTCCTGTGATTAGACTCACATGGCTTGTCTGCGTGTTTGTGAAAGGAGATACCATGTGCCTCTGCATCTGTACACTTACACCTTTTGTCCGTTTTTTTTTTTTTTTTTTTTTTTTTTTTTAGCTTGGCAGCAGCATGACGTCCAGGAGCTGTGCAGGGTCATGTTTGATGCCCTGGAGCAAAAGTGGAAGCAGACGGAGCAGGTAGGAGAAAGCATGATTTTTTTCGAGACTTTTAACAACAAAAATTCAGCCACCAGTCTTGACGGCTCCCCCCACAATGGAAACAAAAGACCTACTGTGAGAAAAGTGAAATGGGCCAGTAAGCCTCAGGGTTAGCTGTTTCTTATCTCAGGAGTGAGTTATAAACTGCAAACACGTAATCCAGTGTGCGTATGTGCAGCCATGCGGTCTGTACACATGAGCTCCTGGTTAGAACAAAATGAATACATGTGATGGAGCCACAATAAAAACAATAATGAATGCTACTGTAGTGGATTATATTGTTTCTACAGTGAAAGTAGCATTTTAAAGTAAACTGGTAATAGGAGAACTATGAATAATCACTGTTTTTATTCAACTCCAGATGACATGTGAAGATTTAGCTTTCTTTCAAGCTCCACTGTAGAATTTGGATATGCGTGCATTTTGTTTACTGATGGTCCTGAGGCTGTGAAAACATTTGACATTAAACAACTGTTTTCACTGCCTGATTAGCACACTGAGAAGCTAGATGCGATGAATTGTATAAATGGGGATAATGACATACATTGTTGAACACTCTCTCGATCATGGCAGTCATGGTGTACTACACTACACGAAAAGTGACTGATGGGTTAAGATTGGGGGAAAAAGACAGCTCGAGAGGGAAGTTTAAATAATGCTTTACCTGGTCAAAAGCTGTGTGTAAGTAGGCATAATGTTTGGAAAGTTGTCTGACACAGCCCCTTGTTAACATAATCAACATGTCAACATGCTAACTGCAGGCAATTTAGCATGTTAGCTGTAGTTCATACACCTGGGCCTGACGGAATACAACTTGGACCAATGAAAGTTGAGCTACAGTAAATCTGACATCATAGAGCTGAGCCTAGTGAACTGCGTCTGAGATGTCCTAAAATGGCCACAGTACAAAGGATAATCCCTTTTGATTTTGGTAACAACATGGCATTTCCTTTCATTAGACCAAACTTTGAATGTTTTGCCGCACTAGTGGTAAGAATCTAAGAATAGCAACGTTTTGACCATCTGTTTTTGACCGTTTTGGATGGCAGGTTTTGTCACACCACAAGAATTGTTCAGTGGTAGCTCCTTAAATAAGATAATGTAGCATAAGATAATGTAGCAGGGAAAGAAAATCTTGTTGCCCAAAACAAACACCATATTGTTACAAGTTAACATGGCTGAGGAGGCCTGACTGTCATGCCTCCACATCCTCAGGCTGACCTGATCAACCAGTTGTACCAGGGGAAGCTGAAGGATTACGTCCGTTGTCTGGAGTGTGGCTATGAGAGCTGGAGGATCGATACTTACCTGGACATCCCTCTTGTGATCAGACCCTTCGGAGCCAGCCAGGCATATGGCAGTGTGGTGTGTTTCTCTTCACATTTCATTCATTTAAACATTTAACACATTGACAGCAACACATTATAAAAACTTGTACTTTTTAATACAGTTTATTATCATTTAGTATTCTATCGTCCTCTTCCACAGGAAGAGGCTTTGCAGGCTTTTATCCAACCAGAAACTCTGGATGGACCCAACCAGTACTTCTGTGAGCGCTGCAAAAAGAAATGTGACGCCCGGAAGGTGAGCACACTGCAAATGTTATGTCAAGGCAGTGCTTTGCTGTTGACCTGCCTGATTCATCGAAAAATGTTTCTCTACACAGGGGCTGAGATTTCTGCACTTTCCCTACCTGCTGACACTACAGCTGAAGCGGTTTGATTTTGACTACACCACTATGCATCGCATCAAGCTTAATGACCGCATGACTTTCCCAGAGGAGCTTGACATGAGTCCATTCATTGATGTGGAAGATGAGGTGAGAGCAGCTGGCAGTACCTACTTCATCACAATGTCTGGTTTATTAGATTATTAGGTCTTCTTATTAACCATTAATATCTTGATGTGACTATAGGCTATGAATGGAAAAAGGAAAATGTGTCACACACTCTACTTTCATGTCCCCCACCCCTATCATGTAACATTTTGATCATAATGCTCAGATGAAGGCAGTATCATTTTCAATCGTAACCTTAAGATAATCCATCGGGTGTTGATGTTTAAAACGGTAATTCCGCTACTGTGTTCCCCAGAGTACTAGTGAGTGAACGATTTTTCTTCTTTGTTCACTAATATAGACAACACAAGGGCAAATCCACAAACCTTTTAGGCCATGAAGGCAGCACCCGATGTGTCTTTTGTTTTAGATTTTTTCTGTTGATCTTCTCAAGGAACAAAAACTACTTGCAGTTTTTTAGCAACTCAAGGTATTTGTGTCATGTAACTTCTGGTTGACTTCTGTCTTTTTTAAACCCTCTCTGTGATTGATTTTGAAATGGTCTCCTCTCTAGAAGTCTCCTCAGACAGAGAGCTGCACTGACAGTGGAGCAGAGAATGAAGGCAGTTGTCACAGTGATCAGATGAGCAACGATTTTTCCACCGATGATTGTGTGGACGAGGGCATCTGCTTGGACAGCACCAGCAGCACAGAGAGGGTGTTGAAGCCAAAGGTAATAATCTTGACCATAGTTTGTGTAAAAGAAGTGGACGTAGTCATCGTGACATCACCTGTTGGTTTCTGGACTGCCGTTTTGAAGCCTCGAGTTTGACCGATAGGGCGCCGCCTTGTTTAGTTTTTGCAACCAGCGGCACCGGACGTGACAATATTTGGATGAGATGGTGGAGCTAACGGCCATTTGTGGAGCTAGCTAGCTTGCTTAGCTAGGTGCATCTGTAATTCACATTAACTGTCATTTTAACAGGGCTGACAATTTTGTCTAGCAAACAGGCTTAAACTAAATGTACTCACCAGAGGAAGTGAACAGCCAACTCCTAATAAGCCTTTTCAACGGTGCCGTGGGTACGAGTCACTCTAGCTTGATTGACAGGTCGCCATGGTAACGACTTGTCAATCACAGATAATCCCGCCCTGAAGCATACTCTGCTTTATGGTCTGTTATCCTTTTCTATTTTTCCATAATTTACTAAATGAATATCATGTTATATTGAAGAAGACATGAAACGAGCGACTGAGAACATAAACTCATTTTAAATCAGCTGAAAAGTAGCAACATTTTACCATTATTTCTAATGGAACAGGACTTCTTTTTGCAACCAGAAGAGTCACCCCCTGCTGGCTGTTTAAAGACCTTCCATGTTCGCCTCAGGTTTCTGACCGGAAGCTTCCCGCTTGATCTTGACCACTCGAAATATGATAAGATGCTTTACTTCCCTACTCTTGTTACATGAGATGTCTGTCTTTCATGCTTATATTTTGCCATTGCATCTGCAGTGTCATTAGTAGACGCCCCCAGTGTCGACATCAGTTACCCTGTAGGTTGTGCACCAATTAAATACAGCTTGGTTGTTGCTTTTATCTGAGCAATAAGAGTTTCCCCCTGTCTATTCTCAGAGTTTGCTGACCTTTGAGCTTTTCTCCGTCATGGTCCATTCTGGGAGTGCTGCAGGTGGCCACTACTACGCCTGCATCAAATCCTTCAGTGATGGCCAGTGGTACAGTTTCAACGATCAACACGTCAGCAAGGTCAGCCTCAGCCCTTGAGGAACCTGTTTTGTCCTTGTACAGCACCTAAATCTCGGGCGGAAGAAGTCACCAGATTATATGAGTGCTAGTCATCAGTTTGTGCTCTTACTAAACTAAGCAAATTGTGTAATTTTAACACTCTACTTATCTTTAACAAGTATCTGTTGAATCATTGTCATTATGTTTCTGTGCATTTCCGGTGGGCAGATCACCCAAGATGATATCAGGAAGACGTACGGAGGGTCCTCAGGGAGCAGAGGCTATTATTCTAGTGCCTTTGCGAGGTCAGTTGTTTCTCATGTCTGTCTCAACACTCAGTATGTCAACACACATCACATGCTTACAGTGCATTGGCTTAGGGAATGCAATAATGATGAACTGCACCTGTTTGTTTATCTGTGTTTAAAAGCAAAGTCAAGAAGGTTCTTGTTTATTATTTTTCCATTGTTCTTTCATGTTCCCTTTGAAGGAAATGGCAGCTTCTTTTAGGGCTGACAGAACAGTGTCTTCTCTGTATATTAACAAGACATCTTTTTTGTTTACCTACAGCTCTACAAATGCATATATGCTGATTTATAGATTGAAAGATCCCTCAAGGAATGCAAGTAAGAAATCAATTCAGTAAAATCTGCTATGGGTAATGGCAAAATTATAGAGACGCTCCAACAGTTGTTATATTTTAATCATAATCTTACTAGGGTTGCCTTGACTGCTGGTCCTAGAATTAGCATGCAGTTTTAATGTGTGCCTGTTTGTCCTGTCTACAGAGTACTTAGCTGCAGAAGACTTCCCGGAGCACATAAAGACTTTGGTTCAGAAGGAGAAGGAATCTGAAGAGCAGGAGAAGCGACAAAGAGAGATTGAGCGCAACACTTGCAAAGTACCTTGGTCCTTTGGATCAGTTCAAGATGTATTCTGAATGAGGATCAGATGATGCTTTGCCTCTCTTTTAAAACGAGTTTTACTATCATTGCTCTCTTGCTTTTCACCTTCAGATAAAGCTTTTCTGCATGCACCCTGTAAAGATGATGATGGAGAGCAAGCTGGAAGTACACAAGGACAAAACTCTCAGAGAAGCAACAGAGATGGCCTACAAGGTCTGTTGGTTTATTGTGGCTTCACCATCTGATTTTCCAACACCACAGCTATTCAGCGCAATAAGTTTCAGCAGCTAACCTTTGAGTCTCGAATGTTGGAGTATCTTTAAATGCACTACGAAGGAGACCTCAATGAAGGTTATCGAGTCCAACCACTGTACTGCACAATAATGTAATGTTGCGTTTGTGAACATTTATCAACATTGAGCTTGCATTTACGTTTGTGGTCCTTTTTATGTGTTCTCCACTTTAGCTGATGGAGCTGGAGGGAGTGGTCTCTCTGGACTGCTGCCGCTTGGTAAAGTACGATGAGTTCCACGAGTACCTGGAGCGCTCCTACGAAGGTGAGGAGGACACACCGATGGGCCTGCTGTTGGGAGGAGTCAAGTCCTCTTATATGTTCGACTTGCTGCTCGAGACCCGCAGACCAGAGCAAGTGTTCCAACCTTATAAACCTGGAGGTCAGTTAGTAGCCTGCTGCTGTTCAAACTGTTCAGTTAGGAATGTCTTAAAGTGGGATAACCCTCTTATGGTTCACAGCAAATGGAAAGTACACCAATGATGGATGTAGATGTATAGATTGTCAGGATACCAAGCAAAGTAATTGCTTTGTGTCTGTGTGGGTGTGTATCTGATGTTCTACAGAGGTGATGGTGAAGGTTCATGTTGTGGATCTGAAGAGTGAGATCATCGCGTCTCCAATCAGCATTCGAGCGTACTTGAACCAGACGATCACTGAATTCAAACAGCTCATTGCACAGGTTTCCTACTCTCCTCACTTTGTTCCTTGTATTGTCTCTTCCTCTACTTTTTATTTTTATGTTAAAGTGGTCATGTTATGCTAATTTTTAGGTTCACTATTTTATTTAGGGGTTGTACCAGAACAGGTTCAAATAGTTTAATTTTCCAAAAACACCATATTTTTGTCATACTGCACATTGCTGCGGCACCTCTTTTAACCCGGTGTGTTGAACGCTCCATTTTAGCTATGGAGGGATGCATCTCACTTCTACAAGATCTTTTTTGGGGAGTTGCACATGTGCAGCACTTGGTTAAGGATTACTAGCCAATCAGAAGCAGAGTAGGGCAGGTCCTGACAAGTTCAGCTGTACATGTTCCCAAACCAGCTTTGCAACCTAGACTGTAGCAAGAGTTTAAGAGTGGTACGTTATTAATTGGTTACAAAAGTATCTTTCATACGTAACGTTTTAACTGTGCACTGTCTCATAGTAACAACTTTATGCCCATCAACTGCCTGGAGGGTAGCTAGTGTTTGAAAGGGAGAGTGTGGAGTGAGGGGAGGCAGAGGGCAGACGTCTTGTCACTGTGTGCAGCTCAGTGTGTTTCTCCACCAGTGTCTTTGAGGGCAAGCCACACTAGCTGCTAGGGGAGCATTATGACTTACTAGGGATTGGGATCGTTAATTTTTATTGATATTGATATCCTTATTAAGACTGCTTAACGATCCGATTCTTTATCGATACTTTACTATTATTTAGTGATTGTTATTTGGTAAGATCAGACCCAACGGGCATGAGGTAGGCCTGCACTGTGTGAGGAAAATATTCAATGATAATGTTATATATCACTTGTGATAAATAAACATATATTGAAGTGTACATGTTAGCTGCCTGGTTGTTTTTAATTTAATATTTTAAATACAGCTAAATGTTTTTTCTAGAGCAGCAACATTAATGTTTACAACAGCAAAGTAACTCAATAACTTTATCTGACATCACAATTAGTGAGTGACGTTTAGAAAGAATAACATCAGTCTGTATCAGTCCCGCCACCTCTCTCGCTGGCTGCAGGTAACGTTACCAGATAGAAGGAGGAGTGGCTGGTGTCTCAGCCAGCAGCTGAGTTTTTAAGACTACAGACCAGTCTTTGCTCCAGACAGACAGCTGTCTATTTAGCTTGTTTTTAACATTTGGCTAGTGCCAAGCTAGTATTAGCTGTGCTTGTATAAAATATACAGGATGAGATACTGAGGACAGAGATGATCAAATTAACCATTTCTACATGTTTAACGTTACCTTACAGACAGGTGTATTGATAAAGTATTGTCTTTTATTGCACGTACTTACAGTAACGAACGTAGCTGTCGGCAACTAACGTTACAGTAATTTGGAGCTAACTTAACCCTCACCATATTCCACCGCGACGGCGCTCTGCTGCCGCTGTGTGTGGGAGCCGACAGAGACTGCAGCCTGACGATTTTCTTATCCATTGCGTTTAAAATTAAATCAGATTTGACAAAATTTTGGAACTGGGACCTTTTTGGAACCGGGTCTCGATCCCCATCCCTAGGTGTTACAAAGTGATGCAACTAGGTTACGGAAGTAAAGTCTGGACCACAATCGAACTGTTTTCAGACAGGTCAGAGCAGTGTTTTCTGTGGGACATGGTAATTCACTTTAGATATATAACACAATAAAGGAAAGGGGGAAAAGCTGAGAAGCATGATATGACCTCTTTAAGCATCAGCAACACAGAAAAAACAATAAACAAAATTGTGCACAGTACCTGTGAGAGTGTGAGCTCAGTCTTGGAGACCTAAGCCTTATGTATGGATTTGTTCCCAGGCTACAGGGCTATCTGCAGAAACCATGCGTGTGGTCCTGGAGCGCTGCTATAATGACCTCCGGCTCCTGTACGTTTCAAACAAGACGCTGAAAGCTGAGGGGTTCTTCAGGAGCAACAAGGTTCCTATATTTTCTTTTCATCCCCATTTCTGTGCTTTCATGTGTTTCCATTGTATGTTTTTAAAAAAATTCCAACAATCTTCTTTTAAACCCTAGTAAGTTTGAATTTTGCCTGTTTTGTTGTTCAACAGGTTTTTGTAGAGAGCTCTGAGTCGACGGATCATCAGGTTGCTTTCACTGACTCACTATTGTGGAAACTGTTGGATCGTCACGGGAATACGATCCGCCTCATGGTCTTACTGCCTGAGCAGTCTCCCGGTACTTTGGCCAACAGAACTGTTTGCCAAAAAGTAAACAGTGACTCCGACGTGCCCTTTGAGGGGTCAAAGGGTAACCGGAAATCTGTAGAAGCTATCCTTGAGGAGAGCACCGAAAAGTTAAAGAATCTGTCTCTGCAGCAGCACCAGCAGGACTCCGGCACCAGCGACAGCCAGAAAAGCTCCGACACCAGCGACTTTGAACATATCGAATCCCCGACTCAAGAGGCTGACTCAAACTCTTCACTCTGTGTGGCTGCAGACAATAGAGAGTTAGAGAACCGGAACAGGTCCGCGGCCGGCAGTGGTGCCTCCTCTGACCCTGAGAACCACTTTGTCTGTGAGGAGCGCTCGGACTCTGAGGTGAACAATGACCGCAGCACCAGTTCAGTAGACAGCGACATCCTGAGCTCCAGCCACAGTAGTGACACACTGTGCAACGCAGACAGCGGGCCCATACAGCTGGCCAACGGCTTGGACTCGCACAGCATCACAAGTAGTCGTCGCTCCAAAGCCCATGAGGGTAAAAAGAGACGTGGGACACTGCTGAAGAAGACTCTGGAACAGACAGCGAATACGATGACAACGGGAAGAACAAAGCAGAGGCTCAGTTCCTGTACTTCAGAGCCGAGCCTTGTTCTCAGGATGACTCCTCGTGCGATGCACAAAAATGTACGAACCTTCTATTTATGATCCAGTTTAAAGAAATTATATTTTTGAAGTTTATTGGAGGAAAGCGCCGTGGCTGTTTTCTTGCACAACTTGAACTTGCATTGACTATATTGTTCAGTGTAGAGGGCAGAAAGTCTGACATAAAAATCTCAATGATTAACTGTTGTTTCTTGTGATCTGCTTCAGGTTTAGTGGTTCATGTGGACAAGAGAATAACATTAGCAGCGTTTAAACAGAACCTGGAGCCCTATGTGGGAGTCACCTCCACCCAGTTCAAGGTGTTTCGGGTGTATGCCAACAACCAGGAGTTTGAGAGTGTACGGCTCAGTGAAACACTCTCATCGTTCTCTGATGATAACAAGGTCAGGAACAATTTTACAATTGATTTGTTAGATTTTAGTATTTTCTGTTCATTAGAGTGAGCCAATACTTAAACTCAGGCTTGACTTGGACATTTTATTACTTCCCGTAGATAACGATTCGACTAGGAAGAGCGCTGAAAAAGGGTGAATACAGAGTGAAAGTTTATCAGCTACTAGTGAATGAATCAGAGGTAAGAACTAAAAGACGGTTTTGGTTACTATGCATAAGAAGATTGTAACTGAACTTTGTAATCTGTAATGTATTCATTTATTCATGTGTCCTTGTCTTCCAGCCCTGCAAGTTCCTTGTGGACACAGTGTTTGCCAAGGGCATGACTGTCAGACAGTCTAAAGAGGAGCTGCTCCCTCAGTTGAAAGAGCAGTGCAAGCTTGACCTCAGCATTGACAGGTAAGACTTAACTACACATTTATTTAAAAAAAAAAGTGTAGGCGTTTACCAAACTCTGTGTGTGCGTGTGTTTTCAGGGTTCGTCTCAGGAAAAAGACGTGGAAGAACCCGGGCACGGTGTTTCTGGATTACCATGTCTATGAAGAAGACATCAGCATCTCCTCCAACTGGGAAGTTTTCTTGGAAGTTCTCAGTGGTAACACTCATTCTGCAGTTTCTTTAAAACACGTTGCAATGGTTATTATATAATTATAAAAGTTATTTTTTGTACTTTGGGACTAATAATACTAAAGGTGTAAAATTACAGCATAAAGTTTAAAAAACAAAAAAAACAAACCAATGTTAAAATTATTGTAAAGACTCAATGTAATATCCCATTATCGCTTGATTTATAATGGCATTCTTTTCGTAAACCTGACTTGAAGCTACAAATGCCAGCAGATCAAGCCTACTTACCAGCGTGCAGGAAAACTTCTCCTTGTTTCCAGTTGAAATGAAGTACAGTTAAGAGTTCAGCTTGATCTTTGGTCTGTCATGGTCTGTGTCTCAGAACCGGAGAAGATGAAGTCCATGTCGCAGCTGGCTGTTCTGACCCGGAGATGGAGCCCCGCTACAATGAAGCTGGGGCCCTTCCAGGAAGTGATTCTGGAGAGCAGCAGTGTGGAAGAACTCAAGGAGAAGGTATGTCTGTTTTTATTCATGCATAAAAAAATTACAATGTTACCATCCTGATTAACCAACGCTGATTACTACAATGCAAGAAAATAAACACCCACAAAATAATACCATAACAGTATATTCTATAATAAAATTGTTAATGGAGTGATGCAGTGTCTCCTTCCTGCCTTTGATTATTTTCACTGCTGTCCGCAGATCACTTTGGCGCTGAGATAATCATGCACATGTCATTGTCACTTTAAACAACTTTACATTTTATTCATTAATTCAAGGAAGTTAAATTTAACGTGGGAAAAAAAGCTAAATTATAACATGTTTGCTTTGTCAACAAATGGTCTAAGTACAATTCATGGTGATTAATCAGCCTTTTGTGACTAAATTCTTTATACCGTTTCCAGCTTAGTGAAATCAGCGATATTCCTCTTGAAAATCTGGAGTTTGCAAAGGTATGTCCGACGCAGCACCTCACATAGGACACTGTTTTTTTTTTTTCTTGTGTTGCTTTAGTCCCCCATCTTCTGAATTATCCCATCTTAGACTGACAACCTGTCTGTCTGTCTGCTCTCTGCAGGGTAGAGGAACATTTCCTTGTGATATTTCTGTGTTGGAGATCCATCAGGATTTGGACTGGAACCCTAAGGTGTCAACTCTGAACGTGTGGCCTCTGTACATCTGTGACGATGGAGCCGTGGTCTTCTACAGGTAAAAGAGTTCAAGACCATTACAGACCACTTAAAAGTATTGACTGAAGTTTCTATTCCGGTCATGTGAAATCATTTGACAGGTCAAGCAG
>NW_024040115.1:0-8247 GCF_014851395.1 Micropterus salmoides | reverse complement strand
TGTTATTTAAGTTAGATCCTCAGGAGACAATTTAGAAGTTCTCAGCTCAGGAACATCAAGATCACATCAGGACCTTTGCTGTCAGTGGTCATCTAAAATGACCTCTGTTAACCTGATGGGTCATCACAGCTACATAGAGCTCACATGAAATGGAATGTTTCACTACACCACACTACCACTAATGGTAATAATAGTGCAACCTTGTTGAGTCTTGTTGAGTAGTGTCACTGGAACATGACAACCCTCTTTTGCTTTGTTGTACAATGTGGCCTGGCAAGCCTTCTACATTTATAAGAGCCTTGTGAAACTTTATATGCCAGAAGCAGAGACCGGAACGTCCCATAAAAGAGTGCTTACAAGTTTACTTAGTTACTGTATGTCCGAGGTAAGGAGGCTTTGAGGCAATCTTATGAAGTGCATTTGGACCACAGAACTTTTGTAGCTTTAGTGAGGATCATTTTATAGTTGCACTGATCTTAGGGTGGAGTACTGTTTGAAGCCTGTACTGGTGTCCCGGTTGTTGTCTGTCTCCATCACTTAAGTGATACAAAATTTATTGGACAGTACACTTACGTTTCCAAGAGTACTCAAAGCAGACATTCCTTTTGTTCTTGTCCTGTTTAAGTCTACATGTCTACAAACAATATGGATAGATTGATTCCAGGGCTGAATGCACCTCTCGTTTGTCTGGCTTTACTTTCACGACTGAAGGATAAAACGTGATCACATTTTCTCTTCAAGAGGATGATTTGTTGGAGGTTGACAGTAGATCTTATCTTGGCCAATTCTTCTGTTGCTGTAAATACTTCAAAAAGCAACCTCTTATGTTTTTTTTTTCTTGCTGCAATAATTCAACTAATTTTGCCACAGTTGAACATTCAAGTTCAAACTTGAAGTGCAACCTCTCCTTACACGGTCCCTGATTGAAATTCAGAATTCGGTGAAAGCAGCTCTCTGCACAGCTATATTTAGGTGGAGCGGTTTCCAGCCATAAATCCATAACACAAAGAAGACTGCTGTCTGTCTCTGCTACCTGAGAGGGCAGTGAAAACATCTACTTGCTGGACTTTACTGGCCTGACTGGGTAGAAAGATACATACTGTCTTTCCTTACCAGCTAAAAGAAGTGTTTATTATAGCCTGAATATTTATGAGCATTAGCAATGCTACCTTTCTCAACTATCATAAGATCATGTGAAAGGATGATGTTTATTATAAAGGCTTGAACGTTGGATGGATTTTCTTGCTGTTATACAGACAGAAACGGGAAGCGTTAGAATGGAAAAATCCTAGATTGAACTCAACTGCTCCAACAGCATCAGGTCTTATCCCACTGTTGGAAGTATCATAAGCTGTGTTTCCTGCCTTTCTGGGCACCAGACAAAAACACCGAGAGCAGTGGACTCTCATTCACTCTCGAGGGGTTCAGTCTACTAGCAACTAGCATGTCGATCCACTCTGATTTCTCTCTCACAGGTTCAGTCTCTTTTCTCCTCACTTCTTGGCCTACTTATAAAAGCTGAAATTGATTGATCTAAACTATACAATTTTAGTAAATCATGTGTGCAAAAATAGATAAACTATATCAATACTATTGCCTAAATCTTATCAAAACCAACTAGCTAATAGAAACTATGCCTTTCTGCTGAGTGCCTGATTCAGTCCTGTTAGAAACAAAACAAAATCAAATGCTGATAATGATCCACATAAACAAATATTGAATTCCCTTGTGAAATAGTAGATTTTTTCCAGCAAGTTATATCACTCTCAAAGAGGGATCTCAGCCATGAGATGGAAAGTAAGCCTCATTGTGTAAAGTTTTAACCTCTGAAAATAGCAACAAGGTGTACTAAACTCCTGTCTGAAATATTTTCCGTTGTCATGCTGTGGGAGTGTGTCTTCACAACACCGCTTTGAAAATATGAGTGACCACACTATTCATTTATTCTATTCACAGTATGTTTATAAATATGGTTGTTGAAATATGGTTCAAGTAATCTATCCAATTTACCATTCACTTGTTTAATGTGAGAGAGATGAGTAGTGCCCAAAACAACAACAACCAAAGCAGTCTAAGAAAACCTAAAACTTGGTAAAGAAAACACAAAACTCTAAACTAGGCTTCTAAGTCCAAAAACAGGAGAAAACAGTGCAAACAAAAAAGTGCTTCTCACTCCTACTCACTGCTAGTAGCTGACACAATATAGCTACGACAAAGAAAATTGCTTCAAAGCAAACAGAAATGGTAAAGCCAACAAAACCAGGTTTTCATAAGACAATCAGAATTACTAAGGTAAACTACTTACAATCTAAGTCTAATATACTCACAACAGTTCACTACGTACAATGAACACAGACATAACACACAGTACTCAGGCAGTTTGGGAATGGCAGAGAGGGGGAAGAGTTCCTGTCAGTGGGGCTTAAGATGGCTGCTGTCATCCAGGTGCCCAATCAGGAGGCTCCAATCAGCTCTACCGGACCAATCCAGTGTGTCCACCTGTTCTCCAGTACCTGCATACACTCACTGCACACACTCTAAGGGAGGAGAACAGCTGACAGTGCAGGGAGAGATAAACAAACAACAAAATATGACCCCAGGGTCATAACATTGACCAAGATTTCAAAACTTGGACACATGCAAATTAGATTTTAACAACCTCTGATTTGATGATATCAGTGTTTCCCCACTCTTTCCCCTCTGCCTTTTCAAACTACCATAATCAAATAATACTGTGGCATAGCTAAGCCCTGTATGCCCTTCAGTAGCCTAGAGAGAATCAAGCAGGTCTGTGGCCAGTGATTGCATAATATTTACACTTGATGTTTGGCAATCTCCTGGTTCAAACACTTAAAACAGTCAGCTGGCTTGTGAAGCAGAATGAGGAAATAACATGAAGAGCATATTGTTGTGTAAAAGAACAATGCCAATACAGATGTATCGCCTGCCTCTGGACTCATTCTACTCAGGATGTGGAGAATATGACATTGACAGCTGAGAGAGAGCGTTCAGCTTTTAACACCGACCTGCTGAGCTTGACAGATCAATAGACTCCCAGTGCAGCAGGCCTCTGGGAAAGGAATCAACATTACAGCAGCGTCACTGTTAAACCTTTTAACAGCAACAAACAGCGAAACCTGAGAATGATGAGGGAACCCATTGTCAAACTTACTCATGTTTCTTTTTAAAACCTGTTAATGGTTTGTGTGGATTTGAGAATGAACGGTGGGTGAGTGTGCACATCCTGTTCTATGATCTGAGCAACGTTTAGTAAGCTAAAAAGCAATAGATTCTTTCATAAGTTACTTAACTTAAAGTGACTTGTTCTAAACTAAACTTTTACCCAAAATGAACAACCCAAGGTAGAGATGATTGAGCACCACAGTCCCTAACCTGCCTTCAAAATGACTACATTGACAGCATCAGTCTGACACTGAAGGTTTGACCTGTGTTATACAGTATTTAGACTGTATTCAGTGAGCTATACCTATTAAAATGATAAACTTTTTTTCAAAGGAGCCCTGGCTTGGCTTGGAATGTCATATTATACTGTGTTATTTTTGCCAGGTGAAAGAGAAAGATTTCAAGGAGCATACATTTGTTTATAGAATGTCCATTATGCATATGCATGTTTTGCATCCAAGTTTTCTCCAACATGATGAAACAGAGATTTTGCCTAGGGAGGATGCTAATGGTGAATGCAGGTCAACAGAGACATCTTAACCTAAATCTCAGACAGAGTTGTTGATGAGCAAGTAAAAAGATCATAACTTTTTTGAATTTACATCCAGGAAAGTGATGGTAAAGGCCAGATGTAGCACATGGAACAGGAAGGTCACGTCAGTTGATTGCAGCAAGTTGAGGAGTGTACAGCTCTGCTATCTGACGATGTCAAAATATAGCTTTCCCTCTGTAGTGGTGGAAAATATGGCCTTTTTTAAACACCTGCCGGGTACAAAACATGTTTCTCTGATTCTGAAAGTGCTCTTGGCGGACTAATAATTCATACTCGTTTATTTGTCCATTAGTCCATTTGTCATATGATTCCTTTTTTGTGGTGTTTTTGAGGCACCAGTTAGTTCACATGGTAGAGCGAGCTCCATGGACAAGGATGAGTCCTTACTGTAGCTTAAATATGCACTGTGCAGCTGTATTAAGTACAAAAATCTAATTGTATGGATGTTAATAAAAATGAATCAGACTCAGCAGAAGCTCAATAATTAAGGATCAGGAGCAAACAAATGTAATCTAGACATCCCTACGTTTGAGTGAGTTCTTCAACCTTCCAAATAAAATAGATAATAACAGGCATTTCAGAGTCACTGGTTTTGGGACCCTCTCTGACCCCTCGTGCTGCTGTGTCTGTGTCCAGCAGGTGCATTCAGAAATCAATGTCCACTCACATTTATATGTACCTGCAGACTGGGCTATTTTCATTCTCCAATCCACTTAAATTAGTATGTCTTTGAATTGTAACAGTAAACCGAGAGCACCCAGAGAAAGCCACAGGCACAGAGGCAAAATATCATATGAATATGGTAAAAAATATGGGTAACTTCTTCACATTTACTTATGATAAACTTGCATCCCTTGTAAATACTTTCATATGGATGCTTAATAGCTGCAGCTGCATATCTCATCTTGACCTGATCTGTCCATGCTGTCCTCCACATTGTCCCATTGCTACAGCGGTATGTCGCTCTTCAGTTGAGAGGAATTTGGACCGTCTACACGAGCTAACCCGCTGTATGCGGCAGACATAAGTGCAGGCCAAGCATATACAGTATATGTCAGTCAGTTAAATGTGAACTTTGAAGAAGACTTCCACTGTCTGTGAAGAGGCAGCTTTTATCCCCCCTCTCTCATTACATTGAACCACTTAGCTTTATGGTATTGTACATAACTTATTATAACATCAGAGATTCCTCCACTTACTGGGTTCAGGCGAAATGTAACAGGCCTTATACAGTTTCAAATGGAAAGAGTACACGTCACTATTTAGCTAACCTGATTTCTGTGATGCATGAGTATTTTTTAAGAATTAACAACCAATATGTTGTTTAGATTATACCCACTGTTGTGGATATGGTTGCCACCGGCATCAGGGGACAATAAAGGATGGATTTCTTTCTCTTTTGTAGGTATTCATTAATTAACATATGAAAACAAACAGAGAACCTAGAAAGAGAAACGGTTTCATTATGCAGAACACACTTTTGTCATCAAGTTATACTGAGTCATTGCAGTTCATCTGAGCTTCTGTGCTGCTGAGGCACCTCATCCTTCATCATCTCACTGTGACATAATGCTTGGCAAATTTCTGGTCATCAAGGTGGGACACTATCCACAACCAGTATTCTTGTATTCCACTTAGTGTTCTTTAAGTCAAAATGGTTGTGATTTTTTTAAACTTAAATCCTCACTATAGTGAGTTGACCTTTAAATTATAACCATTTCTGCATTCAGATGCACATCTTTGACCACATGACTGAATGTTTTTATCACAAAGAAAAGGTTGCCTCACAGGGACCAACAAATCTGTTTCTGAATAGGATTTGTGCGCCCTCTGCTGATAATGTCTAGGACCTTCACTTCAAGATTAAGTTTAAGTCAAACACATCGGAGATGTGATAGGAATGAGTGAATTATGCTTAGTTATAGCTTAGTGCAATGTTATCCTATTTACGTATGTATTTATTTTACATGCTTTTCAGATTGTACTTTTTGTTTTAACTGTACCTTGTGACATGCTAAATGTTATTAATTCAGTATTTCATGTGTCCTGTTTCAAATAAAATTCAAATTCCATTGATCTCCCGTGTCTTTGTAGAGTATGTGGCTGTGTGTGTATATGTTAGTCTGTGTTCTGTCTCAAGCTCAAAACACCCCTCCATTCCTTGGTTAAGTTGTTGCTTCTTGAGGTGTCTCTATGTGGACTGGTATGCCGTGGGCACATTGGCAACATCGGCATGTCTGTACACCTCAGTGCCAGTCTGTGGGGGCAGCAGGCAAGCCGATTGAAAGAGCTGTGTGAGACAGACAGACATCAGCAATGGCATTTAGCACATTGGGGTTCAGAGTCTTTCAATAAATTTAAATTTCATGAAAACAAATGTCAGGTGAGACTCACTAAACAGTGAGATAACGTTTACAGTTGGACATAATAAGACTACTACATGGAATAAAAGCATATGTTTTTACTTGTGGAAAACGTAGATATACGATGTTCTATGGCAAGGTGCATGTTCAAAACAGTTGTTAGGGTCAATTTGTGAGTGCTCACATGTTGAAAGGTGAGAGATGTCGGAGGTGAAGTTTATAGGTGAAGCCCTTTGCTCATTTTGCTGGTCTTGAATCAGGCCATGGCCTGAAGGAGGAGGAGAAACTGGAGCTGGCAATACTGGGAGTGAAAGCATTCAAAATAGTACCCTGTCTATGCAAGAGCTCAATGTGAAAGTACAACTGCTACATGGAAAAGCCTCAATTATAATGCTAGTACAAGTTCAGTAGGGTTCAAAGTTTAACGTGCTGTATAATTTAAGTCAATTCCTTGCAAGTAAATACAGTAGCAGCCTCCTACCTGTACACTGTCCCTGTCCTGCTTTGGCTCCCTCACCCAGCAGCATCTCCTGCAGCAGGTTGTCCATTTTGGCTTCGCCCAGCAGCTGTGCTAAGTGGAGAGTCTCCACCATCTGCCAGGCCACACTCTGCAGGGGAGGTAGCATGAGCAGGAGCTCCCCAAACCTTCCTCGCTGCTCACAGGTTGCTTCTTCTAGCAGCAGATGGGCCTGGAAACGCAGATGTCGAACCACCCGAGGACTCTCCAAACCTGGACAGTCTGCGAGAGAAAGGTCAGAGGTTATAAACTGAAGAGGAGAGAGTACATTATAAAGAAAAGGTTCTGAATGCACTTAAAGTTAGGTTTTATCAGGGAATTGTTAACATTAACAAAATGTGAAAGAAGGGCAGGACTTTAGCCATGTAGGTAAGATCAGTGAGACGAGAACATGTTTGATGAATGTAAGACAGAGGCAAATGAATAAAGAGATATGCTTTTAATTGTACCATGTTATAATTTCAAATGAAACAGTTTCTGCTGGTGTTTTTTTTACTGGGTTTCCTTACAGGTAAAGATGCCTTTTAACCAATCACTGCCTCAGTCCCTAGAACCTTTTCTCATATATTTAAGATTCATTACACTTGAAGAGAAAATTTTCTTTTTTTTGTTTTAATCTTGATGATTACGGCTTTCAGCTTATGGAAATCAAAAATCCTTGTCTCAAAAAATTTGAATGCTAGAATGAAGAATGTATAATGCAGAAATGTCGACCTGAGAAGAACCTTTAATCTCACAGTCTGGTTCAATACACACAACCAATCATGGGGAAGATTTCTGACTTGACAGTTGTCCAAGCTCATTGATACCCTACACAAGGAGACTAAGGCACAGAAGATCATTGCTGAATGGGCTGGCTGTTCACAGAGTGCTGTATCAAAGCATGTTCATGGAAAGTTGACTGGACAGTTAAAGTGTGATAGGAAAAGGTGCACAAGCAACAGAGATGGCCACAGCCGATTCAAGAAATTGGGGGAGCTTCACAAGGAGTTGGACTGAGGGTGGAGTCAGTGCATCAAGTACCACTACGCTCAGACGTGTTCAGGAAAAGATATAAAAGTGTTGCATTCCAAGTGTCAAGCTACTCCTGAACCAGAGACCAGACTGGCCAGCCAACTCACCTGATCTGAACCCCTTAGAAAATCTATGGAAAATGAGAGACATCAGACCAACTGTACAGACGAGCTGAAGGCAGCTATCAAAGCAACCTGGGTTTCGATAAAACCTCAGCAGCACCACAGGTTGATTGCCTCCATGCCAGGCCGTACTGATGAAGTAATTCATGCAAAAGGAGCCAAGTGCTTGTTGTTATTTCTGTATTTATTCTAATATTCTAATATTTTGACATTCTGGGTTTTTGATTCCATGAGCTGTAAGCCGTAATCATCAAGGTTAAAACAAAAAAGACCTGGAATATTTCACTTTACATGTAATGAATCTAGAATATATGAAGTTTCACTTTTGAATTAAATTATGGGAAAAAATGATATTACATGATATGCTATTTTCTGAGAAACACCTGTAGATACTGGCCCATCTTCACTCATTCCCTGCCGGATTGTGTAGTTTGTGTTTGCCCTAGCATTTCAGCCTTTTTTATACCTTCCTGGTTTTGAACATTGCCTGTGTTT
>NW_024040114.1:0-34014 GCF_014851395.1 Micropterus salmoides | reverse complement strand
ACTTTAACGAACTCCTCCTAGGGATTTAGTGGATCGACGTCAAATTTTGCTGTGCCTTCTAAAGGCATTGAAGATGAAAAGTTGTGCTATTTGCAAGTTTTCGTCAATGGGCGTGTCCGTGGAGTGGCGTCAAAGATCACTCTTCGCCATGACACGGAAGTTGTTGTAACTTCAGTGTATTGCTCACATCTGGACCAAACTGTACATGTAGGATGAGAGTCCCGCCCTGAACACATGTACATGCCGAAATTCACCCACAGTCATAGCGCCACCTTCTGGCAACAGGAAGTGACTTTTAACGAAGCAGCCCCCGCCGCACGTTTCACCTACGTGCACAAATTTTCTGTGGTACGTGTATCTTGTCCAGACGCACAAAAAAGTCTCTTGGAGCGATGCCCTAAAACCAACAGGAAGTCGGCCATTTTGAATTTTACGTCAAATTTTGGATGATTTACACATTTCGTACTTTAACGAACTCCTCCTAGGGATTTAGTCCGACCGACTTCAAATTTGTGCTGTGCCTTCTAAAGGCATTGAAGATGAAAAGTTTTGCTATTTGCAAGTTTTCATCAGATCCAATCCAGACAATGGAATAAGACACGCACACACAAAAAAAACCTGACCGATTTCACCAGAGCGGCTGGACATACACACCCAAAATGGCGGCGCCCAGTAAAGCCACAAGGTCTTCTCGCTCTTGAATCAGCAAAGACTGTACATCGCGGGGAATTCTACAGACATCAAAGCTACAGACGCTGCTAGTAGTCGTCTCAAACGCTATATCTAAACACTGAACTTACAACTACAGTCTTACAGCAGTTAGCTACCACATTTGTAGTGTTGAAGTTAGCCTCAGTGTAGTTCGTTTTTAGCTGTATTTTCTCCAGGTTTCTCCGTTTTTCACAGTTTTCATCCTCTACAGCAGCATAGCACTTCTGTCTCTCCACACACACAGCAGCGGAAAAAAACAAAAAACTTTCGCTCGCTCCCAGAGACACGGGAGCAGGTGGGCGGGCCTACCTGCTGTCAGCTGATTGGCCAAACTAACCTGTCGGTCTATTTTGCCCTGGTAACTGAATTTTAACCCTTTAAAATCCTTAGATAATCTCTCAAGTTGCATTTCAAGAATAAAATCACTCTCATTCAGATTTTTATAGGCTTTTCCTATTTTAAACCTAGATCATTTCATCTGTGTTACACGACTTTTGCACCTGAGCTCTTTGGGTTAGTGAAAGTATCAGATGTTTACAGTCCAGAACTAAATCTGATCTGTGTAAAGTGATTGTGACAGATATGAAATCTATAATGTCAATGATTTGTATTGGTTGGGTCAACTGACACTTAGACTTAAATGTACATTTATTATCACATGATTGTATGTGGTTGCCTAGACACCTCCGTCTCCTGACTCAGACCCACTGCAGGCATAGCGTCATCGCAGCAGTCTGTTCTACTGACCGGAATAGAAAGAGGGGGATGAAGATTAAAAGTTGAAGCTGTGGTTGTGGAAAGGTGACCTCTGTGCATGTTCATCTATGCAGCAGCCTCCACTGGCTTTTAGATGCTTTTTAACTCCATTCAAAAAGTGAAACTTGGATATTATATTCATTCATTACACACAGACTGATATATTTCAAATGTTTTTTTCATTTAATTGTGATGATTAAAACTGACAACCAAATTCAGTATCTCTGAAAATTAGAATATTACTCAAGACCAATACAAAAAAGGATTTTTAGAAATGTTGGCCAACTGAAAAGTATGAACATGAAAAGTATGAGCATGTTCAGCACTCAATACTTAGTTGGGGCTCCTTTTGTCTGAATTACTGCAACAATGCGGCGTGGCATGGAGTCGATCAGTCTGTGGCACTGCTCAGGTGTTATCAGAGCCCAGGTTGCTCTGATCGTGGCCTTCAGCTCTTCTGCATTGTTGGGTCTGGCGTATCGCATCTTCCTCTTCACAATACCCCATAGATTTTCTATAGGGTTAAGGTCAGGCGAGTTTGCTGCCCAATAAGAACAGGGATACCATGGTCCTTAAACCAGGTACTGGTAGCTTTGGCACTGTGTGCAGGTGCCAAGTCCTGTTGGAAAATGAAATCTGCATCTCCATAAAGTTGGTCAGCAGCAGGAAGCATGAAGTGCTCTAAAACTTCCTGCTAGACGGCTGCATTGACCTTGGACCTCAGAAAACACAGTGGACCAACACCAGCAGATGACATGGCACCCCAAACCATCACTGACTGTGGAAACTTTACACTGGACTTCAAGCAATGTGGATTCTGTGCCTCTCCTCTCTTCCTCCAGACTCTGAGTCCTTTATTTCCAAAGGAAATGCAAAATCAGAGAACATAACTTTGGACCACTCAGCAGCAGTCCAGTCCTTTTTGTCTTTAGCCCAGGCGAGACGCTTCTGATGCTGTGTCTTGTTCAAGAGTGGCTTGAAACAAGGAATGCGACAGCTGAAACCCATGTCTTGCATACGTCTGTGCGTGGTGGTTCTTGAAGCACCGACTCCAGCTGCAGTCCACTCTTTGTGAATCTCCCCCACATTTTTCAATGGGTTTTGTTTCACAATACTCTCCAAGGTGTGGTTATCCCTATGGCTTGTACACTTTTTCTACTACATCTTTTCTATCCCTTCGCCTCTCTATTAATGTGCTTGGACACAGAGCTCTGTGAACAGCCAGCCTCTTTAGCAATGACCTTTTGTGTCTTGCCCTCCTTGTGCAAGGTGTCAATGGTCGTCTTTTGGACAGCTGTCAAGTCAGCAGTCTTCCCCATGATTGTGTAGCCTACAGAACTAGACTGAGAGACCATTTAAATGCCTTTGCAGGTGTTTTGAGTTAATTAGCTGATTAGAGTGTGGCACCAGGTGTCTTCAATATTGAACCTTTTCACAATATTCTAATTTTCTGAGATACTGATTTTGGGGTTTTCATTAGTTGTCAGTTATAATCATCAAAATTAAAAGGAATGAACACTTGAAATATATCAGTCTGTGTGGAATGAATGTACAGTATACATTATACAAGTTTTACTTTTTGAATGGAATTACTGAAATAAATCAACTTTTTGATGATATTCTAATTATATGACCAGCACCTGTAAATGCCTTTCCATTCAGGGTTCACTCTTCACTCAATCTATCTGTACTGTCTCACTGTGACCACAGGAGGGCAGTAGAGTGATAAACACCCTGTCCAGTGATCACCATGGAGGACTGTGGATTCACCATGCTCTGCTGTTAGTTGTATCTGGCTGTGTGTAATCTTGTTTACCAGAGGGGGGTGCCCTTACTGTGTGTACAGCCGTAACCCTACACACACTCATCTGACTTTGGTCCTAAATTAACAGCAATTCACCACCTTAATAGTACTGCTAAATAAACCAAATGCACTCATATGGTGCCTGTGCTAGATTAATGATCTCATTATGAGCCCACTGCAGAGATGGTAATGTGAGCCATTTTATGTGTGGACTAAGAGTCTAGGAGAAAATACTGCATCTGAAAACAGGTGGAGCCTGTTACCCACTTGTTATATAGGTAACAACTGGGAATATCCTATAAATGTGTGGATCCCATAGAGCTTAAATAATAAAATAAAATTATAAAGAATAAAAAAATGGCATAACAATACTGGGCATCTATCCACCAAGGTCTCTGCAGCGGTGCTCCAAATTCAAGATCAAGTCATCTGAGATCCATAGGTAGGGCAGGCTACTGAGACCAAATCTAAACTCACTGATACACACTAGTCTATTGCTATCCCACTAAAATTCTTTAAAATTAAAATTTCTTAACCTACAGGCTAACATATGGATCCTGCAGTAACCTGCTAAGTCTATTCAGGTCCCATGTGTGTCTGGCCATGTGGGTCGGTAATGGAGTTATGGTGGACCACAACAACCCATGTGAGCAATCAATCAGAAATGCACAGAAATCATTATTTGCATGTGCTTTGATGATATCTCACATTTAAACCTTTCCATGCTTTCCAACTTTCTTCATGATTATAAATTAGTGTTGTCTTGCATAATATTAACTTGAGCTGAATCATTTCAGCTGTTGAAGAAAATTAAAAGATTGATGATGTTCTACCAACCAGTGTTCCCTTTATTCCAGGTGGTCCTTGTGGCCCAGGCAGCCCTCTCTCTCCCTAAAAGATATTCAAGAACACAGACGGGAATGACTTTAAGTCACCAACATAAACCAAAGGTCACATTCTACCTGAGGACCCTTTGGGCCCGCTTCCCTGGACGCCCTATTATTTTCATTATTGATTAATCTGTCGATTCATGAAATTATGGCTGCAAAGCAGTTTCCACAATGTAGTGATATATAGTATAACTTTTTTCATTTCATTTCACTGGTGAAAATTACTAATGACCTCCTAATTGCATCACACAAAGGACTTGTCTCTGTACTGGTTTTATTAGATCTTAGTGCTGCATTTGATACCATTGACCATCTGATCCTATTACAGAGACTGGAACATTTAATTGGCATTAAAGGAACTGCTCTAAGCTGGTTTAAGTCCTATTTATCAGAATGATTTCAGTTTTTACATGTTAACAATGAATCCTCCATGCACGCCGAAGTTAGTAATGGAGTTCCACAAGGATCTGTGCTTGGACCAATCCTCTTCACTTTATATATGCTTCAAGATGTTAAAACCTGGATGACCTGTAATTTTCTAATGTTAAACTCAGATAAAACTGAAGTTATTGTTCTAGGGCCCAAGCACCTCCGTGACACATTATCCAAAGATATAGTTTCTCTGGATGGCATCGCCCTCGCCCCCAGCACCACTGTGAGGAATCTTGGAGTTATCTTTGATCAGGATATGTTGTTCAAGTCTCACATCAAGCAAATTTCAAGTACCACCTTTTTTCACCTATGTAATATTGCAAAAATCAGGAACATCCTGATGCAGAAAAACTAGTCCATGCATTTGTTACTTCTAGGCTGGATTACTGCAATTCCTTATTATCAGGCTGCTCGAAAAAGTCCATTAAGACTCAGATTCAGCTCAATCAGAATGCTGCAGCACGTGTTCTGACAGGAACCAGGAAAAGAGATCATATTTCTCCTGTCTTAGCTTCTCTGCATTGGCTTCCTGTAAAATCCAGAATAGAATTTAAAATCATTCTTCTTACCTACAAAGCTCTTAATGGTCAGGCACCATCTTATCTTAAAGAGCTCATAGTACCTTACTACCCCACCAGAGCACTGCGCTCACAGAATGCAGGGTTACTTGTGGTTCCTAGAGTCTCCAAAAGTAGACTAGGAGCCAGAGCGTTCAGCTATCAAGCTCCTGTCTTGTGGAACCAGGTTCCAGTTTGGGTTCGGGAGGCAGACACCATCTCCACATTTAAGAGTAGGCTTTAGGCACCAGTGAGAAGGTCTCTGGTGATACTTGAAATATGAGACGGGTCAGGTTTTCTGGTGAAACATGAGCACCAATCAGGGTGACAACAAATATTTCAACCTGGAAAAATTCACAAACACTGGAGTGAAGCAGGCCCTGCATGGTAACATTTGTCTTACTCATCCATCAACTCATCAGCATACTGTCTGTGGACGATGAGGCCAGAGGAGGCAGATGTAGAACATGACAAAGAAGACCAAGCTTTTGGTCTGAACCACAGCTGTGAGTCAGTTCAGGGCTAATGTCACAAGAAAGTGCTGTATGAACAGTTATACCATGGCTTGCTATAGAAATGTTCATTGACAAGAACCAGTTAGTGATCTGCTTAGACTCTAAAGACATTACATTTGGTTGATTGCTGTTTATTGTGTGAAATGCTGGATCACAGCATCCTTTGTTGACATTTCATTCCATATAGTTAGATTATATGCATACAGTTGCTTCTGTTTGGCCACCCCTCTGACACTAAAAGACATCAGCTCTAAGCCAGCTGGAGAGGCAACAACCCCATCATCATAATCTAATGTTTGCTGAGAGATTTTCAGCTCTGCTCAGCATCCTTCATTCAGGGATTGTTTGTGTAATAATAAACCCTCAGACATGAACATGGAGAGATTAATGCAGCCTCTGATACAAGGCAATAACAACTGGGAAAACATAGGATAGTAAAACAATTTACAATAATAAAACCATCATCAACTTGATTTGGAAGGGAGGTTTGGCTTTAGGATGCAGTTGGAGCTACTCTGCAGGCAATGCTGTCTGCTACTGTGGCCCTATGGAGGTCTGTGTGTTCACATGCACATGTTAGCATTGTATTTTAAACATGGTGTTAATGGGTTCTGGGTATCAGTACTGAAGGCTGCTGAATAAGTAAGACAGGGAAAACAAGCTCCTCAGTTTGTGTGTGTGTCTGTGTGTCTGCGTGTCTGCATGTCTGCATGTGCTTTGCTTTTGACTCTGCTTCCTATAAAGTGAGTGTGTGGTTGTGGGGCGTGATAGTGATGAGTTTACCAGTCTGACGCTTGCAGAATGTAAAAGTATGAACATTTAGAGAGGTGGGACATTCACCAGTTGTTCCAAAGAGCAGCCTTTTAGCTGGAGGACTTGAAGTAATAAATGGTGACTTTCCATATTAACAATACTGTTTTATGCCTCATAAAAGTATATTCAACCTGCAGTATACCTAGTCGACAAGACAAGCAACAACCTCCATGACATGCCCAGAACATTGTGTCTTACTCACCTACGTAACATTATTTAACATAAAACTTTAAATAAGTCAGCGTTGACTTGGTTTCATATGGGACTCAAACCTAACCAAAATGAGTCAGCAGCGTTTTCAAACTTCTCAGTTTTAGGTCTTCGGATTCGCTGTTGTAGTCTAGACAGGAGGTGCAAACGTTGCAAACGGTCTGCGTTTTAAAACAAAAACGTAGTAGTGTGGATGTAGCCTCAGTCTCCTGGGTGAAACTTAAAAATGTGTTGTAATAAGCTGCTGCACAGTCAACATATACGGCTGTTTCTCTGCTGAGGATGGGCTGGGTCAGGAAGCAAACACATTCATCATTCACCCCAACCTTCACACACAAGCTTTCACTGCACGGTCTGCAACTCTTGCAATAAATGTGGTTTTTAAAACAAACATCACAGGATAATCAGATATGGCAGATATTTTTTATGGAAAATAAAATTATCAAAGACTTTTTCTTTTGGATTTAATTGACTTTTGAGCAAAATATTCTGCTTCCAGCATGGATGGTTTGAGCTGAAATATAGTCAGTAACACCTGACAGTAAAGCATGGACTGTAACTTTGTCTGACTGGTCGAAAACAACTTCCTGGTTTTAAAAACAGCATGTTTTTGAATTCATTTCTTTTAGCAGTTAATAAAGCCTGAGTGCTCATCGCCCCATGCATACATGAAGACTTAGGACAGCTTTGCCTATTCTATGTGTCCTAGTGTGTGCAGTGTGTGCAGTGTATGTGTGTGTTTACTAGCACACAGCAATGTGTAAAAGCAGCGGTGAATCGGAGCTCTCATGTTAATGTCCTGATTTGTCTTTCCTTTAGAACTTTATAGGACCATTTGAAAACCAGTTGCTTGTGATATCCATATAACGCTGAGTTAACAGATAAGTTACAAAACGATATTTGTCTCTGCGTTCATCAGCAGCTATAACACTGATCACTTTGTGAATTATGCTGTAATAACTTGTATTAATACATTGATCTTGTCATTGTTTCTGCAGATTAATTACAGTGATCTAGTTTAATATCTAATAACTGAAAAACAACAGATTCCAGGTGTTTATATTGTACACTTACTTTATGCAGCCTTCTGTAATAAATGACACATATTATCAACTCACCGGGGCACCTTGAGCTCCAGCAGCACCAGTCGGCCCAGTTTCTCCCTGAGGACACAACAGACATATCAATACCTTTCACTAATGAGTTCCAAGGGACAGCATGAGCTGTACAGTGTCTGATCACTGTCACTTATTCACATATTCCTGTTAAAGACATCACAACCCACAAGGATACGATCCAAAGAATACACATGTGGTGCAGCTACATATACTTACAGTTCAGGGAAATGAATGATTGTGGCTTATGAGCAAGTGAGTGAATGAATGAACAAAAGACAAGTCAGTCAGCTGCAATGAGTAAACAGTACAAGCAAGTGCTAGTTTTGCCTTTCTGATATCAAGCTCCTCTCCTGTGCAACCAGGTTCCAGTTTGGGTTCAGGAGGCAGACACCTTCTCCACATTTAAGAGTAGGCTTAAGACTTTTCTCTTAGATAAAGCTTATAGTTAGGGCTAGCTCAGGTGAGTCCTGAACCATCCCTTAGTTATGCTGCTATAGGCCTAGACTGCCGGGGGACTTCCCGTGATGCACTGAGCTCCTCTCTCCTCTACTTTCTCTCCCTCTGTATGCAACCTCATCCCATTAATGCATGTTACTAACTTGACTTCTTCTCTTTCCGGTAGTCTTGTGCTTTCTCGTCCCTCTCCTCTCTCCTCCTATCACTTCCTGCAGGTGTTTCTGGCTCTGGAGATGTGGAGTCTGGATCTGTGGCTGCGAGTCACCTGCTGCCCCCGTGTTCCTGCTCGATACCCTCTGCTACAAATATTGTTACTAGTCCAGTCCTATCGTTATTATTGTTATTATTATCATTAACATTACGATTATTATTATAAACACTACTATAAATATTTGTACCATTATTCATTCAGTCTGTACCAACATTACATTTACTGTCTGTACCTCTGTGTGTTTATTGTGTAGGCTGCTCCCCCATACCCCCCCCCCCCCCCCCATCCCTCTCTCCCTCTTTATGGCTATCACTCTCTCTATCAGTCTTTCTACCTGTATTCATCACACAGCCGCAGGTGTGTGTGTTGTGTAATTTTGCTCAACAGAGATGAGGCTGATTTTGAATTAAAAACATGACGCAATATTTGCCGTCCCTGTAGTTATAGGCAGTGGTTTTAACAAGAGTGCATTAGGCAAAAATCTGCCCGTGCAGTGGAGAAGCAGTGGTTTAGATTCACACTGCATTACAAAGTTTGCTCCTTCTGCTTGACTCCCTGTGAAAGCTTGGTTCTTGAAGTCATATATCAGCACTACTTGAATTTAAGGGAACTGTTTGGATTTGGCGTATCTGTGGTGTGATACTGACGCATGAACAGCAGTGTGGCCGGTGCTGTGGTCAGAGATCCTGCAGTGAGCCAGCGACAAACAAACATTTAAGCCACAACACAACATGCAAATAAAGTTTTAACCAGCCGCACCACAATCCACTGGTTGGTTTTGCTCTCAGACCTCTCTATACTGTTTAACTGTGTTTGCTGAATGTATTACGATGCAAGTGGTATGTGAACAGTGCAGCTGTAATACACTGACGCCGGCAATGAAAATGTGAAACAAGCTGTAAAATATCTCTTGGTACTGCAAGCCATTCATTTGTAAAATTACATGTTCGCTGCAGAGTTCTGACACTAAAACAATCTGTAGTTTTACACATAATAGACATATCGAACAATGTGGTACTGTCCCAACATAAACCCCTACTTCATGCTTTATCTGGCATCAAAAATCATCATAACTGTTATTTAAAGTATACTTGAGCCATCTACTAAATGTTGTGGAAGTGTTTTGTTGTCTCTGTACTGGATTAACCATGTGATATGTTTGTAGTCTGTGTTGCTTTTTAACTTACTGGGATCGCGTAGAACATCAAAAACTTAAATCTTGGGGTGGCCTAGTAGTTACGACCACTATATATTTTTTTGTCAGCAATACGTGTCAACTACCCTACTATGTCTGTGGAGACATACATCTTTAATAAACAAATCACAAAAATATACTTTTAGTTAAAAAACAGGCTCAGTAATATCCTAAATCAGTTGCTCACTGCATTTTTTTTTTTTTTAAGCAGCGGATGAATCCACGTGTGGTGCTATAGTGAGTATTTGGGGCAGCAGGATGGTGTATGTGGGACTGAGTCTGAATAAACTACAGTGTGTGTTCATGGTCATGAAGGAACATGTCACCCAACGTGTAGCAGTGAGGCATTCGGGCCGAATGAAATGATTGGCCGTGCCACAGACAATTTCTTTCACATTTCAGTCAGCATTTGATTTATTGATTGCTGTCGGGATGTAAAGAGAATTTCAACAAATATTACAAAAAACTGCTTCCAAAATAAACTGCCTAGCCCAGCTGTAAAGGGGCTATGTAGTATCATGTTGTAGCATGTCTACTTATGATTTTAATAAACTTATGAGGATTAATACAAATTATGAATTTTAATATTTAGAGAATATTAATTCATACAGCTCTCGTTTCGAGGTGCACCACCAGAGATTTAATTCACCCAGAGTCTCCGGACCTCTGGGTAGCGTTTTATACAATTATTCATTAGTGATCAGTTAGTTAATAATCGCTCAATTATCAAATCAATCAGTCAGTCTCATATCGAAGTAGTAAATTCTCGTGACAGGGACTTGGAGTTAGACAATACACACACACACACACACACACACAATTCCTGTGAAATTTATTAAATAACTAAAGGTGGATATGAATGCGGTTAAATATACATCAAAGAAATAAAAAATGGCTGAACAATGACAATGTGGAGTTCTATTGTCGGGAGATTTGATTCATACGGGAAGCTAATGGACGCAATTAGATGATACTAACTCGGTTAAATTTGTCTAGGAGTTTTAAGGATTAAAGATACTGGATTAACAGATTATTGGACATCACTGATCACAGAATGCCTTGGTTTGGTCTTACTGCTTGTCGTTTCTCCCAGCCGAGTTGCTGGTCGGCGGCCATACGCTGGCGGAGTTCCATGCGTTCTCGGTTAGGACGGCTTAAAGCTGTTGGCCAGTCGCTTTCTCTGCCAGGGAATTGCTCCGAAGGTCCGTCTTGGTCGGCTTATTGAAGGAAGCTTGCAGTGGGAGGCCTTTACAACCCTGGCTCGGGTTAGAGGTTTGGTCGTCCTTTGTTACTGCTGGCGGGCCCACCTGGCTGGGTCCGGCTTCGGTGGGAGCAGTGTAAGTTAGCTCGACGAATAAAGCTTAAAAAGAACTTGGTCGTTCTTGAATTAAAATAGTGTAACTTAATGGTCTGATAACTTTTAACAAACAAAACCAAAGAAAATAAAAGCAAGTAAGTTGCTGGAAACGAGGGAAAAGCCGAGGAGCCTTCGCGGCGCCGGGTCGAACTTTAGGCGTTGCCGGGAGAGGGAGCACGCTGAGCGGGTGCCGAAATGCAGGCGAAGAGGGCAAGAGGACAAGAGAAACAACAAGAGCGCGTGTCGCTGCTTTTGTTTGTTGGGGCGTGGATCCCAGGGGGCTTGTTTCCTTTGAGAGGGAGGGCTTTGTTTCCGGTTTCCTGAGAGACTGTCTTTTTTTTTACTTTTAATATGTCTATTCAAATATCTATTTGCACGTATTGTAATCAAATATCTTCCCACAATCAAACCTTAATTGTGAAACGGTTATACCATTCTTAGTTTTAAGCATTTGATAAAAAGGAAAGCAATTGTCAGTAGTTCAACCTTAAAGTTAGCATTTCCTAGGAATCACATCAGATGAGAGGAACTTAACTAGCTTCCTGGATAATATTGGCCTTTACACATTCTTAGAGAATATAGGCAAGATACACGAATGGCATCAGATTATGAACAGGTAAATACAGAGTGACATTCATACATTCAATGGCATTTCAGATTGATGGCATGTAATACTTATTTTGTCCACTTGGGGGAGCTCTGGTTACATGAAGATAGATTTGATTATTCCTAAAACAATCCTTTGCTCAGGAGCTGGGAAATTTAGTTATTTAACATTAAATTCGAGCTAGAAAATTAATCGAGTATGACATTTCTTTATCATATCATTTCTAAAGGAAGTGTCAGAAAATTGGGAACAAAGCATTGGTTACAACATAAAATTAAAGCTGCAAGCAGCGTTGGGTGGGCCCTCGCACTTGTAGCGCGTCCGCGCGTGAACCGGCCGAGTTGCATATTCTGGAGCTCTGCCGGTGCGGCTGTGAATTTCCTACGCGGTTCCGACGCCGCATGAAGGTGCTATATGTCACTTCCTGTGTCCCCTATGTGGAGCTACATAGCACTTGCCGCTATGAATATAAATCTGTATTGGCGTGTAGATGTCTGCGGGGTGGGAGAGTTATCAAGCACGTAAAGTTTGTTTCAGATGTGAGCATGTACACTGAACAATAATGTACCCAAACAATAAAATAAATTCCTTTTATATTTCCCTGCCTTGTTGTTTATGTGTACATACAGAGGAAGAATGTGAGAACAGCACACATTTCATCGTTACTGTGTGTTAGAGCATGGGAGAACAGAGGATACTTTTAATACAGCCCACACCCCTAATACTGTGTAACTATAACAGTAGTAAGTAGAGAACAGAAGAAAAAGATGTTCTTTCTTTACAACTGTCTGCATAGCTTATTCATATTGTGTAATGAATGAAAATAAATAGGCCTACTAGGCTCCTCTCTACTTTGACATTTAAGATTAGCTTGTTTGATCCACCTTCATACACATGTGACATTACTGTACAACTTGAGAAAGGTGAGTTGTTTTCTGCTCCAGCCTGCCTAAAAGAAAAGCGTTTTTGGGATTAAATGGACTTTATTAGCTGCTGCAGTGCAGGATGAACTCAGAATAGACCCATTTCTCACCTTATTATTCTAAATCATGCAACGAAGAAGAAGAAATGCATAATAAATCCTGGGACAAAATCTGTCCACAAATACTGTACAGCATGTAGTCTGATTAACAAGACTTGTGTTATAGCTGACTTGGGCAGTGAAATGTTAAATTTTTTTAATTCATGTGGTCATAGTTGTCCACAACTTAAATCAGAATATAAGAAGAAATGTTTTATACCACCTCAAGAAGGCTTCCTATCAGAAAGGTAGGAAGGTATTTCAAATGTACAACTGCAGTACTTAAATCTAAGTAAAGTAATTTCCCTGACATTTTTGTGTTACTTTACTTTTTATAGACCCATGTAAGAGGTTTTATACTTCCTGTGAGTATAATCCAATCAATCTTATTTTCATACTGTATATCCGTTGTGTAATTTGATAAATTGTGTTGTATGTCGTGCTCGCATCTCAGAGAAGACTCTGACTGCAACATGCGTCTTTGTAAAGAGAGAAACGGACAGAAAAAGTCTCTAACTCTGCCTGTCAGCTCGCTCTGCTCCGTTAAAACTGAATTTACCATACAGAATTGAATACGAGTGCACTCCAGATTTAGCTGCAGCCAGCTGACCGTGTGCTTCTCCCTATACCGCAGTTCTGTGTCCATGCATGCAGCAAACTGAAAGCACTGTCTGTCGGAGCGTCTACGTGAAAAGAGAAGGAAGACATTGCTGGTAGTATTGTCTTCAGAGTTGTTAAACACCTCAGCGCACTGAAGGAAGTCATCTGACTGTGTGAGGGGCAAGATCGTTGATGTCTGCAGGCAGAGTAGGAGCTCTCCTGTCTGACTGGTCCACCAATAGCAGAGAAGATGACCCCTTGAGACACAGCCCCTCCTCATTTGCATAATGAGGCAGAAATGCATACAAAAATTTAAAAAAGACAGGCAGAAATAAATACCATGGGTGAAAATAAATAAGGTAAATAAATACAAAGGAAGAATAAAACAGACAAAAATATTAAAACACACACATAAATAAATACATTAAAAAAATTAGTAATAAATAAAGTTGAATAAACAAATAAGGTAATTATAACAAAGGTGAATAAGTAAAGGCACTAATTAAAATATATACATTTATGTCTCCTTGTATAATTTAATTACTACCTACATTTATTTATTTACTTTATTTTTTTGTATGTAATTGGATGCTTATTTATTTATTGAGCATTTATTTATTTCTGTATTTATTTCTGGCTGTGTCAGGATCGGTCCTCCATAACAGGGTGGGAGAGTTATCAAGCACATAAAGTTTGGTTAAGATGTGAGCATGTACACTGAAGTTACAACAACTTCCGTGTCATGGCGAAGAGCTGATCTTTGACGCCACGCCACGGACACGCCCATTGACGAAAACTTGCAAATAGCACAACTTTTCATCTTCAATGCCTTTAGAAGGCACAGCAGAAATTTGAGGTCGGTCGGACTAAATCCCTAGGAGGAGTTCGTTAAAGTACGAAGTGTGTAAATCATCCAAAATTTGACGTAAAATTCAAAATGGCCGACTTCCTGTTGGGTTTAGCCTATGGCTCCAAGAGACTTTTTTGTGCGTCTGGACAAGATACACGTACCACAGAAAACTCGTGCACGTAGGTGAAACGTGCGGCGGGGGCTGCTTCGTTAAAGGTCACTTTCCGTTGCCAGCAGGTGGCGCTATGACTGTGGGTGAATGTCAGCATGTACATGTGTTCAGGGCAAGACTCTCATCCTACATGTACAGTTTGGTGCAGATGTGAGCATGTACACTGAAGATACGACAACTTCCGTGTCATGGCGAAGAGTTGATCTTTGACGCCACGCCACAGACACGCCCATTGACGAAAACGCGCAAATAGCACAACTTTTCATCGTCAATGCCTTTAGAAGGCACAGCAGAAATTTGACGTCGATCCGACTAAATCCCTAGGAGGAGTTCGTTAAAGTACGAAGTGTGTAAATCATCCAAAAATGGCCGTAAAATTCAAAATGGCCGACTTCCTGTTGACTTTAGGCTATGGGTTCTTGAGGCTTTTTTGTGCGTCTTGATACGATACATGTCCCCAGAAAATTTCGTACATGTAGGTTGAACGTGAACGAGGGGCTAATCTTTTCCAATTTTCTAGGTGGCGCTAGCGAGTCATTTTGCCACGCCCATGTGCGAAACTTGTAGAATACGAAATTTTTCACCGGTTCTGACATGTTTGCAAATTTTGGTGAGTTTTCGAGTATGTTTAGGCCATGTCAGTTGAGCCTACTTTGCAGAAAAAAATAAATAAATAAATAAATAAATAAATAAATAATCCGAGCAAATTCAATAGGGACCTCGCACGGTCGTGCTCGGGCCCTAATGAAGAAATGTCAGGGATCCTTGCTGAAAATTAAAACACTGCAAAATTAACTTATTTAGATTCTTTTCAACAACAAATATCAACAGCAACATGGTAATATAACTACTCAAATGGAGTGGAGAGACCTAGTTAAGTAACTTAATGATTATTTAATTAAACAAGGTAATACTTTGAGTTTTGGAGGAGACAGTACTCCTTGTTTACACAAAGGAATTCAGGGCTGTCCTCCTCTGGTGTTCTGGAGTTTCTCACGCCTGGCTGTGAGAGGAGAATATCCTTTGATGTGAGATAATTAAACAAAGACGGAGTTCAGTTGCCATGGTTACATGTGTGGGGGGCAGTTTAGGGTTCCCCTTCGAAGGAACTCAAACTGCGTCGGTGACGACACTATGGGAACGCCTCTGGGCGTGGCAGGGCTGAACTATGAATGAAACTACTCCAATCCTATTGGTGTTACTAGAACGGTAGTGTGTGACGGCGTAACCGGAGGGGGTATATAAGCACGCTGGCACATAGGACACATTAGCTTCCTTCTATTCAGCAGGCGCTCTGGATATGTTTGGAAGCTCCATCATCCTACCTGAAGTCGAGACGAAGCAGCAGATCATGTCGAAGCGATTCCGACAGTGTGTCTTTCCATGTGAGCATTTCATCACGGAGGGTGATACCCATGGGATGTGCGTCTCATGCCTGGGGATGTCGCATGCTCAGGCAGCTCTCGAGGGGGCTGCCTGCGACCACTGTGAGGCCCCTTCCCTGAGGGTGCTGAGGTCTTGAGCAGCTCTTTTCCTAGAGGATGGTCAGATGCGCTCCCCCCGGTCGCTGAGGCGTCGCGGCGGCTCCGATCCTGGGGTTCGCAACGCGAGATCGCTGAGGGTGCCGGAACGGCTGAGGCCTTTTTCCGGTCCTCGTCCACGGAATCCTCCTCATCCCCGATCGGGAGCCCGTTTCTCGGTTTCTCCCACTTGAGGGGTGAGTCCGGAGAGGCTTGCACGATCTGGCTCTGAGGAGCTAGATGTGCTTAGCATGGAGAATGACTTCGGGGAAACGGAACGTCATCAGCCCTCGCCAGGATACGAGGAGTTGTTAGAAGTGGTGACGCGGGCTGTGGACAAGCTGCACATTGATTGGCCACAGGTGGTGCAGCAGCCATCGGTGGGCAGCAAACTAGACGAGCAGTTTCTGCAACACCGAGCGCCACCCCCGCGTCGGCCCCTACCATTTTTTCCGGACGTTTTGTTCAACAAACCCTTCTCTGTGCTGCTGTCTACGTCTCCCCGGCTGGACTACGGCAACGTGTCAGAGATCAGACAGCACGGCTACAGAGCGATGCCACGAGTGGAGGAGGCACTGGCTAGCTACCTCTCTCCCAACCTCGCCTCATCACTCCGGACGCCAGCGCTCCCCACCAAGCCGTGTCGGGTGACGTCCGATTTGGTGGGCAAGGCCTACATGGCAGCGGGTCGAGCTGGTGCCAGCCTGCACACGATGGCTGTCTTACAGGCATACCAGGCCGATCTCCTTCAGGACTGTGACGTAGGGGGAGGTCCCTCTGAGGAGGACCTGACAGAGCTCCGTAGAGCGACGGACTTGGCTCTCCGTGTGACCAAGTAAACGGCCCGTTCCATCGGCCGATCCATGGCGGCTTTGGTGGCTACGGAGCGCCATCTGTGGCTCAACCTATCGGGCATCCAGGGGAAGGAGAGGGCTTTTCTCCTGGATGCGCCCCTCTCGCCTTCTGGCCTGTTTGGCGAAGCAGTGGATGCTGTCGTCAAAACTGTGGAGAGGCCACCAGCCCTGAGGAGCTGCAGAAGCTTGGCGAATCCTCGCGAACATTTCCCCGTGGGTCCTGCGCACAGTAGTAGATGGCTACAGGCTGCAGTTCTGGGTTTGCCCCCCCAGATTCTGCGGGATGGTCGGGACTGCAGTACACGTAGAACAGAGCCAGGTGTTGGGACAGGAAGTCCGCTCTCTGCTGAAGAAAGGGGCCATAGAACTCATTCCCCTGCTGGTCAGAGAAGCCGGCTTCTACAGCCGATACTTCCTGGTTCCCAAGAAGGACGGAGGATTGCTTCCGATTTTGGATCTGCGGTCCCTGAACCAATCTCTGAGGAGATTCAGGTTCAGGATGCTTACCATCCCCGCCATCATCAGTCACATCCAATCTGAGGATTGGTTTGTCACGATAGATCTGCAAGACGCTTATTTCCACATCTCCATCCGTCCCTCTCACAGGAAGTTCCTGAGGTTCGCCTTCGGGGGCACGGCTTACCAGTATCGGGTTCTTCCGTTCGGCCTAGCACTATCTCCCCGCACGTTCACCAAATGCATGGATGCAGCTCTGGCTCCGTTGAGGCTCCAAGGCATCCGCATACTGAACTACATCGACAACTGGCTCGTCCTGGCCCAGTCTCGAGAGTTAGCGGTTCGGCATCGAGATGAATCGAGGCGGTTTTCAGAGCTCTGAGGAGTTTTCTGCCCGACATCCTTGTCAGAACCGACAATACGGCAGTGGTGGCCTATTTGAATCACCAGGGGGGTCAGTTCTCGCACCAATTATGCAAACTGGCACATCAGATCCTCCTGTGGTCCCAGCAGAGACTGCTGTCCATTAGAGCGATGTACATCCCTGGGACCCAGAATCAAGGAGCAGACCTGCTGTCGAGACAGGGGCTGAGGCCCGGGGAATGGAGACTCCACCCCGAGGTGGTGGAGTTATTATGCGAAGAGTTCAGCCCCATAGATGTGGCCTTGTTTGCGGCGCACTGTCCACTGTGGTTCTCCCTCTCGCCCCCAGCCCCGCTAGGGCTGGATGCCATGGTGCAGACATAGCCAAGGCTGCGTCTGTATGCGTTTCCCCCAGTCGCTCTGCTCCCGGGGGTTCTGGAGCGGGTCCGCTAGGACGGCGTCAGTCTAGTATTAGTAGCCCCGTTTTGGCCGGCACGAGTGTGGTTCTCGGATTTAATATCGCTCCTCGAGGGCCCGCCTTGGCAGGTCCCTCTGAGGAGAGACCTGCTGTCCCAGGTAGAGGGCCGGATCTTTCACCCGCACCCCGCCCTGTGGCAGCTATGGGTCTGGCCCCTGAGAGGGCACAGTTCCTAGAGGCGGGCCTGACGACAGGAGCAGTCGAGACGCTGCTCAGCTCCAGAGCCCCGTCCACGAGAAGGATGTACGGCCTAAAGTGGAATGTGTTCACCACCTGGTGCAGAGAACGGGCGGTGGACCCAGTTACCTGCTCGGTAATTGTGGTACTGGAGTTCCTCCAGCACCGTTTCTCCGCCGGCCTCTCCCAGTCCACTCTCAAAGTGTCAAACCCCTGGAATCGGCTGAGGCCAAGCACCTGACCTTTAAGATGACCTTTCTCCTCGCTATCACCTCTCTGAGGAGGGTGGGGGATCTCCAGGCACTTTCGGTTTCTCCCCGATGCCTGGAGTTTGCCCCGGGGAGTGTCAGGGCCATCCTGCATCCTTGTCCAGGTTATGTCCCTAAGGTTCCGGCCAGACTGGCATGGTCCACGGTGCTGCAGGCGTTTCATCCCCCACCTCATGTGACGGCGGAGGACGGGAGACTTCATCTGCTCTGCCCTGTCAGAGCAATGAGTATTTACACTCTGAGGTCTTCCCGGTGGAGGAAAGCAGACCAGTTGCTGGTGTGTTTCGGGTCCCCCAAGGCTGGGCTCCCCACTTCTAAACCCACCATCAGCAACTGGATCGTTCAGACTATTTCCCTGGCCTATCAGGTGAGTGGTTTACCTTCACCTATGGCCGTAAGGGCGCACTCTATCTCGTTATCTCGTTCCCTTAGTGTCGTCACCGACGCAGTTCGAGTTCCCTCGAAGGGGAACGTCTCGGGTTACGTATGTAACCCTTGTTCCCCGAGAAGGGGAACGAGACACTGCATCGGTCCGCCACACCTCACCCGCCTGGAGTGCCTTGCTTCATAGAAAGGGCTAATGTGTCCTATGTGCCGGCGCGCTTATATACCCCCTCCGGTTACGCCGTCACACACTACCGTTCTAGTAACACCAATAGGATTGGAGTAGTTTCATTCATAGTTCAGCCCTGCCACGCCCAGAGGCGTTCCCATAGTGTCGTCACCGACGCAGTATCTCGTTCCCCTTCTCGGGGAACAAGGGTTACCTACGTAACCCGAGACATTTCCTGCCCCTCTTAAAAAGAGCTCTGATAGGCTGTTCAGGAGAAAGCTAATTTCTGGTTAGTGTTTCTTTGTCATTTTAACAGTCAGGCACCAAGCCTTGTCTCGGCTGCTGCCAAAGGTGGCCAGTTTTACGATCGAACTGCCCAGAAACAGCACGTAGGGAAAGCAAACCTTTCACCTCCTCCTTTGGTCGCTTCAGCTGTCTGTTGAGGGTTGATATCTCAAACCCCCTTCTCTTTCTCCCAGGAAGAGAGAAGGAATTTGGAGTCTTCCAAATTTATTTGATATAAAATGCACAAATCCACACTGGTTTGTTTACAACAATGTACTACATGTAGTTTTTTAATGAAATCACTTATCAATTAATCACTTTTCTATCTGTCAGCCGGCTGTAATCTGACATAAAAATGAAGCACATGCCTGCTTTCTCGCTCCCTTGGAATAGCCACTATTCTGATTCTTAAAAACCAACAATAAGCCCGTCAGAACAAATGAGAATCAGATTGATGCCTGGTGAAAACACAGTCAACATTGGAAAGGCTGATTGTCAGCTCACCTGTTAACCCCGACCAGTTGCTAACGTGCAAAATACTATAGTTGTATGGCTTTCTATATGACTTCACCAGCTAACACGATCCATATTACTATCCTGTGTTCCACCAGTATTATGTCAAAGTGTTGATTTTGCAGGAAATAATGGAACAGTACAAAGCAAATGTGAAGTGGATTGTTTCTACTAGCCTATAGTGATGCAGGGCAGGAGCAGCCAGCTAACGTTAGCACAGATCTGCCGCTTGTTGCCTTGTGACCACAGACTGTATAAAATAAGTGGATGTAGCCGCTGTGACGTCACTTGTTGGTTTGTCTCCAGTTTGCAACCAGACACCGGACATGACCATATTTTGACGAGACGAGTAGGGTACATCCGAATTTCAGGTTAAAAAAAAATTTACTTCCAGGAAAAAATTAACATCCGTTCCCGACCATTCGACCATCCATTTATTGTTGTTTTACCGATACTCAGGCACGCAGCTTCTCCACTGTCTCAGTCGCGAGTGTGACGAGCATGGATTAGTTCCCATTTTTGCATGCTAACATGCTAAACAAAGATGTTAACTGTGGTAAACCTGCTTACCATCAACATGTTAGCATGTAACGTTCAGCTCAAAGCATTGTTGTGTCTAAATGAAGTTTTTAGTTTAAGGACAACTGTCAGTCTATTTCATCATCACACTAAGGCTCCACCTACAAACTACATTCCAGTGATGTCAACTGGTTCTGTGTGCAGGCTTTCCTGCCATCCAATGATCATCTTAGCTGAAAAGAATTTCAAACACCCTATTTTCTCTGCTATCATTGTAATCTATGCTGCTTCACAGATTCATCAACATAACTGAGACCTCTCTGTGTGTCTGAAATGTCTTTTCGTTCGTTAATCCAAAACAATATCCTGGGAAGTAACTTAAGTCAGGTGGCTCTTGACTTGGTGTTCACTTTGAACCTGGTCTTCCTTTTAACCTAGATTCATCTATGTTCTCTGCAGGGCTTCAAGTGTGACACCATGAGGTCTGAAGAACTTTCTTTCTGTTCAAACTCTCTGCAGATGTAGAGGTTACCACATCCCACAAACATATATTTTAAGTGCAGAGCTGTGCATGAAGGCAGTGAGGAAACAGCTGAATTAGCTGTTTCCTTTTGAAGTGTCTCACCGCTCTACGTACATAAACCCATAAGAGCAGCAGACCTCATAATTACATAGCCAAGACGCCCAATAAATGACAAGATGACATCTCTGGATGTCCAGAACAAGACAAAATAGACAAGTACACAGAAACCAGGCTAACATTGCTCCTTCACCCTGCCACTTATTGTTAAAGACTGAAGAGACTGTGAGTGCGCATCAATGAATTCTGGTAGGGAATCTTAAAGAAAGGTCTATAAAAGACAGCTAGCAGAACAATACAATAACAATGTCTATGGAACATCCATCTGCTTTTATAACAGAGGCTCAAACTAAACAGTGTGCTACCCACTCTGGGTTGGGAGTGAGTTGCTGCCCCAAGTGAGGGAGTTCAAGTAAATAGTCGTATTTGTATAGCGCCTTTCTAGTCTTCTGACCACTCAAAGCTCTTCACACCAAGTCATCTTTACCCATTCACACACATTCATACACTGATGGCAGAGGCTAAGGTGCCAACTGCTGATCAGAACTGAAATAAACATTCACACACAGATGGAACAGCAATTTTGCAATTTTCAGTATCTTGCAAAAAGGAAACTTCGACATGCAGACTGGAGGAGCCAGGGATCAAATCACCGACCTTCTGAGAAGTGGATAAACCTGAGTTCAGTACAGGAATTCAGGGGCTTGTTCATGAGTGAGGCTGAGATGGAACATGAGAAGGACAGCAGGGTTAAATGATATTACTGCCCCATAAAGCATGTCTGTGCTCTGTCCCATTATAAACAGTTTATAGTATCCTGTGTGTGTTTAGGGGTGGGGGGGTCAGTAGGTGTCAAGTGCCTCATTTGCCTCATTCAGCATTTACATGAGTAAAACAGTGCCTAATGTGCCTCCATAATTACCATCATTAATCAGCTCATTAAATAGCTTAATATGTGACAGTACAGCTACAGTATAAGGTCCTCAGTATAATTTATTGTTCTGGAGATATGAAGTGGAAGGGGTTCTTAAAGTGAAAGGCCTGTTCATTTTCTTTAGAGACAATGTTAGTTGATTATGTAATAATAATCCTTATTTGTAGAGCACTTTTCAAAAACAAGTTACAAAGTGCTTTAACAAGTGTAAAGACAATAATACCCAAGAGACAATAATACAAAAAACAATACAAGATAAAAGCATGAAAACATTGAAAAGACTAAAATACAGATAAATATAAAATTAGTAAAATACAATAAAATAAAAGGGATAAAATAAAGTCAAATAAGATCGGGAAAGGCTCTCCTATAAAAGTATGTTTTAAGAAGGGACTTAAAAGAGTTCACTGACTCAGCTGACCTGATTTCCTCGGGCAGGCTGTTCCAGAGCCTCGGGACCCTGACAGCAAACGCTCTGTCCCCTTTAGTTTTCAGTCGAGACTCTGGAACAGACAACAGACCTCTGCCCGAGGATCTCAAGGTGCGTGCTGGTGTGTATGGGACTAAAAGGTCAGAAATATAACACGGCGAGAGGCCATGAAGAGCTTTAAAAGTGATCAATAGAATTTTAAAGTCAATTCTAAAACATACTGGGAGCCAGTGTAATGAAGCTAAAATAGGAGTAATGTGGTCATATTTCTTTGTTCTGGTTAAAAGCCTGGCAGCTGAGTTCTGGACAGTCTGGAGTCGATCAATAGATTTTTGGGTTAAACAGGTGAAAAGGTTGTTGCAATAATCCAGGATGTAAAATGGTCTCGGTGTCCTTAAAAGTTAACATAGATCGAATTTTAGCTATATTTCTAAGTTGATAAAAACATGATTGAACAAGCTTTGTGGTGTGCTGCTCGAAATTTAAATTACTATCAAACCAAACACCAAGGTTCTTTGCCACAGGCTTAATGTGATTTACTAGCGAACTGCCATCTGCTGGGACCCAATGACCAGGATTTCTGTTTTGTCTGAGTTCAGCTGGAGGAAATTATTTGACATCCATTTTTTAACTTCACAAAGGCAGTTGTTAAGTGAACTCAGCATTCCAGGGTCTGTGGATCTGACGGGCAAGTATATTTGTATGTCATCAGCATAAATATGAAAAGAAATGCCATGTTTATGGATAATATGTCCAAGGGGAAGCAGATACAAAGGGAAAAAAATGGGTCCTAAGACCGACCCCTGAGGCACACCATATTTAACTGGACAGAACGAGGAGACATAGTTGTTTACAGACACGCAAAACTTCCTATTTGACAGGTAGGATGAAAACCATTCTAGGGCAGTACCAGAGATCCCCACCCAGTGCCTCAGTCTGTCTAACATGATGTTGTGATCAATGGTGTCAAAAGCAGCGCTAAGGTCCAGGAGTACAAGGACTGAGCACATGCCTTCATCAGCAGACATTAAAAGGTCATTGGTGACTTTAAGCAGGGCAGTCTCAGTGCTGTGGTACTTCCTAAAACCAGACTGAAACTTTTCAAATATTTTGTTATTTTCCAGTACAGTGAGCAGCTGTTTGGACACAATTCTTTCTAGTATCTTTGCAATAAAAGGAAGTTTTGAAATTGGTCTAAAATTATGTAGGATTGAGGGATCTAAACCAGGTTTCTTTAAAAGTGGGTTCACGCAAGCCGTTTAAAAATAATCAGGGACACAACCAGTAGATAGGGAGCTGTTGAAAACAGAGATCAAATGGGGCCCAACAGAATCTATTACTTTCAGTAAAAACGTTGTAGGTATTACATCAAGTAGGCTGGAGGACACTCTCATTTGTGTTACTGTTTTCAAAAGCTCAGACAAGTCGATGGGATAAAACTGGTTAAAACTCTCTTGTTGCTGGTGAGGAACCTCTAAATAAGAGGCCGCGGGGGTAATAGAGGCTCTGATTGACACCACCTTATTGGTAAAATAAGATAAAAACAATTCACAGTCATCATTACTTCCAGCTGAGGCACAAGGAGGGGTTGGGTTTACCAGCTGATCCACAGTCTTAAACAGAAACCTGGGATTGTGTTTATGTGTAGTAATGAGTTCAGAAAAATAGTGTGTTCTCGCATCCTTAACCATGTTATTGTAGTTAATTAATAAATCCTTCAGACTGAGGTAATGGACTTGGAGACTGGATTTTTTCCATCTGCGCTCTGCTTTCCTGCATTCCCTTTTTAGGCTGCGAATGCTGTCATTTATCCAGGGTTGCTTACTAGCTTTAGACGTAGGCCTAACCTTTAGAGGAGCAGTAATATTTAGTGACGACAAGCAGATATGATTGAAGTGATCGACCAGATTGTTGGTGTTGGAATCAGACAGGTGTTGGCTTTGACTCTGAAAGAATGCGCAAAACTTTGAAACACTTTGTTCATTAAAGAAGCGAGAACACACGGCGCTTGGTGAGGTGGCATGAGTAACAGGCGAATCGCAGCTAAAAACAATACATCTGTGGTCAGATATGGTCATGTCCACTAATTCCACAGAGGAAATGCTGACACCCAGGGTAAAAACCAAGTCCAGTGTATGACCACGGTTATGTGTTTGCCCTTTGACATGTTGTTTGAAGTTAAAAGAAGTGGCCATATTTAAAAAGTTAGTTACATTAACACTGTTGGGGTCATCAACATGAATATTAAAATCGCCACAAAGAACAATTCTGTCATAATTTAAAACCAGAGTAGATAAAAATTCAGGAAGTTCTGATAAAAATCCTCCAGGCGGTTTTGGGGGGCGATAAATTATAACAAATATGATAGGTTGCAGCCCTCCGAGTTTAAGAGTGAGAACTCTGTTATGGAGTCACCAATTATTAGTGTGGTTGGGGAGAAAAGAGGACGAGGAGATGCCGGTTGTGGGGTTCCAGAGCAGGACTGAGCAGTATCTGCATCAACACTGCGTGCGGACTGAGGATGGAGTGTGTGAGCTGCCGAGTGTTGTGTTGGAGTAGCAGTAACAGACCTGAGAGAAGGGCTACCCGACGGTGCAGGGTAGAGACGGCCTCCGGAGCGTCTGAGCACAGCCTCCTTCAGGATCCTACGTCGGGAAGCGGAGGTTTTTGACCGGGATGACGGACGCCGATCAGGCCCAGCGGCAGACCGGTGGCCCAGTGCAGAAGATGTAGCCGGTGGAGGAGATGCAACAGTGTCGGCAGGCACTGTGCGCCGAAAGAGATCCGTATCAGGGAGACTCGAAGCTGCAGAGTGTCGTTAGACAAGGCTGCACAGCGGTTGGAGAGGCCAATGTGTGGAGGAGAGGCAGCCCCATCCGAGCCTCTCTTAAAGCCACGGACCACCACTTCAGCCCAGGTTGACTGATGCTTCGGAGTCGAGCAGGATGAAAGCCTCGGAAGGCTAGAGGGGTCCCAAAACACGGTGTCCTGGATGTTAGCGGTTGCGCTAAGAGAAACAATCTGTTTGGCTTGTACTGAAGCCACATCCATAAAGCCAGTCAGCAGGGAATCTTTCTCTTTGAGTTCCTCTGAAAGTCGTCGGATGTCTTCCATAAGGTCAGCAAACTTCTTGTTTGCTTTCTTAAGGAGTGTGCAGTCCTCATGGGAGTTATCTCGGCTAGCATAGTCACCGGAGCTTTGTTGCGATCAGAAGCGTTGATCGCGTTTTACGGTCATCTAGCTTAAAATCCATGTCGGATGACTAAAATCCTTAACCCATGTAAAACTTAAGTTAAAAACTTAAGTTAAATAAAAAGGATATAAAAAATGTAACGAAAAAGAGTGGATTAAAACTGGATAAGAGTTCGGTTTAAGATGGAGCTTCCGACAGGTGGCTACAGACGCCAACGCATGCGCAGAGTGCAGATTACGTCAGCAATTACGTCAGCGATCTGACAGTTGGACCTCTGAAAGTCCAGCTGAAATTATATCATAAAGAATGTCACATGTTTTTTAAAATATATTATATTTGTCATCATTAAAAGGAAGAAAAATATCAGAAATGCTGTCCGTCTCAGCCAGTTGGAGGGGGGTGTCTGTGTTTGATTGACAGCAGCAACGTTACATTATTTTTAAAGAGGTGGTATTATGCTCATTTTCAGGTTCAAAATCTTATTTAGGGGTTGTACCAGAACAGGTTAACATGGTTTCATTTTCAAAAAACACCATATTTTTGTCATACAGCACATTGCTGCAGCTCCTCTTTTCACCCTGTGTGTTGAACGCTTTGTTTTAGCTATGGAGTGATACATCTTGCCTCTACATGATCTTTGTTGGGAGTTGCACATGCGCAGTTCGTAGTTAAGGACTACTAGCCAATGAGAAGCAGAGAAGGGCAAGTCGTGAGAAGCCAGTAAACACGGCTTCGCTTCAGCTGTACATGTTCCTGTTACCAGCTTAGCAACATGGACTGGAGCAAGAGTTTCAGAGTGGTGAGTTATTAATCTGTAACAAAAGTATTTTTCATCCATAAAGTTTTAACTGAGCTCTGTCTCTACATCACAGTAACAACTTTGACTGCCTGGAGGGTAGCTAGTGTTTGGAAGGGAGAGGAGAGGTGGGTGCTGCAGCTCAGCGTTTTCCCACCGGTGTTTTTGAGGGCATGTCAGTGTAGCCGCTTGGCAAGCATTAACATTATGACACGCATTTTGCTTTCATCCCTGTGTCGTCACAAACAAGCTGTTTTCTGGCAGTTCAGAGCCGAGTTTTCTGTGGGAGATGGGAACTGCCTTGGAGTGGACATTGGCCTTTTTCAATTTGCAAACCTATTACATGCACAAAAAAAGATATATAACTCAATAAAGAAGAGGGAAAAAGCTAAAAAACATAATATGACCTCTTTTATGTGCTGCAGCTGAACAGCTAATTTTCTTTGTAGCCTGCAAATGGAAGTTAGCACTTTCCCCTGATAAACGTTTGTTTGGTGGCTCAGTCTACAAACTATGGTGCAGGACAGGAAGTGTGTTCATTACGTACATTAGATAAGAAGGAGACTTCAGCAGGAGGCTCATGTGATGGTTGTTCAGTCTGGCTCTTGTATATCAGGCTGCTGATTGACTAGATGATACAATGCTGATGTTACTGCTTTATGCAGTATGCAGGCTGTAAATGCTAAATGGTCTGTCCTTGAGTAGCACCTTTCTAGTCTTCTGACTACTCAAAGCACTTCACACGACGTCACACTCACCCATTAACACACATTCATACACTGAGGCCGAGGCTAAGGTGCCTACTGCTCATCAGAAACAGATACAGAAATGAACACATTCACAGGAGCAATTTGGGCTTCAGCATCTTGCCCAAGGATACTTCAACACGCAGACTTCTCCCACTTACGAATATTTTTCACAAAATACAAAAATTAATAAAGCACAAATGTAACAACATCCAGGCCCCAAGGTCCTGTATGCAACTGGTGTTAGCTACGTTGTGGGTTAGTATACTGTCACTACTGTTGCTGCTGCGATCCTAACATGTTAGCTTCTAACTTGAACAGTTTCTCAAAGGACTTCATCAGAATAAGGGTGAGAGCCACAGGGCGGTAGTCGTTCAGACCAGACACTGCTGACTTTTTAGGTACAGGAACAATGTTGGCTATCTTGCAGCAGGTGGGAACCCTCTCCTGAGACAGTGAGATGTTTAAAATGTCATTAATAACATCAACTAGCTGATTGGCTCAGGTTTTTATTACTGCTGTGGATAAAAGCATAAAAGGTGTTAAGTTCATCTGGTAATATGGCCCCACGTGATGGGGGAGCTCCTGATTTTGTAGCCTGTGATGTTTTTGATGGCCTGCCACATATCTTTGGTGTTGTTGAGGTCTCTCTCCAGTCTTAGCTGATGTCTCCGTAAGCTTCTTTATCACCTGACCGAAAAGCAGCTTTTTTGGCTCTGGACAGAGCCCTCACCTCTCCATTCATCCAGGCCTTCTAACATGCAGAGAGGACGGTATTAATAGCTCTCCAGCTGCTACAGATAACATCACAAAAACAGCATGTCCTGGTGAACGAGTAAGCTGAATGTCCATGGGCAAGTCATTTAACGTTACTGACACACATATCATGGCTGGAATACTGTTGTGTGGCAGGGTCCGCCACTTTGTTTTGTTTCCCCATTTACTTCAGCATACAGTATGTCAAGTGTCATTTTAGTCAACTTTAAGATAATTGCAATATATTTTAATTAGGGCTGGACAATAAAATAGTAACAATAATTATCACAATATAATTTTTTTTCTCCAATAACAATATAACAAATGTTCAATAAATATTCAATAAATGTTTGATTTGATTCACTTGAATCATACCTGAATTATGACTTAATTTATTTAATAAGATGTTTATTTTGTTGAGGAAAAAGGACTGAAAAAAGCTTAAAACCGGTTTCTTCAACTTCCACTCAGGAGAAAATTCTGCCTTTGAACTTGAAAGAAATAACGATTTGATACTTATCACGATAATGATCGATATGAAAGACATGAAACTTTTTATCGTGATAATATTTTTGGCCACATCGTCCAGCCCTAATTTTAATATACTTAGTCGTGTTAAAATGGACCTACTTTAAGTACCTTTACTGTAATTTAAATATACTTCTTTAAATTTAACTTAAAATACCCCTTTGTGCTATACTTGAAGAACAGTTTAAATATATTTTAAATGTGTTCCCTGAATATTTTTATTAGCATTTCAGCATATTAGTAATTTATTACTAGTATACTCCAAGAGCCACTATTAATATCTTGGGAAGCTGCTTTATGAAACCATTCAGTATGAGAATAATTCATTATTAATGCATTAAAGATAACTTGCAAAATGCCCTTTTAGCATAATAATAAAAAAGTTTTTTAAATAAATAAAAAATTATTACTTCACAAGAATATTTGTTTATTTAGTCTGACCCCGTTGACATGTAGTGAGCAAAAACAGTGATCGTGTGCAGTAGGGCTGCAACTAACGACTATTTTGATAGTTGATCTATCAATCAATTATTGAAACGAATAATGGACTATTCGGATTATGAATTGCAAAATTACACGTGTCTTATTTAGCTATCAGCTTTTAAATTAAACTTGAGGTTGTTTTAGGCATGAGCTAATTAACAGTCATGACAATAAAATAACGTTTATATATTTCCCCTAACTCAACAACTCACAAAACTCTTTTTTAAGGGAGTTTGGGGGGATTAGCCGCCGCCTCACGCATTGACAGGAGAACCGTTTTTCTTCTTTAGAAAGTATGAAATTGTCCGGTGTTGTCTAATCTTGCGCACTTGGCAGCAACACGTTCTCCAGTTGGGAATGTCGCCATGAGCGATGCATCATTTATGATGAATGTGAACGCGGCCGTTGTGTATCATAAATGTGCTACTCTCAGTGCCATTAACAATCAAATTTTTCAAAGCAAACTGTATAGAAAATGTTACAACTTATAGTGTGAAGCAACACGGCATAATTTAATGGGAAGCTAGCTCGCTAACTAGCTTACCGAGATGAGTCTTCATCATCCACAGAGCAACAACGTTACGCGCCTCCTCTTCAGATGCTCCATGTTTCCAGGAAAGCTCCGCTTTGCAAACGCTGCAGTTAACAACCTTTTTGCTGAGTGAAGAGTGAAATGCTGCCACACTCTTGAGGCCAGATGACGTCATGAACGAATCGATTATTAAATTCGTTGGAAACAAATTTAATAATCAATTTTTGTCAACTATGTCGATTAGTTGTTGCACCCTAGTGTGCAGGAGTCAGACATACCTATGAGTACATTGAGCTTGTGAGGGTCCAGCTGGTCCTTTGAGGTTTTCGTGGCCTCTAAGCCATCTGAGTGAGGCAACGATCCCAAGAAGCTCTAAAAGAAATGCAGTTGCAAATGAGATAAATCTTCAGTTTGGCCAGTACTTCCACCTAGTCAGGCATTGCAGTACACAAAAACATTATTTCAAGCGCGTCTCAAAAGAATTCTCACATAGCTGTGTACACTTTAACATTGTAGTTATTGGTCACTGTAATGATTACCCCTCCATGGTTGCAGTTAACTATTCTTTTTTTGAGTCATTTTGTTCATTTGAACTAGGCTGGTTATTGTGGCGCTGCAGCCCTCTAGTGGGCGATTAAAAAACAGCGCCATTCTCAAACACGGAAGGCTGCCTGGCTTGCTTTAATTGACAGTATAATGATAACAAGTATAATGCACAAATTCACCTCTTGATCACTCTCCATCATCATTATATACACCCCTTTGGGCCCACAACCAAATTCAAACCATATAAAAACCACAGAAATATATTGTCTATATGCAATCCACTACTCTGGCTAAATCCTTCCATTTTCACAATCTTTCCTGAGTATACAACCAGACCAGCCATATAAAGGTTTATGTATATAATTACTATCATTACCTCTAAAGTGCTCATTCATACAGTAGCCTAACGTCCCTATCCATGAGTAAAATATTAATATCAGATTTGCGTATATAGAAGTAATAAGCTTGATACACTATATCAATAAACACACTTATTAAAATTCAACCAATTTAATAATAATCTGGATCAAGCCACCAAGTTCTTAAAAGAACTCCAGCACAGAGAGAGGAGCAAAGAAATATTAACACATTATATAAATGTAGCAGTTTGGCAGGTCTGGACGCAGAATGGGCCACATCAGGTCCTGATTCTGCAGACAGAGAAACAAACATGAGCACATCGCTCTCATACACGGCCAGGTTGTTTACCAATCAGGAGCTGTGAAACAGCACGGCTCTGTTGATAAATAAAAAGTAAGAGTTACGTTCTCTGGCGGACCTGGATCAGCTGTTAGCTGTTTACAGGGCTAACGCTAATGACGCTATGTGGCTGTGTTTTAGTGTTTTAATGACCGGGTCGGTTTGTTTTGGAGAGGAGACGACCTCGGAGGTAATTCGGCTCCTGGTAGAACCCTGTCAGGGCACTGAAGTGGAGTGGAACATCAGCTTTTAGCTGTAAACACTAGCAGGACTAAAGTTACGGTACAGCTGTGTTAAAACTATAACTTAGCACAACATCACTGCGCTGTAATAATGTTATGCTTTATTAAATGAACATAATTAACAAAATAGCTGGCAGTCACTCAGCCTGCCGAATGAACAAAAGACTGAGGAGGACCCATGTGAGCGGTGAACGATTAGTTCATTCCTGCTCCACAGTAGCTGTCACGTGACAAATGAATGACTCAAACCTAGAGACCCACAGTTGCTATGAGTCATGAACTAATCAGTTCTGTTTCCTGTGCTGCCTGCTTACCACAGCCCTGTAGCCGAGCTGTCACATGACAAATGAACTACTCAAACAGACCCACAGTTGAGTCCTGAACTAATCAATTCTTTGCTGAAGGAGCCCAGGCAGCTGCCGTGTGATGAGTGAACGTTTTCAGTGGTGTAGTCTACGTGATAAGCAGGTATACGCCGTATACCCACTAGGAACGGTCACGGATTTCCGTATACCCACTTAAAATAGCGAGATTATACGTAACAACATCGTTTTGTGACAGAACTTTCACACGTTCATTCATAAATTCACCCTGTCTGTGTTGTGAAGCTCTGAACTGACATTTGCTGCTTCTGTGGCCTGTGACTGGGATCTGACGTCACCCACCAAACAACACAAATGCGGCTGAAGCTGCTGCCGCTCCGGGTGGTGACACCGCGGCTGCAGCAGATGACACGAACGTTATGGTTACTGAAACAACAGAAAACGAGCCAGATGAGGCTGATGCTGTCGTAACGTTACCTGGTGAGTGAAAACAGCATATACGTTATCATTAACGGAACTGTAACAGCATTGTTGGTATATTGAATTGCATCTAGAAGTAGTTAACTAACGTCATGTGGTGGCTCAATGAATGCAGGAGGCTGTGTGTGTGTGTGTGTGTGTGTGTGTGTGTGTGTGTGTGTGTGTGTGTGTGTGTGTGTGTGTGTGTGTGTGTGTGTGTGTGTGTGTGTCTACAGTAGAAGTAGTAATGTTAGCAGTTCCTGGATGATCGCTGATAAGGAAGCTACATAACCTAAGTTTGAAAATGGTTTTGGAAGATAAGTAGCCTATGCTTGAGATGATGTGAACCACTTTTTGGTATCCTCACTGTTAATAGTATTCTGTAATGAATAAGTTTTGGTGATAGAACTGCACACAGGCCTATGTTCATTGTTTTTACTGCTACTGAGCCTCGGCTTTCCATTGTTAATAATAGTTGCAACTTACACTCATTGTAAGTTGTGCATTGAAAATTGCCAGCTGATAAAACCTGCTCCAGGGACCAGATTCATGTAACATCTAAGGCTTCATGCAGCTCCTAACTGGCTGACATATGTTTTTAGTCAACAACGGACTGTCAAATCAAATAATATTTCAGTCAGTTTTCACATCAAACTGGAGGGATAATAATGTAGCAGACCTAAATTTTAGTCATGCAATTTAATAAATTTATGAGAACTGATACCCAATTATGAATTAATATTCATAAAATCTAAATTTTCCTCGTTTCAGGGCACCACCGGAGTTGTTATAATCCTAGAGTCTCCGGACCTCTAGGTAGTTTTAATAATTATTCAATTATTACTAGTGATCAGTTAGTTAATAATCGCTCAATTATCTTAAATCAGTCAGTCTCATATCTAAAGGGTCAATTCTCTTGGCAGGAACTAGAAATAGGCAACACACACAGCTCTTGATTATATTACAGTGAATTTATTCTCTAATTAAGGTGATAAAAAGACGGTTGGATACAGGGAACATAAACATTTGCTGAACAATGAGCCTGGAGGTTCGATTGCGGCTCATTTGACTCATATGGCATAGAAGAGCTAATTAAAGTAAACTAATGCTATAATTTAGGAGTTAAAATGGACATCTGATCACAGAACGTGTGTTAAGTCTTACTGCTTGTCGACAGCCTGCTTTTGGCCTGTTGCACGGGTCCCACACTAGCTGCCCGAAGGGACTGCCTTTCTAAACTTAATGTTTAAAAAGAAATCTATTTGCGCGTATTATAATCAAATATTTTCACAATCGAACCTCAATGGTCGAACGGTTGTACTGTTCTTAGGCATTTGGTAACAGGAAACAATTGTCACATTATTGGTCAGGATATTTATATATTGACGGCATTTCCGACGAGGGCATGTAATACTTATTTCGTCCACTTGGGGGAGCTCAGGTTACATGAGGAAAGCTTGGATTAAATCAAAGATCGTCTCCTTAGGAACTGGGAATATTGTTGATTCATCCTTAAATTCAAGCTGACGTTAAGAGTATAGTAAAACATTCCTTTGTCATCATTTCTAAAGGAATTTTGTAGGAAAGTATTATGAACAAGCATTGATTACATTAGATGAAGGAGTGTCTTGCTGAAAATAAAAACACTGCACAAGTAACTTCTTTTCAGCACTAATATCAACAACAGCAACAACAGTTAACATAACTACTCAAATAGAGGCAAACGTATTCAGGTAACTAAAGATTTAATTAAATGTTTGAGTCTTTGGAGATTCAGTCCTTAGCCATTCAAAGTTCAGTGTCTGGACCATGTCACACTTGGGTGAGACAGGGGTTTTCCTTTTTGATGTGGTAATAAAAAAAGAATAAGGTCAGTTGCCACGGAAACCATGTGTGGGGGGTCCAGTTTTGATAGGCTGTTCAGGGAAATGCCAATGGCTGGTTCGTGTCCCTTTGTCAGTTTAACAGTCAGGCCCCGCGTTATCAGCTTCGGAATCAAAAAGGTGCCAGTTTATGGTCGGGCTAGCACTTAGGAAGCAACTTTGACCCCTCCCCTTCTTCTCTGGGGAGGAGAAAGGAATTTAGAGTAGCTCCAAATTTATTCAATAAATGCACAAATCCACACCGTTGTTACTACATAAATAAAAACTACTCTAATAAAATTCTAAATTTAAGTAAACTAAATAAAGTGCCTAATTTTTAGAAAAAATGAAATAAAAAGTGTAGCTTGAAGTGATGAAGTGTAGTCTTGAAAGCCATGTGAAATCTCTTTTCCCTTCGTCTCCTCAATTCGTGTGCGTTTCCAAAACGTCTCTGGTGAATCTCACGGACTTGACTCGCAAACATCGGAATGCACAGATTGATTGGCTGAGCAGCGTCACATGAGACGATTGAGAACATGTGATTGGTCTGAGTTTCTGGGCCGCTAAATCAGTACAGTAAATGCTAGAAAAGCTGCGCAGGTTAAAATAGAAGTCTCAATAATAAGTCGGATGTAGGTCGGCG
>NW_024040113.1:0-39277 GCF_014851395.1 Micropterus salmoides | reverse complement strand
TCCCCAGGGCCCTCCCTACATGCTTCCACTGACGGCCCACTCCGTTAGAAAGCTCTGAACATCTGCCGCTGTCAGCATTCGGTCCTCTGACGGGCCACAGGACAAAGGGTGAAGGAAAAAACATTAATGTAAATTGTCCTTATTGTGATAACATTAATTCTGAGTTTGTAAACAAAGTGTAAACAGTAAACATTTCTATTAATAACTTGCAGACTTGCTAAGCCCTTAACATCAACAGGATGTTTTATATACATTAGGCCTTAATCATTCTTTTGTCAACAGGAGCTGTTGCTCAGTCTCTGTTTATCATTTAATCTAATGTCTCTGAAGCATTAAAACAGCATTAATTGATTTTTTAGGCCACTTGGGGACAGGGATACAAACAGGTTATCACGTTGTTATGGAGAACACGTTGGCAACCGGTTGCTATTTACACATCCAGCAGAAGAGCAGCAACATTAGCATTTATTTGGAGTCGTGTTTGTGTCCACCTGTTCACATTTTCTCTCCTTTTAGCACTGACTTGGTCCCAGACAAATCCTGAGGGAAATACCTGACTCTTTAGCTGCTAAATGCTTCACTATGTTCACCAGCTTGCCGTACAGTGGGTTTTATCAGAGGTCTTCAGCTGAAAACAGCGCTGATGAGAGCGGTGAAAATGAACTTAACAGAGGTGAGGGATGGTTCTCTGTGGGTGTTGCCACTACAAGCAACACCTTTCACATTACCTGTAGTCATTTAATCTATTGTTAAAACAAATACATTGATTAGTGCAGCTTTATGGTTGTAAGTGTGTGTGAATGACAGACAGAATGGGAAAAATATGCTTAGACATTTCAGTAAATATCACTGGTGGCATATTTTTCCCCACTTCCCCATCAAAAGCACCAACACCACTTACCAAATCCCAAGTGACAAGCTAACGTGAGCTTGGTTTTTAATTAATAAATTAACTGTTGGGAAGCTCTATTTTGTTTCAGTGTCCCTCTAAAGGGAACAATATCCTTATTTAACTTACAAGACTGAGGAAGTGCGACAAGTTTCATAGCTTGAAGCCTTTTAAGAAAAAGTCACCACATTTTTTTCCACAGTAGAGTTCATATAGTAGCAGCTACTTCGGACTATATAGGGTTTACAAATGTGGTCACCTAGCGAGTGAATGAAAGAGATTAGTGCTACCAAATATTCATTTAAAATTGCATTTATTTGGTCATGCATAAATTTAAAGAGTGCATTTACAGAAATGAATTTGTAATTAATTGATCTGTTTTTTTATTTCACATTTGTTGTACTCGCTATGAAAGCAAGTTTCATAATTCAGATTAAACTTGAAACCAGGGCAGCTGCTGCTGGAGGCCTTGGAGGAGGCACTTAGGGAGCAGAAGTCCCTCATGCTCAGATACAGTAGTGCGTCTGAGGGAGCTGAATCTAAATTTACACAAACTGAAATAAAATCTTTAATTACTCAATTAGAAAATCTGATTAACTTTCAAGTCTTATAATGCCTCCTCAGCTAATTAACAGTTCAGTATGGGGTCGACAATTTAAATCAATGCAATCCAAAGACATCATCTGCTGGTCCTGATATCAACCCATAGACTTACCTTCAATTTATAAAGGTTGGATTAGAGTTGGCTGACAAAAAGCACTGAATTCGCATGCTGTCAGAAAATGTAACACAAGACCATCAATACGCAAAGTTGTGGAACAGAATGAGTTTGGCAACTTCTTGTACTAAATCTCAGACGTTCAAAACAATACATCCTCTAGACTGTACGACTCTGCAGCAATGACACAGTTGTTGCAAGAAGAAAAAGGGCAGGCCGATGCTCACTGTCATAGTTTATACGTATATTACAAGCAGTTTCTTATCTCACTCCATAATTTCACTCTCTTATCTCAACAACATTGTTGAATGAACTGAAACTAATGGCTGCCTCAAAGATAGGAAATCCATTTTAAAAAAACATGGTACACTTTGGGAAATGGCTGGAAGTAACAAAAATGTGAAAACAAAACAACTGTATGGTCATTTAAAGTCAGCAGCATGGTTTCTTCGCTATTTCTCACTGAACCGTGTGCGTCTGGTGAATCTAATAAAACGCACAGAGCAACTCAAAAGGAAGGGGAAAACCCTCCCTATCTGATATAAAGGCTATTTTAATCTCTATTGTGACTTACAGACTACACAAGACTCGAAAGTAGAAAAATTCATCTTGACTCACCAAACTTTCTATTCTGAAACTCGAAGTCGTTGCTGGGGTCCGGAAGCCCTTCCTGATTGTTGGTGGCAGACTGCGAGGCAGAACCGCGGGCTTGATTCTGCAGCTGCTGCTCCAGATGATCAATTCCTCATCGCGCAGGCGCTCCGGCTGACACAAAATGACAAAGATCACTTCAATTGAAAAATATAAATGAGAACATTTAACTGATTTTTTTTTTATGTTCCTCCTGCTACCCACACTATGGTGTTGCTGGTTTCTTTTTTGCCTTGTGTGAGAAGGGAAAATATTCAGCCAAACAAACTGGACTGAGCCATTATAGTATTTCTGTTTTATTTATATTTTTGTGGAAGTGGGATATTTATTCTTGAATATGTTTTTCACAACTGGTTTTGTTTTTTATAGTGCTTGGCACAGCTAAACAGTGCGCAACCAGAGATTCAAATACATCCGAGGTTGTCCTCAATGACGGCTGTTCACAAGGAATAACCAATAAGTGCTTATTATTCGGTATAAAGAATGGGGAGGTCATCTTCCTCCATTTCTAGTTAGCTACCTAGCTAAGTTCATGAAAAACAGCAACAAGCATGGATGAGATAAACACAGCTATAAAAGTCTTACAGAAATAACAACTTGACTCGTTTCTTTGATCAATGTGATCTAGTGAGAGGTTAGGATGACAAAAATCAGCTAACATGAACACATAAGGCTGAATGAATGACGTGAAATGAAATGGCTGTCTGATTATCTGAGTACCAACCACTTGAAAATTTGAAATACTGGAGCTTCCTCTCAAAATTCCCAAAAAATAGACAAACAGAAACATCCAGTTTACCTGTGACAGGTGGATGTGTTGTAGGCAAAGTTCCAGCTTGTCCAGATAGAGATCCAGGATGTGTGTGCTGGCTTTAAGCTGGGTTTCCACTGCAGCTCTTGGGGAAGAGCAAGAAGCCGGCAGGCATGTTGGGAGAGGGACTGGCGCACCGTTCCAGAGCTGTAGCTCTCGAGGAACTGCTGACATGTTGCCACGTCCACAAACTTCACCTCCACCCCCAGAAAGGGATCAGCATCATGGACCTTAAGTATCTCATAACCACCCAGACCTCCAGCAGAATCTGACCATGAAAAATACTCATTCATAAGTGTGACATCCAAGAAAATACATATTTGTCTTTAGTTATTATTTGTGTTATTATTTGGGAACCAATTTGTCTAAATTAGCATGCTAGATATGCCTTTTAGAACCCAGCTAGAGCGCTCACCTGTAAGTGTCAGCTTAATGACTTTGAAAATGATGAACTTTCCCTGCTGGTCTTTGTAGAGAGAGAGCAGGTTCACACCAGGACAGAGCGACTGCAGAAACATGACCGCACATCCTGTCCATGGCCCGCGATCCAAAGACTTGTCTGCCATTCTCTGAAGTTTGACACATACAGTACATGTTTTCAAGGGTGAGCAGACAACATCAAAGGACCTTCTATCTGATGTGCAAAGACAAGTCTACAAAGAAAGTGAAAGTATAGACTGATGAAATAAAGCCGAGCGACTGTAAAATATCCTCAAACATCATACACAACAACGCTGAACTCAAGCACTACAGGTGCTTACTTATCAAGTTATCAAATAGCCTCCTGTAGAATTGGGAGTTGTGAAAGTCAAGAAGTCTCATTGCCTTCAAAGACAAACCAGGATGCTTTCCATCACCAGGAAATGCTTAAGATTAAATTCAATGTCCTCCAGGGAAGTCAGGGTTCTAGGTAAATCCTTCCATTCAAGAGTCACATCACTAAAACACTGATTTCTCTGGATTCTCCTTCACAGTATGTATGACTATGTGGAGTGTTTTTTTTTTTTAGCTCTGTCTCTTTGTTATGTTGTGTATTCAGCGCTCAGTGAACCGTTGAGTGGACTCAGAATGTAAGCTGTTTTCCTCTGCGTACAGCTGTTTGACTTTATATTGCAACATAGAGTCAATAATATAGTTTAATACTATATTATTCCATCTCTCTTGCGTAAAGCTATAACTCATTTAAGGATTTCTGAGAAGGGCTATTATTACATAATACTAGAACAATTTTACATGATATCATGAGACCTAAATAAACCTAAAACCCACAAAGATCAACACTGCAAAGGATTAGGGATGGAGCAATTCACAATTTTCATGATTACATTCAGTGTTTTATGTAAGCATGACAACTTTATACAATTTCATTGGAACAAAAATAAGTAGTACATTTTATTATATCATCATTTAGCGTTTAACATTTCAAGACACAGGTAGTGTGGTTTCTATGGGACAAAGTGGAACCATTTAAGTCATTTTCAAGCAAAGTTGCCAAACATTCACTGGCCTGGCTTCTTACATGTGAGAATCTCCTGTTTTCTGTTATTGTAAATTGAATATCTTTTGTCTGTTGGTCAAACCAAACCATCTATTTCATCATCAGTTGTGATATGCACTTTTCACTATTTCTGCCTTATATACACTAAAAAAATAAATAAAAAAACGTGTGGTGACAAAATCAGTTGTATTTGTCATAATCTTCTGATTACTTGAGCAAAATATAACCTCTCCAAATTGACCTGCCTGGATGAAAAATGTTCTCACAATAAAAAAATAGGTCGATATCGGTAATATACACACGGTAAATGTGAAATCATTATTTTTTTCAAGTTTAAAGTCTGATTTTTGCACCTGAGTGAAAGTTGAAGAAACAACATGGTTAATTTTGGTTTTTAACTTTTCTTTATGGTCAGAACATGATAGGCAAAACATTTCACTGATCATTTCACCAATCTGAGGTAGAAAAAACATTTATTCAACAAATATTCATGAGTAAAATTATGTAAAACATTTTTCACTGCTTTTTCCTCAACAAAATAAATATCTTATAGAAAAACAAGTGTTGATTTGTTTGTAATTCAAAATAATAAAATTGAACATTTGTTATATTCCTATTGAGGAAAATTTTATCGCGATAACTATCATTATTGTTTAATTGCCCAGCCCTACCAATGACAAGCAAAAATATCCTCTTTTTTCCTCTTGGCAGTTAAAACCACTTCTTTCCTTGTGGTCCCTGGTTGTTGTGGCCTCAGTCCACTTTACCCCTTTTACCCTAGCCTCCTTTTGAAACCCTCATTACATAAAGACATTTTTAATCTGAGTCCTCCCCTCCCCCAGTCCAGCCCCAACTCCTGTATTCTGAATGAAGCACTGAGGCCCTCGGGCTCACTCTTGGTGTTGTCTCCATGCACCAACACAAGAGAGCTCTGCATGGAAAGAGCATCCTCTGAGCTGGATTATATGCATGTCCACATATTTCACTAAGACACAGTGTTCTTGGCCACTGGGCCTACAGGAATCTCCACAACTTAGCCAGTATGTAATATGCTATCTATCTACCGGTACTCTGAAGTACACTGTGAGATTTGTTCACCAGCTGTATGAGGATTAAGTGATCATCAGGAGCTTAAAATATATCATTTAGCTTTTGCTGCCAAAAGGCAAACCTCTAGTATTCCCTGGACAGCTCGTCTGACATTTAGGTGAAAAGAAAATGTTTGATTCATGGATGTGCTTCCACAAATTAGTCATTTTACCTTTTTGCGATGTCCTCGTTTCAGCCTGTCTACAGTGCTTTAAAGCTCCATTTGTAAACTAAACAGACCCGTAGATGATGTCTTGAATTAAAGGAAACCCACATAGTGTAATAAACTGTAGGGTATCACTAAGGAATATTTTGTGTGTCAGTTAATCTGTTCTGTAATCATTTAGTCTATTAGTATCACATTCTGTTCAATTTCAAATTTATTTTGACATATAATAGAATAACTTGTTCAATTAGTCATGTATTCATATCCATGGAATTTAGAGAGAAGTGAATCCACAGCCATTGTGGAAAATAAAATCAAAACATGTTGACATGAAGTTGCCCTTCTTGTGTTTACAGTAAACATCTGAAAATCCAAGAAACAAGAAGAGGTCAAAAGTGTCATCTTCTACTTTACACACTTACTTCTTGTCTGAATGTTTACTAAATATAAATGCCCTGCACACCAGCACAGGCATTTCCAGTTATACTGAGAGAGTAGATCTGTGCTCATTATACAGTATATCTCACAACACCAAAATTAATAAACAAAATAAACTTCTAAGTAGTGGTCAACCGGTAGGGGTTTATCAGTGGCTGATGCAGATATTTAGAGAGCAGGGCGAGAGATAATATACATCAGGAATGCAAACTTACTAATCACGGATGAAAAAGGTTACAAAGACTTGCAGTCCCCACCCACCGCCTGAACTCCACTTGCTTAGCCTTTTCAAATGTTATCAACCTAATGGATCAAATTTTGATAGTGAAACCAGTCAGCGGGGGTTTGTCCACCGTTTTACTTGTTTTGCTGCTAGTAAAAATTGGCAATGCTACCACGCGTTGCAGAGACGTGTGGTTACATTTTTGGGGAGGTACGCTTAGCCGAGCAGGCAACGATGGATGTGGATTTGACGCAAATGTATAATTCAGGCTTAAGACAGTCAATCTAACGTTTAGAAAAGATGATGGTGACTGAGGAACTTTATGGCTCTAAACTAACTTTTTCACCACCTTACCAAAACTCCCAAAGGGGGCAAGCTAACGTCGTTCTATAGCAGCCCCACTGAAGAGGCTTCCTGCAGATGTGTCCGCAGACATTTTTTGTTTATCGGCCTTGTGAGTGCTGGCATTCGGTTGATGCTGATTATCTCAAAATATCAGATACCGGCCCGATTAATCAGTATATCACTAATACAGTGGCTGAAAACCAAACCAACATGGATGCCTCTCATCAGTCCATCTTTCAATGTTATTAAACTCTACATTTAATGAGTACAGTGCTACATTGTCTATACACCGAACTGTAACCACATGAATGCCCTGCGCTGTCTTGCAATGTGAATGCTTGCAAGTCATAAACATCAGGTTAAAGTTGGATCTATTCAGGGAATTGCAGGACGTTAGGTAACGTCATGTACTACTATGATAGAGGTGTAAGTTTGTTGTACTGTGCTGTAACAGGAGAGTGAGGGAGATGTCGGCCTGTACAGTCTTCAGAAGAGGTCTATTTAGGCACACTACGTGAAAACACCTGTGTAGGTGGACCATGGGTGTGGGGGGCTTTAAGGATAGGTTCTCCTTTTTGAAATTGGTCTTAAAATAATACCTAAGGGTATATATATACATAAAAAGGGTTATTGGTCGGTGTAATTGTTCCTCCTGCCCACATTGGCCACAAAAAACGCATTTCTTATTTTTTGACAAACGTGGTAAGTGAAACAACAAATTACAACCTAGAAGAACCTAAAATACTTGTATAGGTAATTGTAGTGTGCTGACATAATTAGCACAAAACAAAAAAAGCAAAGTGGCCAAAATGATGTGGCTCCAGCTTGTGTGGGATGTCTTTGCAAAAATGATTCTGAAGTTTCCTTGCTGAGCTGCAGAGGAGAGAGAGCAACACAGAGGGGTTCTTCAAATCAAGACTGAACATATCCACAAAATTTTTCCAGCTCAGACTGCTGAAACCTCCTGTTAACTGAACTTTAGCACAGAATGAGGACTGTGGATCCAAATACACGTGTGGAGGGGATATTTTTAAAGCCAGTGTGAACAAGAGGAACAGCTACAGTGACTATCAATGCTTTTAATGTACAAAACAGGTGAACCTACCCTTTAAAAGGATGGTAGCTTTTGCAAAACTAATTGTGTTGTAGAGCATCACATTGTCAGGTCTAGTGTCCTTTCCAAAAACCAATCCAATCGCTGCTAAAAAATATTGTGTGCTGTATTTATGGGGATGTAGATTTATTCATAACGCCTCGCCAGATTAAACTATAATTCCACGGTATTTTAATGTGATTAAAATGTAATGTTTAATGTAAGTGATGCATCGTTTTGCCAAGACACGTACTAGGAATTTTAAAAAGCCAAATGAGTGGCTGCTACGCGACTCATACGTGCAGATGACTTTCTGTTAAAACACGACAAGTTGTCTAGTTACCTGCCACAGGTGTGAATGGTTTATCAAGAGTGTTGTAGCAGCAATGCAGTTTGATTCGACCAACCGGAGGGGGGGGGGGATCGCAAAATTGTGTTTAAAAAAAAATCTTTTACAAGGAGGGTTATTGTTTGAGTACAGTTCGTGTTGGTAAACCTCACGTACAGTAGACACAGCCGTTAAACTTCGGCGACGGTACGACAAAACGGACTGCTGAAGTGTTTACCGGACTGCTAAAAGACACGGCACCAGGCTAACACGGTTTCTACCTTCTCATTCTTCGGTTTCACTGTGAAGTAAGTCGGTACAAACTTACCTTAAAACTTTGCTATATTGTTCGGGGACGCTTCCTCCTGAGTGATCACACCCACTGACGCCGTCACAACTTCCTGGCCTCCCATTGGCTGAGCGGAAATCAAAGAATGCTCTGATTGGTGAAAATCTACATGCCGCTAGGACAAAATGTCATGACAGGAAGGAAGTGGTTGGGGTTTTTTTTAATGTAGGTCAAAACATTTCAGCTACATATCCTATAAAATGAACATTTCCCTTCCCGGTTCCTTACCACTGAAAGATAATAATTAATATAAGGGTAAAACTGATGAGACTTAAAAACAATTAAATAAAGGAAGTGGTTAAAATCAATGACTGGAATTGGGTGAAATCAGTGGTACTGTAATTTATGGCAACACAAAACTGTCCATTTTAACGACTAAATCGATTTTATCCACTTTGCTGTGATAGACCTACATGCTTCTGTTTCTGCAGAGTATTGGTCCTCACTGTTTTTATATAAACTGTTTGTATTCATCTTAACAGGCGGCTGTAAACAAGCTTCTGAAAAAACATACAAAATGTAAAGCAGGTTAGATCATATAATTAAATTAATAACTGAGGTCATTCAGCAAGAAAAAATGCCAGAAAAGCTGCTGGTTCCAACTTGTCAGACGAGAGGGTTTTTCCCTCTGTTTTATATCATTATAAAATAAATAGTCAGAAAAAAACAAGCAACTTTTAAGATGGCACTTTTGAAGCCTTTGTAAACACATTACAGTATGCAGTTAATTAAGACTCTTCAGCTGATCCTGAATGCTGCAGCACCTGTTCTGACAGGAACCAGGAAGAGAGATCATATTTCTCCTGTCTTAGCTTCTCTGCACTGGCTTCCTGTAAAATCCTGAAATAAAATTTAAAATCCTACTTCTCACCTACAAAGCTCTTAATGGTCAGGCACCATCCTATCTTAAAGCGCTCAAAGTACCTTACTACCCCACCAGAGCACTGCGCTCCCAGAATGCAGGGTTACTTGTGGTTCCTATAGTCTCCAAAAGCAGAATGGGAGCCAGAGCGTTCAGCTATCAAGCTCTTCTCTTGTGGAACCAGGTTCCAGTTTGGGTTCAGGAGGCAGACACCATCTCCACATTTAAGAGTAGGCTTAAGACTTTCCTTTTTGATAAAGTTTATTGTAGGGCTGGCTCAGGTGAGTCCTGAACCATCCCTTAGTTATGCTGCTATGGGCCTAGACTGCCAGGAGATTTCCATGATGCCTTGAGCTCCTCTCTCCTCTACTTTCTCTCCCTCTGTATGCAACCTCATCCCATTAATGCATGTACTGAAGTAAGGGATACACTTTTGAATAAAATAGGCTTTTTTAAATCTCCTTAAAATGAAATAATTTGTATAGTTGTGCATCTCTTTGATCATAAGAATAATTTCACCACTGTCTGACATAAATCAAAACATATGCCTTACCTTCAATGTAAAAGTTATCTTCCAGTTTATACTCCATGATCTTGGAACCAGAGGGTGTTTTTTTTTTTCAAGCATGTGCAAAGACTATTTACACACAGCAAACCAAACTGTTTCATCATGTTTCCATTAGCAGCTGGACAGAGCTGAAGTTAAGAAACAAATTTGTGTTCATTTCCTTGTCTTCCAAGATGGTTATCTGACTACACTTTGATTACAATTTAAATGTTAGACAAGAATCACAAAGACTGTTCTACTACTGCTTTTGTTTCAATAAAATGGGTGCCCCCCGTCTGATCTGAGAGAGGAAAGAGCGGTCTCATCCCATCTACTTGTCTTCTCACACTCACACACACAGGATTGCAACTGCAATAACATACCAGTGCCCATTGTTCAGTTTGTCATTTTCTAAATGAACATGCATTAAAAGGGAGCAATCTAATGTTACTGAAAAACCTCAGCAAACCGTTACAGGACTGAGAATTTGCAAATGGTATGACTGAACAATATTAAAACTTATTGAATTCAACTTCTTCTGTTTAGCCTTCCAAGAGTAACTGGTGCTCATGCAATAATCAAGGGTTGGCGGTTCAATCCCCAGCTCCATCTGTTCACATATCAAAGTGTGCTACACTGACCTCAAATATTTGTGAATATGTTTGTGGTATGTTCTGTTCTCAGGTTGAAATTTAAAATTATATGATGAATGAACTCAAACACTTCAGGAAGATGAAACAAAGAGGTCATGAAACCCACAAGATAGATAAATATTTTTATTCATAGTACACAAAAGAGAAATCATAAAATGTTCTGCAGGCAGGGCTGTCAGCAGAATCAGAGGAACTTTTGTGGTTGACATGTTTGACAAATTTGAGGGTTTCTTTGTCTCTGTAGACGAGGGCAAGGGAATTGTCCTCTGGATACACGGTCAGAAGCTGCAGAGGAGGAAACCAAAGCAATTATGGTAATCACTCAAGTATGGAACACACATTGTACACAATTACACTTTGTACTGTGATCAACACTCACCTCCTCATCCTCTTCATTAGCAACATAACACGTGAAGCCCCCAAACTCTGACTGCCAGTCTATGAAAGACAAGTTTGTTACAGTCACAGTATTGATTGAGAATTTGTTGTGTGTGTGTGTGTGTGTGCGCGCATCCATGTATGTCGACTCACCCTTACAGCCAAAAGGCAAAACAAGGTCCAAAGCATACTCTGCTTGTGCCGCCTCTGCATCATGCAACAGAGTGTAGCCACCATGAGACCATCGACGCAGTTCACCACAACACACAGGTGTGCTCAGTTCTGAGGACCAAACAAAGGTTAACACACACACACACACACACGTGGCTGAAAAGACAGACTCACTCTGACACGCACCCTTCTCTCTGCTTGTATTCGCTGATGGTGACTCGGACGAAGAACCCGTGGCTTCTCCGCCCCGGACGTCCTCTTTCTCTTCATCTTTACTCTCATCGTCGTCATCAGCAGCACACAGGTAGTGCAATCGAAGGCCAGTGAAGTTAGAGAGAAGCAGGAAGAAAGCCTCTGAACGAAGCAGTTCCCAACATGCGCTCACACACTGTGGTAGGGTGTCCAGAGAAGCCACTTCATGGCATCTAAATGAATAAAAAGCGCATGTCTTATAAATCGCACAAAAAAGTTAAATGACAAACAAGTGAAATGATCTGTGAAACATGCCCTACCTCTTGTTGGGCGGACCTCTCTTAGTCCACTGAATTTGAGTGAGTCTCAGTGCTTCACTCACCTCCAGGTACTTCTCCTCCTGAGGACAGACACCTAATCAGCCAACAGGAATGAGTGGACACGTGCAAGACAGAAAAGGTGCTAGGCAAGAAGTTACCTTGAGAAAATCTTTGAGCTGAATTTCAGAGCTGTCCTCAAACTCCTCCTGAATCTGCTCTTGATAGGATATGTCCAGGTAGACTGGACTGACCCACTCCAGCAGCAACGTTTCCTGTGATGAGCATTGCAAACACATGTCAGCAGGAATGCAGGTTGTCTGTCAAAGGAATAGTTTGACATTTTGGGGAACACACTTATTTATTTTCTTGCTGAGAGTTACAGTAGATGAGAAGATGATTGATACCACACTTGCATCTGTCTGCAAAATATGAAATTGAAGCTTAGCTTAGGTCCTATTCAGGAAGTCACTGCACTTGGCCAAGAAATAATCTAAACTCCAGTAAAACTGAAACATGTTGTTTATACCCTTCGGTTTTTGTACAGATTAAACAAACAAGGTATAATTTGTTGATTATTGAGTTTTAGAGGTGCTGGAATGTGGATTTTGTTATATTTTGACAGGCCCAGGCTAGCCATTTCCTTTTGCTTCCAGTCATTATGCTAAGCTAAGCTAAGCAGCTGCCATCTGAAGATTCCTATTGAATAGCCTGACTGTTGAAAGGAAAGTGTATCTTCCAACTATTCCTATAAAGATAAAGATAGAAGTAAATAAAACTGTATTCATCTTAGTGCACCTTTGACCAAACTCACATCTCTCGGTAAGTGTGGGCACCGTGGGATGGGGGCTTCTATGTGGCGAGGAGGACGCTCTAAAGATGGTCCGTGAAACCAGCCGCTCAGAGACAGACGACACTTGTCCTCTGTCAAAACCTCGGACACCTGGACAAACACAACACATGCTATTGATCTGCAACCAGAGCCGCTTTTTTGGTGCAACAGTGACGAAAAGGGAGGAGTGTCGATTCTTACTTGGTGAAAGGAGACGGGCGAAACTTCAAACAGGACAAGAGTGTTCAAAGAGGGTACGAGTGACTTCACAATACTCTGTGGTTGGAAATTACCTGAAGGCAAAAGATGAAGATTGCACAAGACTTTGGTTGTCTGAAAGCACAGAAATACACAGACAAAGTGGCAAACTCACTGTCTGTTGAGTAAAGATCGAGGGTTCCGCCATCGCTGCTCTGCCACGGAGGCACGAGATACAAGATGAAAGCAACGCGCCTCCCCTCCAATTCATCATCGTGACACAAAAGAACATCTAGAAACAGAGAGAATGTTATTACAACCCCGTTTCCTAAAAGGTTGGCACGCTGTGTAGAATGTAAATCAAAATGAAATGTGATTTCATTCACATTCTTGTTTGATGTAGGGGATGTTCAGCTGCATATTTTGCGTTTTGTAATGCGGCAAACATTTTCAATGGGTGACAAATTGGGAATGGCACCCGGAATCTTTTCCTACTCAGCCATGCTGCTGTAATGCATACAGAATGTGGTTTGGCATTGTCTTGCTGAAATAAGCAGGGCCGTCCCTGAAAAGGACGTTGTCTACTTGGCAGCATATGTTGCTCCAAACCCTGTATATGTAGTTCAGCATTAATGGTGCCTTCACAAATGTGCAGGTTACCCATGCCATGTGCACTAATGCACCCCCGTACCATCATGGATGCTGGCTTTCACACTGTGCATAACAAGCCGGATGGTCCCTCTCCTCTTTTAGCCTGGAGGTTGTACCGTCCTCACGCACGGTCATCTAGTATTGGTTTTAGCATAATTTCAACAAGATGTTGGAAACATTCCTCAGAGACTTTGGTCCATATTGACATGATAGCATCAAGCAGTCGCTGCAGTTTGTCAGCTGCACATCCATGATGCAAATCTCCCGTTCCACCACATCCCAAAGGTGCTCTATTGGATTGAGATCTGGTGACTGTGGAGGCCATTGGAGTACAGTGAACTCATTGTCATGTTGTCAAGAAACCAGTTTGAGATGATTTGAGCTTGGTGTATTATCCTGCTGGAAGTAGCCATCACAAGATGGGTACACTGGGGTCATAAAGGGATGGACATGGTCAGCAACAATAATCAGGTAGGCTGTCTTGTTTAAACGATGCTCAGTTGGTACCAAGAGGCCCAACATTTGCCAGACAATATCCCCCACACCCTTACACCACCAGCACCAGCCTGAACCGTTGATACAAGGCAGGATGGATCCATGTTTCATGTTGTTTAAGCTAAATTCTGACCCTACCATCTGAATGTTGCAGCTGAAATTGAGACTCATCAGACCAGGCAAGGTTTTTCCAATCTTCTATTGTCCAATTCTAGTGAGCCTGTGTGAATTGTAGCCTCAGTTTCCGGTTCTTAGCTGACAGGAGTCAGACCAGCCCGTCTGGCTCCAACAACCATGCCACATCCAAAGTCACTTAAATTCCTTTTCTTCCCCATTCTGATGCTCAGTTTGAACTTCAGCAAATTGTCTTGACCACCTCTACATGCCTAAATGCATTGAGATGCTGCCATGTGATTGGCTGATTAGCCATTTGTGTTGAACAGGTGTACCTAATAGTTTGTATATATACACAATGAACAAAATTATAAACGTAACACTTTTGTTTTTGCCCCCGTTCATCATGAGCTGAACTCAAAGATCTAAGACTTTCTCTATGTACACAAAAAGCCTGTTTCTTTCAAATATTTTTCACAAATCTGTCAAAATCTGTGTTAGTGAAGACTTGTCCTTTGCTGAGATAATCCTGAGGTGGATGGATTATACAGGTGTGGCATATCAAGATGCTGATCAGACAGCATGGGTACTCCACAGGTGTACCTTAGCCTGGCCACAGTAAAAGGCCACTCGAAAATTATATTATAATATATATATATAAAAATAACAGTCCTTCCAGCAATAATTTCAAACAAAGCTCACCTGTGTATTCATATCTGGCACAAGAAATATCCACTGTGGACTCCAGATCGACCCCCAACACGTCCCCGAGCCAGGAACGGAAACGCCCAAACAGTGCTGACCTGAAAATGTGAAATGCATTTCATTGTGCAATAGTGTACTGTAACGACACTAAAGTCACTACAAAGCTGACCCTTTACCCTTGTATAAGCCTCGCCACACAGACAGATTATTGGACTGCTCAAACCTACCATGACATTTTGTTGTGACATAAATAATAGATGATCACAAGAGGAGGCCGTTGTTGTGTATCTAACTATGGTATTTATTCTCCAGGGCTGTATTTCTTCAGTAGGTGTATCACTGTATAATCACATATACGTACATATACGTAAGAAATTAGATGTTTCTCCACCGTAACCACAGCATATTATAATCAAAGTGAAAAAACTACACATTATTTCTAAATAAAGGAAAGGCTTTATACATTATTTTGTTATGTGGGTCATGTAGGAGTCTCAAAAGGTTAGTTTCGATTCAGACTTGACACCCAACTCATGTTGGTCTTGATTTATACAATGAGATGTTCATTCTTCTTGGAAGTGGTTCAAACACTGAACCTGTATGCAGGTTTGGCAGCTCTTACTGCTCCATAAAACAGCTTTGTTTCTAGTCATTTGTTTGGACGCCCCTATATTTAGACTGTTGTAATACCTTACAGTGTGCTAGCCTTGTGTTCACAGCACTGTAACCACACTGGAGAAGACACAGTCTTTCTGCCTTAACAAGGAGCACCTTGTGCTCACAGGTGATTAACTGCAGCTGGATCCATTTTCCATTACGTTTACTGTACAGCCCTACCATACCAAATGTGACTGCTACCTTTCAGAGTCAACAGCACTTAATGAGGAAAACATACTAATTAGGAGTCAGATGTAATCTCTGGCACCACCTGGTGGAGTCCAAAACGTCTCATAATCACTTGGTCCGCTTCTTATGCTGCTCACATTAAACAACTTATTTTCAACTACTTAACAATGCAGACAGTGATGACAAATTCTCCCTTGCTGATTTCTAGATGTGAAAAGCAATTCCCTCAAGAGATCTCTTTAAACACTAAATCTATGTCAAGTCTCTTTGTTGAATACCTTTGCAATATGCCATGTGTGACTGCAACATGCTCTCTCTACTTGTTTCAAAGCAAAAGCTTTTAGAGGCTAAACCTTTGTTTAGACCTAATGTGTAGCACAAAATATACCCACACTGGGTTTACAACGCTGAAATCAGCACTGAGTAAAAATTTGGGATGAGACACCACATGAGTAAAAGTGGTTTAAAGTGAGGCAGCTCATTTTCTCAGACAGGAATCACAGTATCTATCAAAACGGACAACCAAATGTGCTTAAATGTGATGCTTTTCATTTTGTTAGGTGGGGAAAAACAGCAACAGAATAAGAATCCGAATAATGACCACCTAATAACATAAAAATGTGCTTTATGTTATGGCAGAAAATTGTGTCCTCTTACATTTAATCTTTTATATATAATCTTTTAATATTATTAGTAGTACCATTATTATTACTATATTATGTCTTCTTGATGTATATGTATTGTGTTTTTATCCCTGACTTTTATACGCCTTATATTAGTCTGTCCACATTTACTAGGGTTTAGGTCAGAGCTGTGAGATTGTTTTGGTGTTTTCTCCCTCTTGTTGTTCCTCTCCTCTCCTGGAATGTTCATTCAAGGCTGGGAGAGGATCTCTGTTTCCCAAAACATAGAAACCTAGACGTTCATCTCTCAGGGACAGCTGTAGATCAGGTGGGACAGCTGTAGAGATTAATTGCCGTATTGGCGGTTCAATACCGATTCTTCAACTAAACATAAGACACCAACTTGCTCCCCAAATTGTATGAAAATTGATTAATTGAGTCTACCAAAAGAACATAATGTGATGTCTATCAGAACAGACGAGCTGTAGTGTAAATGTGCATAAAAAGTACTTTTTTGGCTTGTGTCCTACCTGACAGAGAGCTACCTCTACTTGTAGCAGCTCACACAGAGAGCAGCTCAAATTGTCAAAACACCAACCATTATCCACACTTTATTTTCTCTATATTTACCCTTGTTTGCTCAATAAGTCTGTTGCAAATAAAATAAAACTCATGCCAACATATATTAGGACTGTCCAATACAGTAACCAAGCACAATAATACAAGCTATTTCCTACCTCAGTCCCGCAATATGTGGCTCCGTTCTCTTCCCCAGGTCATCTGACTGTATGGGAACAATGACAAAATGAAGCCAACACCACAAACCTCCTGAAACAAATCGGATCAGATCAGTTCGATAGACACCTGTTTAAATTTGTACAGATCGTTTGACTTCTCGTGGAAGTTGAGCTCCAGCAGTTCACTCTGCAGGTTCTCTACGAAGGTCTCGCTGGCGAGGAAGTTCCTGATGACGCAGTGAGGGAAAGGGTGGCAGTCCAACTCCAGATCCCCTGCACACAAATAACAAAAGATGTTCACTCATAACTCGCTTCTGCTTTTAAAAAGGCTCTGCTAAAGTCTCGGGGCAGCTCCAGCCACAAAATCTAAACTTAACTGGAGTGTTAAGAAACACGCTTAACAAAAGAAATATAATTTGGGCCCAATAAAGAAGGCTGACACACACAAAAGTTACATGATACAACACATACATATTTCATGTAAAAACAGAGAAAAAATGGTCCTCAACTCAGATCCAATTGTTCAGCATATTAGAATGAATCAATCAATATCAATAATAATCATGATAAATGTGAAATCCTTATTTCTTTCAAGTTTAAGGGCTGATTTTTGCTCCTGATTGAAAGTTGAAGAAACTAGACGATTAACTGTGTTTTGAAAATATTCTTTAAAAGGTCAGAACTAGACAAACACTTGCCAAACAGAAGAACATTTCGCCAATCTGAGGTTGAACATTCAAAATAATTATAATAATTTTAAAACAAGTGTCAGTGACTAAAATTAAGTAAAATCTTTTTTTCTGCATTTTTTCCATAACAAAATAAATACCTTATAAAAAAAACAAGTGCTGATTTGTTTTGCAATTCAAATGAATTAAATCCAATATTTATAAACATTTGTTATATTGTTATTGAGGAAAGTTATATCGCAATAAATATCATTACTGTTTTCTTGCCCAGTCCAATTAGAAGGCAGAGTAATATGTCAACTTAATAATGTGAGAGGGTGTAAATCTGTCTGCCATCAGAGATTATGTTGTAGACTTTTAATATCTCCAGACAATGATGCAAATCAATGAGCAGGACTGTTTGGTTACGATCCATCCATCGTCAACCGCTTATCCTGCATACAGGGTCGCGGGCAGTTTGGTTACGTTATCCATAAACAATTTATTTATTGATTCTTGAGAAAAATCAATATGTATTAATATTGTGATATAAAAGTACATATACTGTAGGAGTGGGTTTTATCCCTATCACCAAACCTACTATAAAGAAAACAATCACATTTAAACAAATAAAATGCAGACAATACCAAAATAACAGTAGAGACTGACCACCTGTCACATCTTTCTAAGTCGTTATTAAAATAGTGTCTTGCTGGACAAACTGTGGCTCAAACTAAAAAAAACACCACCAAAACAAAACCTAACGCGGTCTTGTCATGGGCAGCTGGTGATGGTTTCAGCAGCTTGATCAGCCTGGTTTTCTATGTGCATTACTTCTTCAAAAGGTGCAATGTGCTTTGCTGTTGTGTTTATGATTTAACAGTATTTCACTGAGTCAAAGAGCAACGAGCCGAGACAAACCAGGACACAAAGCTACACAAACACTAACGAGCTCACAGCTGATTTACCCTGACTGACAGATCTGATCTCCGTCTCTGACTCAATAAGGTCCGCTTCTCCTCCTCCGACTGTCACATCATTATTTTTGTGGTTGCTTTCTTCACTGACCCTGGCTGTAGTGAGTCCTCCGGCTCCATGCCTCCTTCACAGCTCTCGTCACCTGTCCGTCTTCTATAGCCGAACAAAGTTCAGCGGTTTCTTCGCAGTTCTTCTTCTTTTTCTTCTTCTCTGTTTTCTCACTCTCACCCGGCCGCCGTTTCGAGGCCATTGCACAAACTATCAGGAAACCGGGAAAACACGCAGTTTGTGAGGAGCTTTGACAGCATTCACATAAAATGTGTGCGGGTGTGAAACGGCCTGCTCGTCGCGGGTAAGTGACGTATTTAAAGTTGAGCCACTATACCCTGAGTTGAGTCTCCCAGGCATCATTGGAAAACTGACAAAAAAAACCCTTTCTATGTTAAATGTATCTTTACAAATTGATTGGACAGATAAATCTCATTCTTAATTCAGCTTTAGGGAAAGATAAGGAATTAAATATATATTTTCTTGATTTTGCAAGAAACAATGTCAGAAAAACTATGAAAGATATCACTTCCTTAAAGTAAACGGATAATGTACCTTATTAGTAAATGTTTCATAATACAGATTTAGTGAGAGACTACAGATCATCTGTTCCTTTAGTGTAATATCTTTGGTACCACTTGAACACACAAGTTTAATTGTAATTGTAATGTACTCGTTTGCACATTTTACAACAGAAAATGTTACACTTGGATTGCTTTTGGAGAACACTGGTGTTGAGTTTCTCATGAAGAATTTATTCTTTTTGCCAAGTTCAAAAGTGAAAGTGCAATCTTGCTTGGCTGCATTTAAGAAAGAAAACAGACTTTTCTCAGAGACGTATCATATATTTAACTGGTGTTTCACTGTATCATTTATTTCTTCTAGTTTATGTTTTCGTGTTCATTTCTTTCAACTCGCTGAGACAATCCAGTCTTTACTGTAGGAGTGCATACTCACACTCCCACTACTAAAGTCTGCAGAAATTAAGAATTACAAATGAAGTTTAAAGCAATAAACCTTTTTAAACTGCTGACTTTAACAATACTGTATAATAAAGTTGGCCATTGTGTGGCGGGATAACTCCATCATCCTGTTACCATAAAAAGGACAAGTGGTTTAGAGAATGGATCAATGTGTATTGTATCATACGCTCACACAGGCTACATTCTGAAAGTGAGCAAATTGTCAATTTTATTAACCTAAATATAAAAGACGGCCCAAGTGCATTCAGGGCCACAGAAATGCCTCTGCCTCGAGGTAATGTGTTTTTACAGAACGCCGTTTCATTACTCATACAGACAACATTTCCTCAACAAATCAGCATGTACGGCAGTCCGACACAGTGCGCTGCATTTCCAATTTTGTGTTGCAGTAAAAGACAACAGTGTCAATTCTGATTAGGACACAATCTCTGCCTGAAACTATCTGCCTTTCTTTTGGCAACTGTCTCCAACAAGAAATAAAAACATAAAACAAGTGAGCATATAAAACAGCAGCATGATCTTTCTGATACTGCTGTCTACATACCAAATAGTACATCTTTTTAAAGCCGTTTTCATTCACATGCAGCATGTTTTTGTTTTTTAAACATTACCACTTTTTGTTGTGACAATTTCATATAATAGCGCCTTCATCTCAGTCTTGAATTAACCAAAATAAAAAATCTCTTCCCAAAGAGCTTTATATTTACTTTGAAACCAGCCACTCACTTGCTCTTTGAACTTTATAAAAACATACTCAAAAGGACTGCTTTATTAAAAAGAGACAAAAACACAGCATTGTTACAGGTTAAAACAACAGGAAACTCAATGATGTAGTTTGTTTAATCAAACATTGGCCTCCTCTGAGGACATAAAATCAGATTCTTTGCACACTGGAATACAGACTTGGATACTACAAAAACTAGCAGTTTCCCAGGATTAAAAAAAAAAAAGACACATGACATTTTTCTTTTCTTCTAACAGTATAAACACCCCTGTGAACTGTCGATATACCTGACATGACAAGCTTTTCTTTCTTGTGAAAGTTGAGCTAAAGATGAGACGTGTTTTCCCGCTCATGTTCACTCAGACAGCACACCGCTGCACTCACAGAGACAGCCAGACGCACTTCTGCTCACTCAGTTAGTTGTAAATGAAGTTGAACCTATAAAAAGAAATGACCATTATGACAAATTCAATTAATGTTAAGAGACAAGAATTTTGGCATTGAATCTTTTAAATGATTAAAAATGTTTTAACAATAAATAACTGTATTTAAACCTTTTTCAGCATGTGTTAATCTGCTATCATGTGTGTAAGTCTCCTTTTGCTTCATGGCAAAAAACCTTTGCAGGTGTTTTGAGTTAATTAGCCGATTAGAACTGTTCTCAGGTCGACATTTCTGTATTTTAAATACTTTATTCTAAAATTCTGTTTTAAATATTTGACTTTCTTTGTAATGAATCTACAATATATGAAAGTTTCACCTTTTGAATTAACTTATGGAAAAAATTTTTTTTATGAATTTTCCATGACGTTCTAAATTGTTGAGATGCACCTGTATAAATAAGCTGTAGTGCAGGTTCAGTTACTGAATTTGGAGGCGCTTCAGTGTTGTGCTCATACACTTCAACGGGATGGATATCGAAAACGGTTCTTCAAACCAGAGCAGTAGTCTTGCCTCCCTCCAGCCCACAGCTGAAGGTTATACCAACAAGGGAGTGCTTTCACTGTGTAAACTGGTGTTGAAGAAACGTTAACCAGGTTGTTACATTACAGACATGAAGGAAAGATGCTAATTGATTAGAGTAAAAGTTACAGGTAGAACAGGGGTTGTCAGTAATTTACCATAACAGATGCTGGAAAAGGCCATTCATGTGAAAAAATAATGGATCCCAGCCCTTTACATTTGATTATGCCACCGTGATAATGAACGTAAAAAAACAATACATACACAATACCTGCTCAATAGCTGTGGTAGACTGGAAATGATTGGTCCATATCCAGGAGCGTTGTCATACAGTTCAAACAACGGCGCTGCCACCAGTTTGTAGTTCTTGGGGACGGCAAACAGTGCTGTAGAAACACGGATCACAGGTTTCAAAACAAGAAGCAATGATACAAAGGAACTTTTTCTCTCCTCTCATTCATACCTCCATCTACCAACTTCAATTATCATTATGGCCAAAACGATAATGACGATTATTTATCATGATTATTCTTTGATTTGCGGGACAGCATAATTTTATTGTACTTTCAAGTTTAAAAAAAAAAAAAAAAACAGGCAACTGCTTTCACATCCATGATGTGCTGCATTTCTGCTAATGTACAAATATTTGAGTATCAAAATAAGACTGGTCCTAAAAATGAGTCATCTCCTAGAAGCAAAATATAACATTTTTACCCGGAAAGTCCACTGAATACGACGACTGCGCCACGGTTTTGTCCCATCCTCTGCACAGTGTTTGCTTCCACTGGAAGCATGTCAGAAGCATTTCAGCAGCTGAGCGTATTGTTGGCTTGTTGTTAATTTGTCCTTTTGGTGCTTCTACCTATGGCTTCTACTCTGCTTACAAGCAACAGCTCTCTGCGACCCGGTTTTGTGCGGTTGTCTGCATATCCCACAGGAAGCATTTCAGAATCAGAGCGTTTTGCCTGCCTCATTTTGCTGACTTGTTTAGATTTTGTTGATTTGGTAATCAGTGCTTGCTTTTTGTGCTTCTTCTATGATTAAGTAGGATATGTAGAGAAATGGATATTTTTTTTGTTGATTTATGATCGCGAGTATTGCACAGGCTTTTTTTTTTTTTTTTAAATTGACCAGGTTCTCTATACCGTTCTGACTGACTGCCCAGTTTGATCTGCTCTGTGCAGCTTGACGTGGCTTCTGTCAAAAACAGACTTGTGTATTCTCCGCGGAGCAGAGCAGAGAGCTGCATCTGGCATGCTTCTGGGACTCCCAAGCATTGACTAGAAGGGCCGCGACCAACTCCGGCAGCCGCGGCGCAGCGGAAACATGTGGGCTCGTGGACTTCTACTCTGGACCGTAGCAGCAGGAGGGTGCGTTCGCAGCCAAATCGCCCCCTTTTCTACAAGTTTAGGAAGCGTTTGATTTGATATGCAAAATATTTCACGAATTACATTGTGATATACTGACCTTTTTCCTGCAACTGAACCAGGAATAGCTTCTTATGCTCCTTAGGTTTGGTGATGTGAGCTGGAATATAGGGATACTGCAAGACAAAAAACTTCAGATTAGATCACATTAGCACAGACAAACTGTATGTTAATGACCGATTGACTAAAAAGGCTTCAGGCTGGGATTCAGAGTGCATTTTCATGTTTTAGCTGGATTTATGAAGCATAATCTGCATGTTGTTGTAGTCAGTAACCTGTGTGTTTCTAGTGCACCATAACTTTACAAGTAAAAACTATCACATTGACAGACAGTGAGTCAATTTGTACACACAGATAATCCACTCAGACCAAACACCCTTTTCCACTATATTTGAGAATTTGACATTTACCTCACATTAGTTATATTGTTAAGTTAGCAATGACAGTGAAAGTAAGTCTCAAAACTGTATATTTAAATCTCATTTGTAATTCATAAAAAGCTATGTACATATACAGACTAGAGTTTGTGGACATATTTCAAACTTCAGTGACCACAGGTACGGGCAACAGGTGCCGACAGAGGCTGCTAAAACATTTAAATACTGAACTGTTAACGAAACACGGCTTTCAATTATAAATGTCTCTTAAAAATGTTCCTTCAGTTAATGAAATTCTCAGAACTTCTTACTATCCCTGTCATCTGTGTGTACTAACCTGTGGAGGCTCAAAGTTGGGGCGCCACCAGTTGCCGATACAGTCGTCAATCACCCAGTCCTGTTTCACGCCGTCCTGCCGTCCGAGGATCTAACACCCAAACAACAGTTAATGTGTGTCAACTCCCCAGTCACCACATCAACGAGAAGCTTAAACTGTGCTGTGATGTAGCTACCTCGGTCATCAGGCGTTTCAGACCCTCCACCTCATCTTCTCCAGGACTCAGCTCTCCGCCGGGTCTGCAGAAGAGAAGCAAACTTTCAGACGCCTGTTCATACTGCTGGTTCACACTGGAAGCCTCTGAACATTAACTACTCACAGTTTGAAGAACGTGGTGCCCAGCTGCAGAAGTAACACATGAGGCAGCCTGTGTTCATGGACAATGAGAACACCCTCCACTGTCCTCCGCATTCCCATTTTATCAAACTCTTCCCGCATCCGCTGGAAGCGAGCGGCCACGGAGCTGTCCTTCTCATACAGAGGCTCCTTGGTGCCGAACGTGTAGTTGGTAAGAGGGTATCTGAAGCAAAAATACGCACATGAACAGTCAATAAGCATCCAAGATCATCGCAGTGTTGTTCATACCTACCTGCTATAAAAAGTAATGCTGTGATATACAGTATAATAATAATAATAATGAATATTTACTGTTTTGTTTTTTTTATTCCATGAAATAAAAACAGAATGTATTTTCAAACAAGCAACTTCAACATGTTAACTTGGGATTTGATCACTATGTCTTGACATTTTATAGATCAAATCGAGTAAACCATTTATCAAGAAAAAAAAAAGATGGATTAATTGATTTGGGTTGATAAACAACTATTTGTACTAACGATTTAATCGGCTGATTATTTTCTTGATTAATCGTTGGGTACATAGACTGTAAATGTGTAATGTAACCAGGAGACCAAAAGCCAAATATATTTGGATTAATATTACAGAAAACAAACAAAAAAACCCCAGCATATTCCCATTCGGCTGAAGCTAGTGAATATTGGGAATATTTGCTTAAAATACGATCTATAAGCAAAATAGATGTCAATTTTCTGTCGATGGACTATTTAATCAATCAATTAAATAATTAAGTTGCAGCCATAATTATTATCATCTGATACGATTTTAGCGTTTTTCAAATTTCCCACTCCTAATATTCTTAGCTAACAAAACCTATAATATAGCCACACCACAGACGCCGATATGTTGCATCAAACATATTGTATGTGATCAATACCTCATAGCTCCAGCAGGGAGCTAACCACACGTTATTCGTGCAGGCATCAAAGACAATTAGCTGATTGAGCGCGTTAGATACGATTGATTTTACTGTCGGTGGAAGAAAATTAACCGGCACATCTTGATACTGATACGAGCTGCATGTGCATTGTGTGCCCCCATGAACTCACAGGTTGATGGTCCTCTCCAGTGTGAGCGGTTTAGCAGGCCCGGTGATGTATTTGTTCCCAAACTGAACGGCACCACCGCGCGGCCAGCCGGCGGACGAGCGACTGGGAGGCACGACCGACATCTCTAACGTGAGCACGACGAGGCGAAATCCTCCCGCAGATACAGCTCGGGTAGGTTTCGGTTTTTAGCTCGCTGGATTATCTAAATAACTTAACAAATTCTGAGGACTTCTGTCCACAACAATTTCTCTACCGTCGTTTCCCTCGGTCCGCCTCTTCCGGGTGAAGGGCGGTTTTGTGGCTGATCTCACCGCCAGCGACACCCGCTGGTCTGGATGATGCACATCAGTGGTTTACATTTATGTTAATGAAGATGGATTTTTACAGACGTGAGAAGTTTCTCAACCAGACCTGTTATACCTTGTCTGGTATAACGGTGTTAAGGGGGAGTTTCATATTAAACCTTTTTTCACTTCACATTATGCTGCACTGCAGGGAGCCACTAGGTCAATCTCCTGTACTACCATCAATCAGAGCACCTCAAGAAGCACAATTTAGTGTAAATGTTGAATTAAAGAGGACACAACTGCAACAGTTTTTTTGTTTGTGTGAAGGCCTAGTCTATAAAAAAATCTCTCTGTGCTCAAACTGTTGACACTAATTTCTTCCAGCAGATCTTTCATTGGATTCCCAGGATGTCTGTCAATCAGCATCAACAAGCATGAATATCTAATGTTTAAAAAAATCAGCATTTATTCATGATGAGCTGTAGATGTGCAAGAGGTAGGACATTATTATGAATTCCACTCTAGTTTTCACACAGACACCTGTCCCAGCCATGACAGAAGGAAGCCCTTCGTTACATCTGGCTTTGGCCAGTTGTCTTCAAGACTTATATAGTAACTTAAGTATTTGAATTTGTTGATACATGCAATTAAAAACATTCCAACTGCAAATTATATAATTAAGAGCATTTAGTTTGGATAAAAATGTCACTGCATTTCCTGAATGACCTCCATTTCAGAGTTTTGTTAAGGAAAGCTCTGCTGGGCACATATAATTTAACCCCCCGGTATAAATCAAACTATTTCCCTATGGAGCCATGGCTTAATAAGAGAAATATATGTATATGATAACATTTATGTTTAATATTGTACATGGTCGTGTTTACAAATATATGAAATATAATAAATAAATATTGTGTATTAACATTTTAAATCCTTCAAACATACATTAGTGTCAGCATGAAAGTTAATTCTTGAGCATGGAAACAGTTGTTTGACAAAAAAACTTAACTCAAGGTCTGCTTACCAGCTTTTTTGGAGCTTTTACTACTTTCACAATCTTCTTTGGACTTTGCTCAGGCTATTCGACCACCAAAGACCATTGTTGAACAGAGACAACAACAAATATAGCACCACCTGTCATAACAACTGAGCTATCTCCAAGGCAACTTAGGGAGGACATGGGCTCCAGAAAAAGTTAGCAAGTGTACCTTGAGTTACTTTGTTAGAAATAATGTATTAACACCTAAAAAAACGCAAAGGGAATTACTCAGTCAATTCAATATTCCATTTAATATTCATAACTATGTCTCTTATCCATCTATTGTAAACATGGTGTATTTTACCACAGTAGTTGTCTTATGGTACATAATCATACGTGCAATGCAAAAATTCAAACATAAGTTAAAAAAGGACAAAGACACTGCTGGATTTGTTGATTACATCACACCAAGGGGATCTCAGTTCTTTGGTCCAGTGGCCCACCCTTTGTGGTGTGCTGCTGTAATGTGGTGGTCCCTGTAGGAAGTGCCATGGAACATACCCCCCCCACCCTTCCCCCCCACCCTTACCCTTTACTGTGGTCTCTCCTGCCCCTGTCACAGTAGTTGGTCCCATATTTAGCAATTTCTTTATTTCTGATTTACTTCTCACTCACTGACTTGGTTTCGTCTTGTTTTTGATCTCCTACCACCTCCTCATCGCCCTCGCTATGCAGCGCACCATCTTTCCCTGATGTAGGTTCAGCCATTCCCACTTCTGTTTTCACTGTGTCTTCTTCAGGTTTCATACTTTGTTCCTGCGCTTGTTCCTTTATCACATCGCTGTTGACCGGAGCCGGTTTCTCATTTTTGCTCTCGCTCTCCTTCCCACCGTCCATGACTTTCTGGCTCTCATCCATCTCAGTTTGGTTGCTCTTTTTAACCATCTCAAGCTCCCCATCTGCTGTTTAGAGACAAAAATCACACACCATTCAACATACATCAACAAATATATACATATATAATATTTATATACTTACATATAGAACTTAAAACCTACCTGTGCTCTTCTCTGTAGGTTCTACACTGGATCTTTCTTCAGGAGATGTCTGTAAATCGTTATCTTGGCCTGGACTATCATTAGAGGGGGCTGAACTGGTCGAATGGTGACATGTAGCACTTGAGTTATCAGTAGTGGGGATGTCAGAGATAGTCGGTGTGAGGGCAGTACTGACATTAGTGTAAGGTGGGTCTGAGTCAGTCGGGAGTGGGGAGCTAATTGCAGTTGCGGCTGTTGAACTGGTGGTGGACGTGGTGTCTGCACGGTTTAAACTGGTAGTGGTGGTGGTGGTGTCTGTAGGGTTTGTTTCACTGGAAGAAGTGGAGGGAGCAGAGTTATCTGCGGGGCTAGAAGTGCCTGGGTGAGTAATGGTGGAAGGAGTCACAGAGTTCATGCAGTCGGTGGATGTTGGGCTTGTAGTGGTGGTGGTGGTGGAAGAGATGGAGCTGGTGGGAGGAAGGGCAGAGGAGGATGAAGTGATAATGGGTCCGTCAGGCGTAACTGGAGTTGTAATGGTATCACTTGAGTTCAGAGGTGGGGATGTTGTTTTAGTGACTGATGGAACTAAAGTTACAGAGCAAGCGGAGGTGACTGAAGTAGACTCATCACCAGCTTCAGGAACTGACTTGGTGGTAGTAGACAAGCCGGATGGCATATCTGATGTGCTGGTGGAGGGTGAAGAAGAAGAAGAAGAAGATGTAGTGATGACAGAAATAGCTGCATCAGGAGCAGCAGCAGCAAATGAGAGAATACCATCTGGCTCTGGGAAAGCCGATTCAGTTGACAGATGTGTTGATGCTGTGGAAACTGGGCTTTTGTTGCTAGGAGCAGAAACAGTTTCCGAGGTGGTAATGGAAGGCGCAGTTATTGTTGCTGAGTTGGAAGTGACAGAGAGGCTTGGAGTAATGGACTCAGAGGAAGTGGAAGTAACTGAGACAGTGGCGGGGGGCTCTGTGGGTGTAGTGGAGCTTGTATGGGTTGTCAGAAATGTGGCGGTGGGTAGTTCAGTGGTAGTGGCTTCAGGGATGGAGGGTTTGTTGTCGGGCTCTGTAACATTTGTGGGTGTTGTAGCTGCTGCAGTAGGGTTAACAGAGTCAGTGCATATATCGGTGTCAGAGGACGGTACAGTACTTGAAGGGGAAATTGTAAAATTGGTTGAGTCAGGGACTGAGTTTGAGATTGTCAGTACAGTAGGAGTGGTGGTAGCAGTGAGGGCAGGAGCAGCAGGGGTAGACGGAGCTGCAGTTGGACTCAGTTTAGTGGGCGTGTTTGTCTCCCCTTCCTGTATTTGAGCTAGCTCGTTCTCAGGAGTGTTGCGGCCGGATGTTGGAACCGGCTTGATAACTGGCTTTGGAAGCAGAGCAGGTTTCCCAGCTGACTCATGTGCTGACACACTTGGGCGAATCTGATGCCTTGTATCTAAAGGGAAAAAATGTATGTGCAAATTATTTATCGTACACATGTGAGAGAGTGAATCAGTGTTTGTGTTGGTGTTTTACCTGACGACGCCGACATTGTTCGAGGTTTTGTGAAAGTAGGTGGTGGCTCAGGTTTACTGTCAATGATTGTTCCTGAGGTACAAAGATAATTTACATCTTATTTTACCACAGGAGTTAATTCACTATTATGTCCCTATAATAAAGAATAATGAAGAGCCTAAAGAGATATTAAATATTTTTTAATGGAGAACTGATCCATGTCAGAAAGTCTCTCCTTTTGATACAAATCTCTCACCTTCAAAGATTAATTTTGCTTCATTAACACTGAGCTGGAGCAGAGAAGGTTTTAATCATATTAAACATCAAACAGATAAAGGAACATACCTTCAGATTCTGCTTTTTTCATCTCTCCCTCCTGATTCTACAAGATTAAAAGAGGTATTTTAAACACAGACTCCTACAGTATACATATCTAAATTCAGGCATACACACTCACACACCTGTGTCTCTCCTGGTTGGGCTTTGGAAACTCCAATACGTTGAAGCATGAGATGGAGTTTCTGTTCAAAGCTATGTTGGCCTTCGAATTGTTTCTGAAATCATGAACAGCAGAGTAATGAATGCTTCTCAAAACTTATCTTCTGACCTAAATATGACTTAAACTCTACTCACCTTTGTAGTGTTTCTGGCATTAGTGGTCCCCGCTGCTGCTGATCCAGAGAGCAAAATGAGAGACTGGGACTTCCCCTCTCTGAGAGCTCGGCGGGGAGGCACCCCTTCAGCCCTCAGCGGCGGAGCACCAGAAACAGGTGTCTCCTGAACAGCTGACTCTCCAGCAGCGTTGGGATGCTCTTTCCCTTTCTCCTTTTCATTTTCCTTGTCGTGTTCCTTCACTCTGTCCTTATCTTTTTCTTTCTCGGCTCTGGCGACCTCCCTGAGCGGGCGGATGAGATCAGCGATGGAAGCCTTTTTGGGACGCCCCTCGTGGCTTGTTTCTGATTTCAGACCTCGCCTCTTTTTGAGTGTAAAGAAATCGCCAAGCTTCCTCCTGAGTGTTTTCGTCGGGGGTGGACAAGGGACAGAGCTCGCAGGAGCCACTTCGTGAACCGTGATAGATTCCTCATCTTGCTTTTTTCTATATGAAGGATCATATACTGTATATCAAATCACTACTGTGCGGATTCGGTTCTAAAGTATCGCAGTATTGTTAGTATCTACATTAGCTAAATATCAAGGAACTATTAACAGGCTAGTGTGGCAGCCGGTGATACTCACAGTGCATCTGTAGGAAGTACTCTCTTAGTAAAGAACTCTTCAACTCCTTCATCCACCCTCCCCATGAGCTCAAGGACTTCATTGTCACTCTCAATTATGGTCTCCTAATTACCACACACATGCACAGAAAACACATTTCACACCAAAAGATCAAACAAAGTGATGTTGCGGAGTAACATAACTTTACATTACGTAACCCTCACCTCAGGAAAAACCCACACACTCTGGCACTAGTGTTTCTTTAGGTGTATTTTGGTTTGAATCTCTCATCCAGTTATGCTACAAACCAGCCTCCTGGGAGTCAGTTGCTCAGTAACATGCAATGGGGGGGCGTCGCTGGATTTTACATGCGGAATGAAAGCAGGATAACTCATTTTGCCAGTGTAGGTAATGGGATATTTAAATCGCAGCTATACAGTGTTTCATCATCCTGATTATATTAACATCTGTGTCCACAAGAAGCAGCCAGGAGGTTGACTGCAGGACACAAATTTTGCAGAAGTCACCGTTACATGATATCCTGTCGGGGGAATTGCTTGAATTTTGTCTCCCTGGGCCATTGGCTCCAAGGGAGTGACTGTATGTCTACAGCCCAACGGCTCTGTGACAACATGATCAGCTCAGTGGAAAATGGAGATGATCACACACACACACTCTCTACATTTTGATAAAATCCTATGACAAAAATAAAAGCCACTTGCTTTTTCCGGTGAGAGCACAGGAAGACATTCAGACAAATACCAAGTGTGGGTTCTTCAAACAGCCGGTGACCGGTACAATGGGACTGCCTTATTCAAGCAGGGTTCAGGCATCTTTCACAGCACTCCCCTCTGTCCTTCCCTTCCCCCTGCCTCTCCCCTCTGTACCCTATTGCATCTCTCCTCTCTTCCTCCCATCCATTTTCTCTCCTCACACACACAACACCTTTCCCTCACACTCCATTTTTACAAAACCCCTCTGATCCTCCTTCACAATACCTGCGGTCTGCTGGGACGATAGTTCAGTTTTTGTCGGTGAGGTCTCGGTCTGCTCTGGGTGTAGTGCCTGAGCGCTGGTCCGCCCAACGGCAGCTCCATTGGGGAGACACGGCACGCTGTTGCTGAGGCACGGTTGCTAAGAGCAGGAGCACCAGCAGTATGTAATGCGTCCACCAAGGTGGGAGGGGCCAGGCTAGCTAGACTGACAGATTTGACAACAGAGCCTCGCCTTTCTCTGCCCCCTCCCCTCAGAGAGGAAAACCATGACAAAAAGATGGAGATAAAATAAGAAGAGGCAGAGAGAGAGAGAGAGAGGAATATTGTGACCACACTCACATTTGTTTCATCCATGCACCCTAGCCTGTGACACGTTCATATACATGAATATAAACTGCATTGGAAAATATAGCTGAAATGAACAAAATGTTCTGGTTATGTAACAAATTAATAATTTATTTCATTTGCGGAAAGATGCTCTGAAATGCTGTACGTGACAGACCAACCTGAGAGATCCTTTTATCACTGAAAAAAGTGTACAAAAACAGAGACTGTCAAAGCGAGATGTATTACCAATACTAGACATCCTAAATAGTCCAGAGATGACCTTGATAATGAGCTGTGACACTTGATCAGAAACCATAAAATAACACACAGGCACCCCCTGAGGGCATGAGTTTCATGGGAATTGTGTTGACTAATAGGTTATTTAATATTCAAACCAGGCAACTCACTTTCTGGTGTGAAACACTTTGATATTTGTAAATGTATAATTTACTCTGCCTTTATTGATTAGAACATGCTTTATATCATTCACATATCGATTTATTATTGTGATATTATTGTGTATTTTAGATAATTGGCCAAACCTATGCACCTTTGTTTTCTCCATCTTTCTGAATGTATTTACATATTACATTACATATATATGTTGTCTTTCTGAGCAGTTAATGCTCAACCCAACAGAACCACCCAGAAATAACATGTTTTCCACTCAGGAACCCATGTCAGGTCTTCCATGTGCAGCAATATGACATCAGCTATTTTAGCGTGAAGGTGCAGATGTAATTTTTAGTTAGTTTTTGATGTGTCTTCATGTTAATTAGATATTGACTATGCTTGAAAAAAGTCAAGCTCATGATCAGTTTCACTGAAGAAACATACTTCTAGACCTCCAGACAGCAACAAAAGCGCCCTGCCAGACTTGAACCAGGGATGTTGTGATTGATGGTCAGTGCCATTAAACTCCAAAACCGCCATCTGGGGCCATGACAGACAATCTGCAAGGACTGGGGTAACAGGGGCCCAGCAGCTCTTTTCTTCCTCCCAGCAGTTTAATCTGTCCATGGTAATATCAGGATTTTGTTCAGTAGGCCTATCAGTTTTATTTTATAAAATGCGGGTTGGCAATCCAATATGACTAACAGGTGATTATCTGGATGTAAAAATACAATCATCGAGCTACACTCTGACACAATTATATATCAAAATCCTTTAGCATAATGTATAATCACGACTTTCTGTGCTGTGAGCTTTGGTTGTGAGGCCCGCCCTAAACCTACGACATCCATACTGCCCTCTTGTGGCTGATCTTAGGAATTTGCTTTACTCACAAAACTACTCGTAGGCCCGAATTAACAGAGACTAGCAGCAGGTGTTTGAGGACTAGAAGTCTGCCCTTCTGGTCAGAAAACTAATAAATAATCTCTCAACTCTATCGATCCTCACCGTCGTGTTTGCGGACGCCACGCCCACGCCAGGATTCAAATCTGGCGCCCATTATCACTGCCACAGCTCGGCCACTCCCCTTTACTCCCTCGGGTGCTGTGTTTGCGCAGCCGCGTTAGCGCTTATTGGCCGCCATTTTGTGTTAGGCCCACTCTTCTAAAGCGGGAGAAAATTATTAGTCCGGCGCTCGGCACGTACGGACGGTCACCGCGGGACTGAAGGGAGCAGCCACAGACGCCGTGTATCCAAGAGAATAAAACGGGGAAAAGAAGCAGCCGGGAGTAAGTGAAGCCGTTACTTTGCCTCCGAACACGGAAACGTTTTTGTAGGAGCCGTCGCCGGCCTCTAGGTGTCACGGTAGGGCTTACCGGCCAGGCGGCTGGCGGGGGGTGTTTGTCTCCCTCTATCGTTATCCAAAATGCAGTAAATCCGTCTATAAACTGTAACTCCACGTCTCAGTTGAGCGCCTTGGTGCTTTTCGGGTGATATTTTGGGGTATTTGCACAGGGATGGTTGTATTTATGAGCATTTCTGTTTAAACTTTGTTCAGGCCTGACGTCCATCTTATCGTGCCCTTTGTTTCCTGTTTTCAGACGCGCCTCTCGAGTTAACAACCAACTCACACGAGTTGACGTTTTACGATAAGTAGTTTGTATCGTTTTAACAAGGTATCATGTTAAGACTTTGAACTGATAACGAAATGTTACAAAAGTACCTTTTTTTAAGTTAGCGGACGACTGACCGAATCATTGATTGATCGACTAATTTGTACAGTCAGCTCATCAATGTCTAAGTTAGTCAGCACAACAAGGCGTAAACTGACACTTCCTTAAAAGTTTACTTCACTGTTACTGCAGCAGGGTAATATACGATAAACTAACGTAGTGTAGAAGGCACGGTATACCACGTTGTGCTTCGTTATATTCACCGTGGTGTATTATGGGACGTGCTGTAGATCAACGCTCGCCATGGCAGATCCGATCTCCATATGGCACTTTATAGTAGCTCCAGTGCATTAAATATCATTTAATATAAAGTGTACCCCATTCTGCCAACGCAACGTGCAATCACCTGTTTGAACTTTTAAGCTCCTGCACTTGTGAACCGGTACATCAAGTATTGACAATCCAAACTGCAAAACCTTGGGGTCTTAAGTCAGGCACGAGCAATGTATTAGTTTATTAACTCAATAAATGCTAAACTAATCAGTGCCCCCTCCCTTTTAATGATCTTTCAAAAGGTCAAGTCATCAAAATAACCACCCCAGTAGAGGTGAAATGAAATGCGGTTTCATTTGTAGAGCTCACAGTATTTGAAAGACTCTTGTTGTCTGCAAACTCCACTCACAGTTGTCACAATTGTTGTCTTTCCATGAAAACTGTTAAATTGAGCTTTTCGACCCTGTCCACTCTCTCTGTGTATAGATGTGAGCGCCCCCCCACATTATGTTGATGTTTATGCCATTATTCCGTTAACATTTGAATCTTGGCCTTTATATATGATATACTTTTCTTACTCCCTGTTGGTTTAAGTCACTGCATCATGGACCGTGCGCTATGTAGCGTTATGAAAAATTCACCGACTGCTAAGCCCACACACACACACACACAGAGAGGCCCCTGGTGGCCCATCCGCCCCCCCCAAAGCGGTCAACCAAACACTGCATTGCTGTCCTCCTCTTGCTCTTTAAGATGCTGTTTAAAGTTAACAATGTTGGATTACTATTTATTATTTCATGGACTATTTTGGATATTGGGGTAATGCATGTAAAATAATAACAATTTAAAAATAAAAAATAAATGCATGATGTTTCCCAAGTCAATGAGAAATTGTGTTAAATAATCGTGATCTCAACATTGACCAAAATAATTGTTGATTGTGATTTCTGCCACAGTCGAGCAGCCCTAATGTGAAGTAAACTAAATATGTCCCACTTTTTTAATGTCTTCTCTATTAAGGGTGTCAGTTGGTTTGCGCCATGGAGGGCGAAGTTGTTTCCATCGAGACCGCTCAGACTGCTGCCCTGGCTGCTGATGGAAAGGTCCTGCAGGAGGGTGGAGACGCCTTGATACAAGGGGCAGCCATAGCTGCACAGGGGGGTGTGACTGGTAACATGGAGATGATGGTGATGGACGCTCTCGATCCAACCCTTCTGCAAATGAAGACGGAGGTGCTGGAGGGCGGTGGCACAGTGACTGTTACTGGTGGAGATGAGGGTCAGATAATCACGCTGCAGGTTTGCCTCTTATCACAGTCTAATGAGTTAATGTTGGATTATCAGTCTCATGCCTAGACGTGAAGTGTTTTTGTCACTTGAAGTTGAAATGGTTCTTTCTTCTGTGTAGGTGGTGAATATGGAGGAGCAGACAGGAGCTGCGTTAGGTCTTGGGCAACTTCAGCTGGTGCAGGTACCTGTCACAACAGCAACCGTTGAGGGGCTCCAGGCCACCTTTGTTGATGCATCAGGAGCCAACAAGGACGCCGAGCCGGTTATCTGTCACACTCTTCCCTTGCCCGAGGGCTTCCAGGTGAGAAATGACACTGGACTGCAGTGTTTCCCCTATATGATTCAGGAGCAGTGATGTGCCTCTACTAAAATTTCCCATGATCATTAAATTATGCGCTTACAAATGTTTTCAAGTGCACACTGTGCAAGCACAGCAACACTCAGTGCTCGGCTAGCTTCCTCTCATCGTTCTATACAAAACATCTATGTGACAGATGCTGTTATAACAGCAGCGTAGCTCCTGTAAGGAATCAGGAGGTGCGTAGCGAGTGTTTGTTTATCCGAGCGGCAGAAAATATTCTGGCCTATACATGTCAGAGGTTGCATACCTCTGGAGCAACTAGGGGTTAAGTGTCTTGCTCAGGGACACATTTGGTAGATGGGTCACAGTGGGGGATTGAACCCAGGTCTCTCACACCAAAGGCATGTGTCTTATCCATTGCCCCATCACCTCTCCCCTCCCCTTCCCTTCCCTTCCCCTTCAGACTGCACAGCTGAGTAGGAAAGCTTCTACAGTAGGCTGCGTCTTTTGGCTGCTATGTAACTCAACATTAGCTCAATTTATGGAAAGTAACTGGTCTCTGTATTTTATTACTGCCTACTTGTCCAATGTTGAGAACATCAGGTACAAACTGAGAGTAAACTGGCGTAACCTTCATCTCTGTCCTGTACAGACTGATATGACTATTTTTCAGATGAGTCTGAAAAAGGGGTTGTTAGCAAAAGAAAGGACAGTGGTGATTGGAGGAGCTGACGTCGGTAAAGCTAATTAGTGATGCAAACTAGTCCTTTTTAGCTAATGAGGAGACATTTCTTTTTGGATTTTAATGTGCAAATAAAATGCATCTCAGAAGGGAGGAGGTTTCTCATGTTGTCTTTTTATATTATGTCAAAAGCTGTAAAATGAAGACACAAAAGACAAACATGAACAATCCTACCTATAATGATTATGAGGTCATATTAACAGGGTTTTCCTGCCATTAAGGCTTAGGGGGTGATTCCCGAAACATGCTGTGCCATAAATGTTAAATCAGTGTGGAGAGCATCATAACCAACCAAATTACTTTCCCCAAATTTAATGGTTGTAGTTCCTCCCCAGTAGACTGATCTTTATTATTATCTGCTCTAGCTTTTCCAACTCTTTGTTCAGAGATATGGTGAAAATAATGTCCCAATATGATGTGAAATTACATATTTTTCATCGGAAAATGTAAAATTTTCTTCGGGGAGGACTCCCAAACCCCCTTGACCTCGACCAACACCAAAACATTAATCTAAACCTCATGTTAAACTGGGAAAACACTGACATTTTTAGTTATTCTAGGGTGCATCGCATGCTCATGGGCACCAGAGCAATGTTGCTGAGACACGTGTTGGGTTTTTATATTCAGACGAAAAATCTGCTTCACTTCCGCTGCTAGGGGAAACACTGGACTGCTTTAATGTCTTCAACTTGGCATACTCTCCTCTGTCGTTATCTGGTCACAATTAGATGAATTTGTAATGTGTTCTTTCTTAGGTGGTAAAAGTGGGTGCCAATGGTGAAGTAGAGACTGTAGAGCAGGAGGAGCTCCAGGCAGCCCACGAGGAGCTTCAAGGGACGAGGGGAGAGGAGGAGGAGGAGGAGGAGGAAGCGGAGGCAGCAGAAGTAGAAACCACTGTGCCTCAGCAAGAAGACCCAGAATGGACCAAAGACCCAGACTACCAGCCCATCACCACTGTCCGTAAAGGAAAGAAGGGAAAGAAGAGCCGCCTGCGATACGGGGAGGGCGATCGCGACATGGACGTTTCTGTGTACGACTTTGAAGAAGAGCAGCAGGAGGGGCTGCTGTCAGAGGTGAATGCTGAGAAGGTTGTGGGCAACATGAAGCCACCAAAGCCCACAAAGATCAAGAAAAAAGGTTAGACTTGAACACCATTTTTCAGACTTCTAAGTATCTGAACATATTGGTGAAAAAGACAGATTCCAGATTGTGGTTTGGTGGTGTGACGTTCCTCCTTACAATCTGGTGTAGATCTGCATTGCTTTAAATGAACTGATTTTCTCCCTTTTGTGTCCAGGTGTAAAGAAGACTTTCCAGTGTGAGCTGTGTAGCTACACCTGTCCAAGGCGCTCCAACCTGGACCGACACATGAAGAGCCACACAGACGAGAGGCCACATAAATGTCACTTGTGTGGACGAGCCTTTCGTACAGTCACACTGCTGAGAAACCACCTCAATACACACACAGGTAATGCAAAAGCCAATATTTAATTTTGATAACTAAAAACACAACATTACTATGGTTAAATCTACATTCTCACTTCCTTCCATTTCTTTAGGCACTCGGCCACATAAGTGCACAGATTGTGACATGGCATTTGTGACCAGCGGTGAGCTGGTGCGTCATCGTCGTTACAAACACACACACGAGAAGCCCTTCAAGTGCTCCATGTGCGACTATTGCAGCGTGGAGGCAAGTAATTGCATGTTGATCTGTGTTGATTACTTACCAAATGTGTAATTCTCCTCCCTAAGATGATTAGGGATAAGTGCTTATTTTAATATATTTGTTTCTCTATTTTTCAGGTGAGTAAGTTGAAAAGGCACATCCGCTCTCACACAGGGGAGCGACCCTTCCAGTGCAGTCTGTGCAGCTATGCCAGCAGAGACACTTACAAGCTGAAGAGACACATGAGGACACATTCAGGTAACATACTCGCACAGTCCACTGGCCCAAAGATGGTTTACCCTCTGTTTGAGAAGAGGACCTCGCTTACTAAATTCCCTCCTCTTTGTTGCAGGGGAGAAGCCATACGAGTGCTACATCTGCCATGCCCGTTTCACACAGAGCGGCACCATGAAGATGCATATTCTGCAGAAACACACGGAGAACGTGGCCAAGTTCCACTGCCCACACTGTGATACTGTCATCGCACGCAAGAGTGACCTGGTTAGTTATGTGTTTCCATTTTACTTTTTTCTTCAAGCCTGGAAACGATGACATGTCAAGAGAAATCATGTTACTTCATGTTACTTAAACTTTATAAACTTGCTAGTCCCGGGTGGAGTATTGGTGTATCCTATTGAAATATAGTCGTTGTACAGAGGGGAATTGGAAGAATGTATTTATCCACAGAAGAGGCCAGAATAACGTTTGCCAAACCGATTTTTATGTCTTTTGCAGGTGTTCACTTGCGAAAGCAGCACTCATTTATTGAGACGGGAAAGAAATGCCGTTACTGTGATGCTGTGTTTCATGAGCGATACGCTCTCATCCAACACCAGAAGACTCACAAGAATGAGAAGCGTTTCAAGTGTGACACAGTGCGACTACTGCTGCAGACAGGTGTGTGTGTGTGTGTGTGTGTGTCAAGTGGAATATCAAGCACTGTGTTCATTTATTTTCATGCTAAATTACTATTTTTCTCTGACCTATTGCCTCCTAGGAACGCCACATGGTAATGCACAAGCGTACGCACACAGGGGAGAAGCCGTTTGCCTGCAGCCAGTGTGAGAAAACATTCCGGCAGAAGCAGCTTCTGGACATGCACTTCAAGCGCTACCACGATCCCAACTTCATCCCCACTGCCTTCGTCTGCAGCAAGTGCAACAAGACATTCACACGCAGGGTAAGACTGAGCTCTGAGGTTTAGCACACACATGCACCAGTTGTATTTACTGTATGTCGCTGAGTTGTAATGGTTGCGTGTGCTCCACAGAACACCATGCTACGCCACACTGAAAACTGCATGGGTGAAGTTGTTGAAGAAAATGGAACTCCCACACCCAAAAAAGGTCGCCGGGGCAGGAAGAGGAAGATGGCCAGGAGGGATGATGATGGTGACACAGGTATTCCATACATAAGATTAGCATAATTTTGTGTGGCAGCCCCTCAACTTGACATCAGAATAGGTAAAATAAGCCTATTTATCATTAACCTAGCTGTAAAAAGTTGTCGAGGTAAACTGTGAAGTTAAATCACTTTACAGAGATTTATTAGTTTCCAAGCAATCATCACTGTCCTGATACAGTTTTGGTTTCTGGAGATTGTACAAAAATTTGGAGAATAAGATGTACACGGCCAGTCGTATTTATCACTACAAGCTGGCACATAAAACCCAACCTAGATGCAAATCAGAAGTTTTAATTTGAGGTATATAACCAGCAGCCCATAAGATAAAATGTTATGTCAAAATTGAATTCATCGGCTTGATGCC
>NW_024040112.1:0-3000 GCF_014851395.1 Micropterus salmoides | reverse complement strand
GGTGGGAGAGTTATCAAGCACGTAAAGTTTGTTTCAGATGTGAGCATGTACACTGAACAATAATGTACCCAAACAATAAAATAAATTCCTTTTATATTTCCCTGCCTTGTTGTTTATGTGTACATACAGAGGAAGAATGTGAGAACAGCACACATTTCATCGTTACTGTGTGTTAGAGCATGGGAGAACAGTGGATACTTTTAATACAGCCCACACCCCTAATACTGTGTAACTATAACAAGTAGAGAACAGAAGAAAAAGATGTTCTTTCTTTACAACTGTCTGCATAGCTTATTCATATTGTGTAATGAATGAAAATAAATAGGCCTACTAGGCTCCTCTCTACTTTGACATTTAAGATTAGCTTGTTTGATCCACCTTCATACACATGTGACATTACTGTACAACTTGAGAAAGGTGAGTTGTTTTCTGCTCCAGCCTGCCTAAAAGAAAAGCGTTTTTGGGATTAAATGGACTTTATTAGCTGCTGCAGTGCAGGATGAACTCAGAACAGACCCATTTCTCACCTTATTATTCTAAATCATGCAACGAAGAAGAAGAAATGCATAATAAATCCTGGGACAAAATCTGTCCACAAATACTGTACAGCATGTAGTCTGATGAACAAGACTTGTGTTATAGCTGACTTGGGCAGTGAAATGTTAATTTTTTTAATTCATGTGGTCATAGTTGTCCACAACTCAAATCAGAATATAAGAAGAAATGTTTTATACCACCTCAAGAAGGCTTCCTATCAGAAAGGTAGGAAGGTATTTCAAATGTACAACTGCAGTACTTAAATCTAAGTAAAGTAATTTCCCTGACATTTTTGTGTTACTTTACTTTTAATAGACGCATGTAACAGGTTTTATACTTCCTGTGAGTATAATCCAATCAATCTTATTTTCATACTGTATATCCGTTGTGTAATTTGATAAATTGTGTTGTATGTCGTGCTCGCATCTCAGAGAAGACTCTGACTGCAACGTGCGTCTTTGTAAAGAGAGAAACGGACAGAAAAAGTCTCTAACTCTGCCTGTCAGCTCGCTCTGCTCCGTTAAAACTGAATTTACCATACAGAATTGAATACGAGTGCACTCCAGATTTAGCTGCAGCCAGCTGACCGTGTGCTTCTCCCTATACCGCAGTTCTGTGTCCATGCATGCAGCAAACTGAAAGCACTGTCTGTCGGAGAGTCTACATGAAAAGAGAAGGAATACATTGCTGGTAGTGTCTTCAGAGTTGTTAAACACCTCAGTGCACTGAAGGAAGCCATCTGACTGTGTGAGGGGCAAGATCGTTGATGTCTGCAGGCAGAGTAGTTCTGACTGGTCCACCAATAGCAGAGAAGATGACCCCTTGAGTTATCAAGCACGTAAAGTTTGGTTCAGATGTGAGCATGTACACTGAAGTTACAAAACTTCCTGTGTCATGGCGAAGACTTGATCTCTGACGCCACGCCACGGACACACCCATTGACGAAAACTCGCAAATAGCACAACTTTTCATCTTCAATGCCTTTAGAAGGCACAGCAGAAATTTGAGGTCGGTCGGACTAAATCCCTAGGAGGAGTTCGTTAAAGTACGAAGTGTGTAAATCATCCAAAATTTGACGTAAAAAAAAGGCCGACTTCCTGTTGGTTTTAGGGCATCGCTCCAAGAGGTTTTTTGCGTCTGGACAAGATACACGACAGAAAATTCGTGCACGTAGGTGAAACGTGCGGCGGGGGCTGCTTCGTTAAAAGTCACTTCCTGTTGCCAGCAGGTGGCGCTATGACTGTGGGTGACTGTCGGCATGTACATGTGTTCAGGGCGGGACTCTCATCCTACATGTACAGTTTGGTCCAGATGTGAGCATATACACTGAAGTTACAACAACTTCCTGTGTCATGGCGAAGACTTGATCTCTGACGCCACGCCACGGACACACCCATTGACGAAACTCGCAAATAGCACAACTTTTCATCTTCAATGCCTTTAGAAGGCACAGCAGAAATTTGAAGTCGGTTGGACTAAATCCCTAGGAGGAGTTCGTTAAAGTACGAAGTGTGTAAATCATCCAAAATTTGACATAAAATTCAAAATGGCCGACTTCCTGTTGATTTTAGGGCATCGCTCCAAGAGGCTTTTTTATGCGTCTGGACAAGATACACGTACCACAGAAAATTCGTGCACGTAGGTGAAACGTGCGGCGGGGGCTGCTTCGTTAAAAGTCACTTCCTGTTGCCAGCAGGTGGCGCTATGACTGTGGGTGAATGTCGGCATGTACATGTGTTCAGGGGGGACTCTCATCCTACATGTACACTTTGGTCCAGATGTGAGCATATACACTGAAGTTACGACAACTTCCTGTGTCATGGCGAAGACTTGATCTTTGACGCCACGCCACGGACACGCCCATTGACGAAAACTTGCAAATAGCAGAACTTTTCATCTTCAATGCCTTTAGAAGGCACAGCAGAAATTTGAGGTCGGTCGGACTAAATCCCTAGGAGGAGTTCGTTAAAGTACGAAGTGTGTAAATCATCCAAAATTTGACGTAAAATTCAAAATGGCCGACTTCCTGTTTACTTTAGGCTATGGGTTCTTGAGGCTTTTTTATGCGTCTTGATATGATACATGTCCCCAGCAAATTTCGTGCATGTAGGTTGAACGTGAACGAGGGGCTAATTTTTTCCAATTTTCTAGGTGGCGCTAGCGAGTCATTTTGCCACGCCCATGTGCGAAACTTGTAGAATACGAAATTTTTCACCGGTTCTGACATGTTTGCAAATTTTGGTGAGTTTTCGAGTATGTTTAGGCCATGTCAATTGAGCCTACTTTGCAGAAAAATAAAAAAATAAAAAAATAGTCCAAGCAAATTCAATAGGGACCTCACACGGTCGTGCTCGGGCCCTAAAAATAAAATAAAATAAAATATATAATCTGAGCAAATTCAATAGGGACCTCGCACGGTCGTGCTCGGGCCCTAAAAATCTTTGCAAATTCAATAGGGACCTC
>NW_024040111.1:0-26466 GCF_014851395.1 Micropterus salmoides | reverse complement strand
ATGGGAATACTTGGCTCAATAGAGCTGTGACTCTCTGTCAGCCTGGCTACAGTGCTGAAAAGAAACCTGGGGTTGTTCTATTTTCCTCTATTAATGATGAGTAGTACGCTGCTCTGGCATTACGGAGGGCCTTCCTATAAGTTTTAAGACTATCTTGCCAAATTAAACGAGAATTTTCCAGTTTGGTGGAATGCCAATTCCTCTCAAGTTTCCGCAATATTTGCTTTAATTTGTGAGTTTCAGTATTATACCATGGAGCTAACCGTCTTTGTTTTATTATTTTCTTTTTTAGAGAGACAGAGTCGAGTGTCATTTGCAGCGAGCCTGCAGCACTATCAACAAGATGATCGATTTGGGAGGGACTGAAACTAGCATAGGAGTCCTCTGTTACTTTGTGACTTGATAATGAATTTAGAGCTGATGGAATCGCATCCTTAAATTTAGCTATAGCACTATCAGACAGACATCTTGTATAGAAATTTTTGCCCAATGGCGTGGAGTTCAGCAATACAAATTCAAAAGTTACCAAACAGTGGTCGGACAAAGAGGGATTCTGTGGGAACACCACTAAATGTTCAATTTCAATACCATACACCAAAACAAGGTCGAGGGTGTGGTTAAAACAGTGAGTCGGTTCATGAACACTCTGAGAGAAGCCAATGGAATCTAACAGAGAGATAAACGCAGTACTAAAGCTGTCATTCTCAACGTCCACGTGAATATTAAAATCCCCTACAATAATAACTAGTTGACAAAAACTCTGCAAATTCAGATAAGAATTCGGAGTGCGGACCAGGTGCTCGGTACACTATAACAAAAAGAATTGGTTGCAGTGATTTCCAACTTGGGTGCGACAGACTAAGAACAAGACTTTCAAATGAATTATAGTTTAGTTTAGGTTTAGAGCTGATTAGTAGGCTAGAGTCGAAGATAGCTGCAACTCCACCTCCTCGGCCTGTGCCTCGGGGAATGTGAGTATTAATATGACTGGGAGGGGTGGATTCATTTAGGCTAACATATTCTCCATCACCCAGCCAGGTTTCAGTAAGACAAAATAAATCAATATCATAATCTGATATTAGTTATTTACTAGTACCTTTAGAAGAGCGAGATCTGATGTTTAAGAGTCCACATTTAACTCTCCTATTCGTTTGCGCTATTGCTCTTGTGGTTTTAATTTTTATGAGGTTTTTATGTACAGCTCCTCTTCTGTTTACCTTTGATTTAAATAATTTCGATGGTCGGGGGGCAGACACTGTCACTATAGGATTTTCACTAAGTAACTCCTGGAATGGAGGAGCAGAGAAGTGTGTTAGACTGCGACTCTGCGTAGGGTTTTGGGTGGGTAACTGCTGAATTAGAAGGGCAGAGAAGTGTGTTAGACTGCGACTCTGTCTCCTGGTCTCAACTCTGGGTTGTCATGGATTTGGTCCACTAATAAACTTGGCCAGATTTCTAGAAATGAGAGCTGCTCCTTCCCAAGTGGGATGGATGCCGTCTCTCCGAATCAGACCAGGTCTTCCCCAGACAGTCTGCCAATGATCTACAAAGCCCACATCGTTTGCTGGACACCACCTCGACAACCAGCGGTGGAATGACGACATGCGGCTATACATGTCATCACTGGTCAGATTTGGCACGGGTCCAGAGAAAACTACGGTGTCCGACATTGTTTTTGCATATGTACACACTGACTCAACATTAATCTTAGTGACCTCCGATTGGTGTAACCGGGAGTCATTACCGCTGACGTGAATAACAATCTTACTGTATTTACGTTTATCCTTAGCCAGCAGTTTCAAATAAAACTCAATGTCTCTGGCCCCAGGGATGCACTTAACTATGGCCGCTGGCTTCGCTAACTTCACGTTTCTCAAAATGGAGCTGCCAATGATTAGAGTTGGTTTCTCAGCGGGTGTGTCGCTGAGTGGGGAAAATCTGTTAGAAACGTGAACAGGTTGATGGTGCCCCGTGGACTTTGAATGCTTACGACTATTCCTCCTTCAGACAGTCACCCAGCCCCTCCTTCCTGGCTGCACAGGAGATGCCGGGGGACGGCTACCAGAGGCTAATTCAGGCCGTTCCGCACCAACTACCGGGGACTGGCTAGCTACAGTAGCTAAAGACTGATCTACCAAGGTGCGGAGCCGGACTTCTAAATCACTGAGCCTCGCCTCCATGTCTACAAATAAACTACACTTATTACACGTACCATTACCGCTAAAGGAGGCAGAGGAGTAACTGAACATCTGACACACCGAGCAGGAGAAAGTAGGAGAGAGAGAGGGAGAAGGAGAAGCCATCGCTAGCTGCTAAGCTAAAGTCGCTAACGGCTAAGCTAAAGTACTGTAGCGTCAGCTACCAAAACTTTAGAACAAATATGAGATTGAACAGCAGTCACTAAAGATGGAAAGAACTGTGAGTGCTTAGGCAAAATTACTGTAAGAATAAGTGTTTAGCGGACAGTTGGCTGCTGTAATCTAACAAATGTAACTGTTATTTAGCGAGAGCAGCACAACACGGTACCAACACACAAGCACCGGAAACGGAAATGAGTCGACACGCTTACCGCAGTACGTCAGCGGTGATTGATTTGCCTCGTCCTTAACACACTCCTTCCCAAGTGGGATGGGAAGGAGTGTGTGGTCAGTAAATACCCTGAACATCCAGCATGATATACACTGCTCAAAAAAATAAAGGGAACACTAAAATAACACATCCTAGATCTGAATGAATGAAATAATGTAATTAAATACTGATTTCTTTACATAGTTGAATGTGCTGACAACAAAATCACACACAAATTATCAATGGAAATCAAATTTATCAACCCATGGAGGTCTGGATTTGGAGTCGCACTCAAAATCAAAGTGTAAAACCACACTACAGGCCAATACAACTTTGATGTAATGTCTTTAAAACAAGTCAAAATGAGGCTCAGTAGTGTGTGTGGCCTCCACGTGCCTGTATGACTTCCATACAACGCCTGGACATGCTCCTGATGAGATGGCGGATGGTCTCCTGAGGGAACTCCTCCCAGACCTGGACTAAAGCATCCACCAACTCCTGGACAGTCTGTGGTGCAACGTGGCGTTGGTTGATGGAGCGAGACATGATGTCCCAGATGTGCTCAATTGGATTCAGGTCTGGGGAACGGGCGGGTCAGTCCATAGCATCAATGCCTTCCTCTTGCAGGAACTGCTGACACACTCCAGCCACATGAGGTCTAGCATTGTCTTGCATTAGGAGGAACCCAGGGCCAACCGCACCAGCATATGGTCTCACAAGGGGTCTGAGGATCTCATCTCGGTACCTAATGGCAGTCAGGCTACCTCTGGCGAGCACATGGAGGGCTGTGCGGCCCCCCAAAGAAATGCCACCCCACACCATTACTGACCCACCGCCAAACCAGTCATGCTGGAGGAAGTTGCAGGCAGCAGAACGTTCTCCACGGCGTCTCCAGACTCTGTCACGTCTGTCACATGTGCTCAGTAGAGCTGTCAAGAGCACAGGGCGCCAGTGGCGAATTTGCCAATCTTGGTGTTCTCTGGCAAATGCCAAACGTCCTGCAAGGTGTTGGGCTGTAAGCACAACCCCCACCTGTGGACGTCGGGCCCTCATACCACCCTCATGGAGTCCGTTTGAGCAGACACATGCACATTTGTGGCCTGCTGGAGGTCATTTTGCAGGGCTCTGGCAGTGCTCCTCCTGCTCCTCCTTGCACAAAGGCGGAGGTAGTGGTCCTGCTGCTGGGTTGTTGCCCTCCTACGGCCTCCTCCACGTCTCCTGGTAGCGCCTCCATGCTCTGGACACTACGCTGACAGACACAGCAAACCTTCTTGCCACAGCTCGCATTGATGTGCCATCCTGGATGTGCTGCACTACCTGAGCCACTTGTGTGGGTTGTAGACTCCGTCTCATTCTACCACTAGAGTGAAAGCACCGCCAGCATTCAAAAGTGACCAAAACATCAGCTAGGAAGCATAGGAACTGAGAAGTGGTTTGTGGTCACCACCTGCAGAACCACTCCTTTATTGGGGGTGTCTTGCTAATTGCCTATAATTTCCACCTGCTGTCTATTCCATTTGCACAACAGCATGTGAAATTGATTGTCAATCAGTGTTGCTTCCTAAGTGGACAGTTTGATTTCACAGGAGTGTGATTGACTTGGAGTTACATTGTGTTGTTTAAGTGTTCCCTTTATTTTTTTGAGCAGTGTATAACAAGTATCAGGCTTGTTTAGCTAGTATCAGGCCTGACACTTGTAGTCTAAGACACTTATCATGACCAGTGTTACACAATGTGCTTTATATGCACTTACAATGTAGTCTATCTAAACATGTGCAAATTATTTTCCCAAATTACATCTTGTAACACACAGTGTACGCAGTGTACGTTTTTCCAGCACCCTACTGGCCATTTGCACAATGTATAATCACTAGATGACACTACTACAAATATAAAGAATGTAAATGTACATCCACACCCAGCATCTGATCTTAGCACAGAGAGCAGCTCAACACAGCAGCACATGCATTGTTAAAACAAATGTGAAAAAAAGGTTAGTCTCCAAATAAGGTTATTGTTCACCCCTCTATACGTGTGAGTGTGAGTCTATTGGTTATTGGTTCAAGACAAGACACCTTGTGTGTCTTTCAAGCCACATGCAACCCTTTCTAAATAGAGCCAGGCAGTCCGTCTGCAATGAAACAAAATAAAAACAAGCTCCTTGGGTTACCTAACAAATGGATAAGAGTGCATCATTTTTAACTCAGCTGCATCAGTCAGTCGACAAGTAGGCAGAGAGGAGAGACAGCGTCTGACCTGCTGCTGCTGTAGAGTCACAGACTGTCACCTGTGGCTTACTTTAGCTCTGTAAATGACCCCATCACAACACGGGGAAACCTGTCTAATCCTCATTGTCCCCTTGACTGGTTCCTGCTATAGTTCCCCTGTTATCATTACATCCTTCATCTCACTCCTATCTCCATACATGGAAACTGCTCTGGCCTGAACAGGTCCTGATCACCTGGGTAAGGAGTTGGACTAACTCGCCATGATCTGTGGCCACTGTTGGCCTGCAACTGTTCTTCTAATCCACCTTTTCATGCACTCCAGTATTTTATTAGGGCCTGAGCATGAAACATGCAAGGTCCCTATTGGAACTGAAATTTTTTTTAGCAAGGTGAACTCGTTTTTGGAGGCCTAAACATGCTCAAAAACCCACCAAAGTTTGCAGATGTCAGAAGTGGTGAAAAATTACATATTTTATGGGTTTTGCACATGGCCATAGCAAAAGGGCTCCGTAGCGCCACCTACCAAAATGAACAAAATTTGCCCCCATGCCACGCTCAACATACATGCAGTGCTCATGTTTTACTGTACTGGACCTGTCTATCTTCCTGGAAGGTCAAGCCAAAAGAGTCAGGACAGCAAACGTGAACATTAAAATCACCCACAATGACAGTTTTCTCAGTGCAGCACAGGGAAAAAGTAACCAGACTCTTTCATTACACTGTGTAATGTTGTTCTGTAGGGCAGAGATGACACAAGCATTATGAAAAAAGAAAGGTAAACCCAAAATGCAGAATGAATTCCGTAATGGATGGATGAATGGAAATGTAAAATGCTATTATTCCTGTGTGGGTGCCCCCTACACATTTCAGCAGGAGCCTTGGTGAATAACATTCTAATTTTAGAAAGAGTATATAGATAAATAGTGCTGATTAAGAACAAACCTGGGACATGCATAATGATCAAAGTTACCTCAATTTAAAAAAACAAAATCATTCTGTTTTAGGTTTTTATTTTGATTATTAGAAAATCTATTACTTTAGTCATGAAAAACAATCACATTGAAGTTCAGCCAAAGTTGAAGTAAAATAAGAAAGTAACTTACACTCTTCAGTGGTGTTGCCACTATAAAGCATTCTGACCAGTTAACATCCCCACCCAAATATAGACAACTAGTAATATAATCCACAGCTCCTCCTCCAGTGTGTCCAGTGCTAGGAGACCAGCAGCTGCAGGAGTCTGGCCACCACCACCACATTCAGGCTGTTTCCTAGAACTCTGTACTGCTGTTTTTTCAGGATCTGCTCTGGAAAGGCTGCAAACAAATTTAAATGAAATGAAGAAGATGAGAAATCCATCCAATAGCATAAGAAAAAGAGCATTCTCTCACTGGATCTTCACCAGTCAGACTTATAGACTTGAAAAGTAGGACCAGTTCAGCTGTTGGAAACACTGCAGTAGTCCAGTTCAGAACTCATTTCTTCTCAACTGTGGTCAGTTTGCGACACTGATGATACTGCCTCAAGGGGAGGAAAAAAAATAAAATAAAAAAAAAGGCACTGGCTTGTGGGTTCTGGAAGTCGATAAGTCAACCCATCCAATGAAAGCATACTAAAGGGAAACTGTTTCTGCATTCATTAGAATGTCGAGGATAATTTATGTTTCAGTTATTAACAATAATTTATACATTTAGAAAGTTTTACCACAAATACTGTACAGCATGTAGTCTAATGAACAAGACTTGTGTTATAGCTGACTTGGGCAGTGAAATGTTTAATTTTTTTAATTCATGTGGTCATAGTTGTCCACAACTCAAATCATAATTTAAGAAGAAATGTTTTATACTACCTCAAGAAGGCTTCCTATCAGAAAGGTAGGAAGGTATTTCAAATGTACAACTGCAGTACTTAAATCTAAGTAAAGTAATTTCCCTGACATTTTTGTGTTACTTTTAATAGACGCATGTAACAGGTTTTATACTTCCTGTGAGTATAATCCAATCAATCTTATTTTCATACTGTATATCCGTTGTGTGATTTGATAAATTGTGTTGTATGTCGTGCTCGCATCGTGTATTACTGAGACTTCATTGCCCTCTTCAGAGAAGACTCTGACTGCAACATGCGTCTTTGTAAAGAGAGAAACGGACAGAAAAGGTCTCTAACTCTGCCTGTCAGCTTGCTCTGCTCCGTTAAAACTGAATTTACCATACAGAATTGAATACGAGTGCACTCCAGATTTAGCTGCAGCCAGCTGACCGTGTGCTTCTCCCTATACCGCAGTTCTGTGTCCATGCATGCAGCAAACTGAAAGCACTGCTGTCGGAGCGTCTACATGAAAAGAGAAGGAAGACATTGCTGGTAATATTGTCTTCAGTGTTGTTAAACATCTCAGCGCACTGAAGGAAGCCATCTGACTGTGTGAGGGGCAAGATCGTTGATGTCTGCAGGCAGAGTAGGCCTAGAGCTCTCCTGTCTGACTGGTCCACCAATAGCAGAGAAGATGACCCCTTGAGACACAGCCCCTCCTCATTTGCATAATGAGGCAGAAATGCATACAGAAATTTAAAAAGGCAGAAATAAATACCATGGGTGAAAATAAATAAGGTAAAAAATACAAAGGAAGAATAAAACAGACAAAATATTAAAACACACACATAAATAAATACATTAAAAATAAGTAATTAATAAATAAAGTTGAAGATTATAACAGAATAAATAATAAGGCAATTATTACAAAGGTGAATAAGTAAAGGCACTAATTAAAATATATACATTTATGTCTCCTTGTATAATTTAATTACTACCTACATTTATTTATTTACTTCATTGTTTGTGTATTTAATTGGATGCTTATTTATTTATTGAGCATTTATTATTTCTGTATTTATTTCTGACTGTGTCAGGATCGGTCCTCCATAGTGGGTGGGAGAGTTATCAAGCACGTAAAGTTTGGTTCAGATGTGAGCATGTACACTGAAGTTACAACAACTTCCTGTGTCATGGCGAAGACTTGATCTCTGACGCCACGCCACGGACACACCCATTGACGAAAACTCGCAAATAGCACAACTTTTCATCTTCAATGCCTTTAGAAGGCACAGCACAAATTTGAAGTCGGTCGGACTAAATCCCTAGGAGGAGTTCGTTAAAGTACGAAGTGTGTAAATCATCCAAAATTTGACGTAAAATTCAAAATGGCCGACTTCCTGTTGATTTTAGGGCATCGCTCCAAGAGGCTTTTTTGTGCGTCTGGACAAGATACACGTACCACAGAAAATTCGTGCACGTAGGTAAAACGTGCGGCGGGGGCTGCTTCGTTAAAAGTCACTTCCTGTTGCCAGCAGGTGGCGCTATGACTGTCTGTGAATGTCAGCATGTACATGTGTTCAGGGCGGGACTCTCATCCTACATGTACAGTTTGGTCCAGATGTGAGCATGTACACTGAAGTTACGACAACTTCCGTGTCATGGCGAAGAGCTGATCTTTGACGCCACGCCACGGACACGCCCATTGACGAAAACTTGCAAATAGCACAACTTTTCATCTTCAATGCCTTTAGAAGGCACAGCAGAAATTTGAGGTCGGTCGGACTAAATCCCTAGGAGGAGTTCGTTAAAGTACGAAGTGTGTAAATCATCCAAAATTTGACGTAAAATTCAAAATGGCCGACTTCCTGTTGATTTTAGGGCATCGCTCCAAGAGGCTTTTTGTGCGTCTGGACAAGATACACGTACCACAGAAAATTCGTGCACGTAGGTGAAACGTGCGGCGGGGGCTGCTTCGTTAAAAGTCACTTCCTGTTGCCAGCAGGTGGCGCTATGACTGTGGGTGAATGTCGGCATGTACATGTGTTCAGGGCGGGACTCTCATCCTACATGTACAGTTTGGTCCAGATGTGAGCATGTACACTGAAGTTACGACAACTTCCGTGTCATGGCGAAGAGCTGATCTTTGACGCCACGCCACGGACACGCCCATTGACGAAAACTTGCAAATAGCACAACTTTTCATCTTCAATGCCTTTAGAAGGCACAGCAAAATTTGAGGTCGGTCGGACTAAATCCCTAGGAGGAGTTCGTTAAAGTACGAAGTGTGTAAATCATCCAAAATTTGACGTAAAATTCAAAATGGCCGACTTCCTGTTGGGTTTAGGCTATGGCTCCAAGAGACTTTTTTGTGCGTCTGGACAAGATACACGTACCACAGAAAATTCGTGCACGTAGGTGAAACGTGCGGCGGGGGCTGCTTCGTTAAAGGTCACTTTCTGTTGCCAGCAGGTGGCGCTATGACTGTGAATGTCGGCATGTACATGTGTTCAGGGCGGGACTCTCATCCTAGATGTACAGTTTGGTCCAGATGTGAGCATGTACACTGAAGTTACAACAACTTCCTGTTTCATAGCGAATCATCAACGCCACGGACACGCCCATTGACGAAAACGCGCAAATAGCACAACTTTTCATCGTCAATGCCTTTAGAAGGCACAGCAGAAATTTGACGTCGATCCGACTAAATCCCTAGGAGGAGTTCGTTAAAGTACGAAGTGTGTAAATCATCCAAAATGGCCGTAAAATTCAAAATGGCCGACTTCCTGTTGACTTTAGGCTATGGGTTCTTGAGGCTTTTTGTGCGTCTTGATACGATACATGTCCCCAGAAAATTTCATACATGTAGGTTGAACGTGAACGAGGGGCTAATCATTTCCATTTTCTTCTAGGTGGCGCTAGCGAGTCATTTTGCAACGCCCATGTGCGAAACTTGTAGAATACGAAATTTTTCACCGGTTCTGACATGTTTGCAAATTTTGGTGAGTTTTCGAGAATGTTTAGGCCATGTCATTTGGGCCTACTTTGCAGAAAAAAAAAAAAAAATATATATATATATATATAATCCGAGCAAATTCAATAGGGACCTCGCACGGTCGTGCTCGGGCCCTAAAAAATAATCCGAGCAGATTCAATAGGGACCTCGCACGGTCGTGCTCGGGCCCTAAATATATATATATATATATATATCCGAGCAAATTCAATAGGGACCTCGCACGGTCGTGCTCGGGCCCTAATAAATCCGAGCAAATTCAATAGGGACCTCGCACGGTCGTGCTCGGGCCCTAAAAATCCGAGCAAATTCAATAGGGACCTCACACGGTCGTGCTCGGGCCCTAATAATCCGAGCAAATTCAATAGGGACCTCGCACGGTCGTGCTCGGGCCCTAAATATAATCTTAGCAAATTCAATAGGGACCTCACACGGTCGTGCTTGGCCCTAAATATATATATATATATATATATCTTAGCAAATTCAATAGGGACCTCGCACGGTCGTGCTCGGGCCCTAAAAAATATAATCTTAGCAAATTCAATAGGGACCTCACACGGTCGTGCTCGGGCCCTAATATAATCTTAGCAAATTCATAGGGACCTCGCACGGTCCTGCTCGGGCCCTAATAATCTTAGCAAATTCAATAGGGACCTCGCACGGTCCTGCTCGGGCCCTAAATATATATAATCTTAGCAAATTCAATAGGGACCTTGCACGGTCGTGCTCCTCCTCCTGTTGACTTTAGGCTATGGGTTCTTGAGGCTTTTTTGTGCGTCTTGATACGATACATGTCCCCAGAAAATTTCGTACATGGGTTGAACGTGAACGAGGGGCTAATCTTTTCCAATTTTCTAGGTGGCGCTAGCGAGTCATTTGCCACGCCCATGTGCGAAACTTGTAGAATACAAAATTTTCACCGGTTCTGACATGTTTGCAAATTTTGGTGAGTTTTCGAGTATGTTTAGGCCATGTCATTTGGGCCACCTTTGCAGAAAAAAAAAAAAAATAATATAATAATAATAATAATCCGAGCAAATTCAATAGGGACCTCGCACGGTCGTGCTCGGGCCCTAATAATAATCCGAGCAAATTCAATAGGGACCTCACACGGTCGTGCTCGGGCCCTAATAATCCGAGCAAATTCAATAGGGACCTCGCACGGTCGTGCTCGGGCCCTAAATAATAATCTTAGCAAATTCAATAGGGACCTCACACGGTCGTGCTCGGGCCCTAATAATCTGAGCAAATTCAATAGGGACCTCGCACGGTCGTGCTCGGGCCCTAATAATCTGAGCAAATTCAATAGGGACCTTGCACGGTCGTGCTCGGGCCCTAAATATATATATATATATATATAATCTTAGCAAATTCAATAGGGACCTCGCACGGTCGTGCTCGGGCCCTAAAAAATATAATCTTAGCAAATTCAATAGGGACCTCACACGGTCGTGCTCGGGCCCTAAATATAATCTTAGCAAATTCAATAGGGACCTCGCACGGTCCTGCTCGGGCCCTAAATATAATCTTAGCAAATTCAATAGGGACCTCGCACGGTCCTGCTCGGGCCCTAATAATCTTAGCAAATTCAATAGGGACCTCGCACGGTCCTGCTCGGGCCCTAAATATATAATCTTAGCAAATTCAATAGGGACCTTGCACGGTCGTGCTCGGGCCCTAAAAATATAATCTTAGCAAATTCAATAGGGACCTCGCACGGTCGTGCTCGGGCCCTAATAATCTGAGCAAATTCAATAGGGACCTCGCACGGTCGTGCTCGGGCCCTAATAATCTTAGCAAATTCAATAGGGACCTCGCACGGTCCTGCTCGGGCCCTAAATATATTAATCTTAGCAAATTCAATAGGGACCTTGCACGGTCGTGCTCCTCCTCCTGTTGACTTTAGGCTATGGGTTCTTGAGGCTTTTTGTGCGTCTTGATACGATACATGTCCCCAGAAAATTTCGTACATGTAGGTTGAACGTGAACGAGGGGCTAATCTTTTCCAATTTTCTAGGTGGCGCTAGCGAGTCATTTTGCCACGCCCATGTGCGAAACTTGTAGAATACAAAATTTTTCACCGGTTCTGACATGTTTGCAAATTTTGGTGAGTTTTCGAGTATGTTAGGCCATGTCATTTGGGCCTACTTTGCAGAAAAAAATAAAAATAATAATAATAATAATAATCCGAGCAAATTCAATAGGGACCTCGCACGGTCGTGCTCGGGCCCTAATAATAATCCGAGCAAATTCAATAGGGACCTCGCACGGTCGTGCTCGGGCCCTAAAATCCGAGCAAATTCAATAGGGACCTCACACGGTCGTGCTCGGGCCCTAATAATCCGAGCAAATTCAATAGGGACCTCGCACGGTCGTGCTCGGGCCCTAATATATAATCTTAGCAAATTCAATAGGGACCTCACACGGTCGTGCTCGGGCCCTAATAATCTGAGCAAATTCAATAGGGACCTCGCACGGTCGTGCTCGGGCCCTAATAATCTGAGCAAATTCAATAGGGACCTTGCACGGTCGTGCTCGGGCCCTAAATATATATATATATATATATATATAATCTTAGCAAATTCATAGGGACCTCGCACGGTCGTGCTCGGGCCCTAAAAATATAATCTTAGCAAATTCAATAGGGACCTCACACGGTCGTGCTTGGGCCCTAAATATAATCTTAGCAAATTCAATAGGGACCTCGCACGGTCCTGCTCGGGCCCTAAATATAATCTTAGCAAATTCAATAGGGACCTCGCACGGTCCTGCTCAGGCCCTAATAATCTTAGCAATTCAATAGGGACCTCGCACGGTCCTGCTCGGGCCCTAAATATTATAATCTTAGCAAATTCAATAGGGACCTTGCACGGTCGTGCTCGGGCCCTAAAATATAATCTTAGCAAATTCATAGGGACCTCGCACGGTCGTGCTCGGGCCCTAATAATAATCTTAGCAAATTCAATAGGGACCTCACACGGTCGTGCTCGGGCCCTAATAATCTTAGCAAATTCAATAGGGACCCTGCACGGTCGTGCTTGGGCCCTAATGAAGAGGATTGGTCCGAGGACAGTCCTTGTGGAACTCCATGACTAACTTTGGCATGCATGGAGGACTCATCGTTAACTGTACAAACTGAAATCGATCTGATAAATAGGACTTAAACCAGCTTAGAGCGGTTCCTTAATGCCAATGAAATGTTCCAGTCTGTAATGGAGACCAGGGGTTCCATTAACTGAAATAGTCAAGTAAGTATTAAGGTGGGGATTACTGATAAAGCAGAGCCATACACATTGTTATTTTGTTGTTTATTTAATTTGTGAATCATTTGATAGCTGTCTTTGTGAGTGGTTCCACAGGGGGGGTCTGGCCATCCTGCCTGTGTGGAAAGAAACCTCAATCAGGGATAGTCAAGGTTCACAATATAGTATTGACTGCTCTTACTCTATTTCAGTTAGTTGTTAAATTAGTTTAAACAAGAAGACACAATGTAAGTACTCACCTCTTCCTGGTTGTCTTTCAGCAGGGGGCGGAGGCAAAGGAGTGTTGGGGGGGGGGGGGGGGGGGGCTGATTTATGTGATTATTTGAGTATGCTTTATTGATTTACTGATAGAAATTTGTTTTATGTAAATATTCATTCTTTGGGCTCTATTTTTCTGTGGTGTTGGGTTTTTAGGTAAATTATTTATTATTCTAAATGATGGTGGTCCCACCTGAGTAGTTTTACTCACTTAATTACCTGCAGGAGGGAGTGTATAAAAGGCAGCAAGTTACTTCCAGTGCAAGTTGTTTTGTTGCTTGTTGGTGTCGGTGTCTCCTCTTGTTGGTATGGAAGACAATAAATGCCACGTTTGTGCTTGCATTTTACCTCTGTCTCTCTCTGAAAAATGTAAAGCCACCGCCAGGCCATCGGACACAGTCTCTGCAATAGGATCTGATGGTCATTGGTATCAAATGCAGCACTAAGATCTAATAAAACCAGTACAGAGACAAGTCCTTTGTCTGATGCAATAAGGAGGTCGTTAGTAATTTTCACCATGCTGTCTCTGTGCTATGATGAGCTCTAAATCCTGACTGAAAATCCTCAAATAAACTATTGCTCTGTAGAAAGTCACACAGCTGTTTAGCAACTGCTTTCTCCAGAACCTTAGAGAGAAAGGGAAGGTTAGATATAGGTCTATAGTTGGCTAAAACATCCGGATCAAGTTTGGGCTTTTTCAGAAGAGGTTTAATTACAGCTACTTTAAAGTACTGTGGTACATATCCTGTTGATAAAGAGAGATCGATATCTAGCATAGAAGTGCTGACTAAGGGTAAAACTCTTTAAGCACCTAGTCGGGATGGGGCAGGTTGATGGTTTAGATGAAGAAATTATTGAAGTTAGTTGGTAAAGATTGAGGGAAGTAAAACAGTCTAAACATATATCTGGTTCTACAGCTGTTTCTAAGGTTCCTGAGTTTAGAGATAATTCGGTGCCAGTTGAGGGCAGGTCTTGGTGAATTTTGTCTCTAATAGCTAGAATTTTATCATTAAAGAAGCTCAGAGGTCGTAACTACTGAGAGCTATGGGAATACTTGGCTCAATAGAGCTGTGACTCTCTGTCAGCCTGGCTACAGTGCTGAAAAGAAACCTGGGGTTGTTCCTATTTTCCTCTATTAATGATGAGTAGTACGCTGCTCTAGCATTACGGAGGGCCTTCCTATAAGTTTTAAGACTATCTTGCCAAATTAAACGAGAATTTTCCAGTTTGGTGGAATGCCAATTCCTCTCAAGTTTCCGCAATATTTGCTTTAATTTGTGAGTTTCAGTATTATACCATGGAGCTAACCGTCTTTGTTTTATTATTTTCTTTTTTAGAGACAGAGTCGAGTGTCATTTGCAGCGAGCCTGCAGCACTATCAACAGATGATCGATTTGGGAGGGACTGAAACTAGCATAGGAGTCCTCTGTTACTTTGTGACTTGATAATGAATTTAGAGCTGATGGAATCGCATCCTTAAATTTAGCTATAGCACTATCAGACAGACATCTTGTATAGAAATTTTTGCCCAATGGCGTGGAGTTCAGCAATACAAATTCAAAGTTACAAACAGTGGTCGGACAAAGAGGGATTCTGTGGGAACACCACTAAATGTTCAATTTCAATACCATACACCAAACAAGGTCGAGGGTGTGGTTAAAACAGTGAGTCGGTTCATGAACTCTGAGAGAAGCCAATGGATCTAACAGAGATAAACGCAGTACTAAAGCTGTCATTCTCAACGTCCACGTGAATATTAAAATCCCCTACAATAATAACTAGTTGACAAAAAACTCTGCAAATTCAGATAAGAATTCGAGTGCGGACCAGGTGCTCGGTACACTATAACAAAAGAATTGGTTGCAGTGATTTCCAACTTGGGTGCGAAGACTAAGAACAAGACTTTCAAATGAATTATAGTTTAGTTTAGGTTTAGAGCTGATTAGTAGGCTAGAGTCGAAGATAGCTGCAACTCCACCTCCTCGGCCTGTGCCTCGGGAATGTGAGTATTAATATGACTGGGAGGGGTGGATTCATTTAGGCTAACATATTCTCCATCACCCAGCCAGGTTTCAGTAAGACAAAATAATCAATATCATAATCTGATATTAGTTAATTTACTAGTATACCTTTAGAAGAGCGAGATCTGATGTTTAAGAGTCCATTTAACTCTCCTATTCGTTTGCGCTATTGCTCTTGTGGTTTTAATTTTTATGAGGTTTTTATGTACAGCTCCTCTTCTGTTTACCTTTGATTTAAATAATTTCGATGGTCGGGGGGCAGACACTCACTATAGGATTTTCACTAAGTACTCCTGGAATGGAGGAGCAGAGAAGTGTGTTAGACTGCGACTCTGCGTAGGGTTTGGTGGTAACTGCTGAATTAGAAGGGCAGAGAATGTGTTAGACTGCGACTCTGTCTCCTGGTCTCAACTCTGGGTTGTCATGGATTTGGTCCACTAATAAACTTGGCCATTTCTAGAAATGAGAGCTGCTCCTTCCCAAGTGGGATGGATGCCGTCTCTCCGAATCAGACCAGGTCTTCCCCAGACAGTCTGCCAATGATCTACAAAGCCCACATCGTTTGCTGGACACCACCTCGACAACCAGCGGTGGAACGACATGCGGCTATACATTCATCACTGGTCAGATTTGGCACGGGTCCAGAGAAAACTACGGTGTCCGACATTGTTTTTGCATATGTCACACTGACTCAACATTAATCTTAGTGACCTCCGATTGGTGTAACCGGGAGTCATTACCGCTGACGTGAATAACAATCTTACTGTATTTACGTTTATCCTTAGCCACAGTTTCAAATAAAACTCAATGTCTCTGGCCCCAGGGATGCACTTAACTATGGCCGCTGGCTTCGCTAACTTCACGTTTCTCAAAATGGAGCTGCCAATGATTAGAGTTGGTTTCTCAGCGGGTGTGTCGCTGAGTGGGGAAAATCTGTTAGAAACGTGAACAGGTTGATGGTGCCCCGTGGACTTTGAATGCTTACGACTATTCCTCCTTCAGACAGTCACCCAGCCCCTCCTTCCTGGCTGCACAGGAGATGCCGGGGGACGGCTACCAGAGGCTAATTCAGGCCGTTCCGCACCAACTACCGGGGACTGGCTAGCTACAGTAGCTAAAGACTGATCTACCAAGGTGCGGAGCCGGACTTCTAAATCACTGAGCCTCGCCTCCATGTCTACAAATAAACTACACTTATTACACGTACCATTACCGCTAAAGGAGGCAGAGGAGTAACTGAACATCTGACACCCGAGCAGGAGAAAGTAGGAGAGAGAGGGAAAGGAGAAGCCATCGCTAGCTGCTAAGCTAATCGCTAACGGCTAAGCTAAGTACTGTAGCGTCAGCTACCAAAACTTTAGAACAAATATGAGATTGAACAGCAGTCACTAAAAGATGGAAAGAACTGTGAGTGCTTAGGCAAAATTACTGTAAGAATAAGTGTTTAGCGGACAGTTGGCGCTGTAATCTAACAAATGTAACTGTTATTTAGCGAGAGCAGCACAACACGGTACCAACACACAAGCACCGGAAACGGAAATGATCGACACGCTTACCGCAGTACGTCAGCGGTGATTGATTTGCCTCGTCCTTAACACACTCCTTCCCAAGTGGTGGAAGGATGTGTGGTCAGTAAATACCCTGAACTCCAGCATGATATACACTGCTCAAAAAAATAAAGGGAACACTAAAATAACACATCCTAGATCTGAATGAATGAATAATGTAATTAAATACTGATTTCTTTACATAGTTGAATGTGCTGACAACAAAATCACACACAAATTATCAATGGAAATCAAATTTATCAACCCATGGAGGTCTGGATTTGGAGTCGCACTCAAATCAAAGTGTAAAACCACACTACAGGCCAATACAACTTTGATGTAATGTCTTTAAAACAAGTCAAAATGAGGCTCAGTAGTGTGTGTGGCCTCCACGTGCCTGTATGACTTCCATACAACGCCTGGACATGCTCCTGATGAGATGGCGGATGGTCTCCTGAGGGAACTCCTCCCAGACCTGGACTAAAGCATCCACCAACTCCTGGACAGTCTGTGGTGCAACGTGGCGTTGGTTGAGGCGCGAGACATGATGTCCCAGATGTGCTCAATTGGATTCAGGTCTGGGGAACGGGCGGGTCAGTCCATAGCATCAATGCCTTCCTCTTGCAGGAACTGCTGACACACTCCAGCCACATGAGGTCTAGCATTGTCTTGCATTAGGAGGAACCCAGGGCCAACCGCACCAGCATATGGTCTACAAGGGTCTGAGGATCTCATCTCGGTACCTAATGGCAGTCAGGCTACCTCTGGCGAGCACATGGAGGGCTGTGCGGCCCCCCAAAGAAATGCCACCCCACACCATTACTGACCCACCGCCAAACCAGTCATGCTGGAGGAAGTTGCAGGCAGCAGAACGTTCTCCACGGCGTCTCCAGACTCTGTCACGTCTGTCACATGTGCTCAGTAGAGCTGTCAAGAGCACAGGGCGCCAGTGGCGAATTTGCCAATCTTGGTGTTCTCTGGCAAATGCCAAACGTCCTGCAAGGTGTTGGGCTGTAAGCACAACCCCCACCTGTGGACGTCGGGCCCTCATACCACCCTCATGGAGTCCGTTTGAGCAGACACATGCACATTTGTGGCCTGCTGGAGGTCATTTTGCAGGGCTCTGGCAGTGCTCCTCCTGCTCCTCCTTGCACAAAGGCGGAGGTAGTGGTCCTGCTGCTGGGTTGTTGCCCTCCTACGGCCTCCTCCACGTCTCCTGGTAGCGCCTCCATGCTCTGGACACTACGCTGACAGACACAGCAAACCTTCTTGCCACAGCTCGCATTGATGTGCCATCCTGGATGTGCTGCACTACTACCTGAGCCACTTGTGTGGGTTGTAGACTCCGTCTCATTCTACCACTAGAGTGAAAGCACCGCCAGCATTCAAAAGTGACCAAAACATCAGCTAGGAAGCATAGGAACTGAGAAGTGGTTTGTGGTCACCACCTGCAGAACCACTCCTTTATTGGGGGTGTCTTGCTAATTGCCTATAATTTCCACCTGCTGTCTATTCCATTTGCACAGCATGTGAAATTGATTGTCAATCAGTGTTGCTTCCTAAGTGGACAGTTTGATTTCACAGGAGTGTGATTGACTTGGAGTTACATTGTGTTGTTTAAGTGTTCCCTTTATTTTTTTGAGCATGTATAACAAGTATCAGGCTTGTTTAGCTAGTATCAGGCCTGACACTTGTAGTCTAAGACACTTATCATGACCAGTGTTACACAATGTGCTTTATATGCACTTACAATGTCTATCTAAACATGTGCAAATTATTTTCCCAAATTACATCTTGTAACACAGTGTACGCAGTGTACGTTTTTCCAGCACCCTACTGGCCATTTGCACAATGTATAATCACTAGATGACACTACTACAAATAAAGAATGTAAATGTACATCCACACCCAGCATCTGATCTTAGCACAGAGAGCAGCTCAACACAGCAGCACATGCATTGTTAAAACAATGTGAAAAAAGGTTAGTCTCCAAATAAGGTTATTGTTCACCCCTCTATACGTGTGAGTGTGAGTCTATTGGTTATTGGTTCAAGACAAGACACCTTGTGTGTCTTTCAAGCCACATGCAACCCTTTCTAAATAGAGCCAGGCAGTCCGTCTGCAATGAAACAAAATAAAAACAAGCTCCTTGGGTTACCTAACAAATGGATAAGAGTGCATCATTTTTAACTCAGCTGCATCAGTCAGTCGACAAGTAGGCAGAGAGGAGAGACAGCGTCTGACCTGCTGCTGCTGTAGAGTCACAGACTGTCACCTGTGGCTTACTTTAGCTCTGTAAATGACCCCATCACAACACGGGGAAACCTGTCTAATCCTCATTGTCCCCTTGACTGGTTCCTGCTATAGTTCCCCTGTTATCATTACATCCTTCATCTCACTCCTATCTCCATACATGGAAACTGCTCTGGCCTGAACAGTCCTGATCACCTGGGTAAGGAGTTGGACTAACTCGCCATGATCTGTGGCCACTGTTGGCCTGCAACTGTTCTTCTAATCCACCTTTTCATGCACTCCAGTATTTTATTAGGGCCTGAGCATGAAACATGCAAGGTCCCTATTGGAACTGAAATTTTTTTTAGCAAGGTGAACTCGTTTTTGGAGGCCTAAACATGCTCAAAAACCCACCAAAGTTTGCAGATGTCAGAAGTGGTGAAAAATTACATATTTTATGGGTTTTGCACATGGCCATAGCAAAAGGGCTCCGTAGCGCCACCTACCAAAATGAACAAATTTGCCCCCATGCCACGCTCAACATACATGCAGTGCTCATGTTTACTGTACTGGACCTGTCTATCTTCCTGGAAGGTCAAGCCAAAAGAGTCAGGACGCAAACGTGAACATTAAAATCACCCACAATGACAGTTTTCTCAGTGCAGCACAGGGAAAAAGTACCAGACTCTTTCATTACACTGTGTAATGTTGTTCTGTAGGGCAGAGATGACACAAGCATTATGAAAAAAGAAAGGTAAACCCAAAATGCAGAATGAATTCCGTAATGGATGGATGAATGGAAATGTAAAATGCTATTATTCCTGTGTGGGTGCCCCCTACACATTTCAGCAGGAGCCTTGGTGAATAACATTCTAATTTTAGAAAGTATATAGATAAATAGTGCTGATTAAGAACAAACCTGGGACATGCATAATGATCAAAGTTACCTCAATTTAAAAAAACAAAATCATTCTGTTTAGGTTTTTATTTTGATTATTAGAAATCTATTACTTTAGTCATGAAAACAATCACATTGAAGTTCAGCCAAAGTTGAAGTAAAATAAGAAAGTAACTTACACTCTTCAGTGGTGTTGCCACTATAAAGCATTCTGACCAGTTAACATCCCCACCCAAAATATAGACAACTAGTAATATAATCCACAGCTCCTCCTCCAGTGTGTCCAGTGCTAGGAGACCAGCAGCTGCAGGAGTCTGGCCACCCCACCATTCAGGCTGTTTCCTAGAACTCTGTACTGCTGTTTTTTCAGGATCTGCTCTGGAAAGGCTGCAAACAAATTTAAATGAAATGAAGAAGATGAGAAATCCATCCAATAGCATAAGAAAAAGGAGATTCTCTCACTGGATCTTCACCAGTCAGACTTATAGACTTGAAAAGTACCAGTTCAGCTGTTGGAACACTGCAGTAGTCCAGTTCAGAACTCATTTCTTCTCAACTGTGGTCAGTTTGCGACACTGATGATACTGCCTCAAGGGGAGGAAAAAAAATAAATAAAAAAAAAGGCACTGGCTTGTGGGTTCTGGAAGTCGATAAGTCAACCCATCCAATGAAAGCATACTAAAGGGAAACTGTTTCTGCATTCATTAGAATGTCGGAGGATAATTTATGTTTCAGTTATTAACAATAATTTATACATTTAGAAAGTTTTACCACAAACTGTACAGCATGTAGTCTAATGAACAAGACTTGTGTTATAGCTGACTTGGGCAGTGAAATGTTTAATTTTTTTAATTCATGTGGTCATAGTTGTCCACAACTCAAATCATAATTTAAGAAGAAATGTTTTTATACTACCTCAAGAAGGCTTCCTATCAGAAAGGTAGGAAGGTATTTCAAATGTACAACTGCAGTACTTAAATCTAAGTAAAGTAATTTCCCTGACATTTTTGTGTTACTTTTAATAGACGCATGTAACAGGTTTTATACTTCCTGTGAGTATAATCAATCAATCTTATTTTCATACTGTATATCCGTTGTGTGATTTGATAAGGTTGTATATGTCCTCGCATCGTGTATTACTGAGACTTCATTGCCCTCTTCAGACTATGACTATAACATGCGTATTGCGTGTAATGAGAGAAACGGACAGAAAAGGTCTCTAACTCTGCCTGTCAGCTTGCTCTGCTCCGTTAAAACTGAATTTACCCAAACAATAAAATGAATCCTTTTATGCAGCCCTGCCTTGTTGTTTATGGTACATACAGCAGGAAAATGTGAGAACTCACATTTCATCGTTACTGTGTGTTAGAGCATGGGAGAACAGTGGATACTTTTAATACAGCCCACACCCCTAATACTGTGTAACTATAACAAGTAGAGAACAGAAGAAAAAGATGTTCTTTCTTTACAACTGTCTGCATAGCTTATTCATTGTGTAATGAATGAAAATAAATAGGCCTACTAGGCTCCTCTCTACTTTGACATTTAAGATTAGCTGTTTGATCCACCTTCATACACATGTGACATTACTGTACAACTTGAGAAAGGTGAGTTGTTTTCTGCTCCAGCCTGCCTAAAAGAAAAGCGTTTTTGGGATTAAATGGACTTTATTAGCTGCTGCAGTGCAGGATGAACTCAGAATAGACCCATTTCTCACCTTATTATTCTAAATCATGCAACGAAGAAGAAGAAATGCATAATAAATCCTGGGACAAAATCTGTCCACAGCATGTAGTCGATGAACAAGACTTGTGTTATAGCTGACTTGGGCAGTGAAATGTTAATTTTTTAATTCATGTGGTCATAGTTGTCCACAACTCAAATCAGAATATAAGAAGAAATGTTTTATACCACCTCAAGAAGGCTTCCTATCAGAAAGGTAGGAAGGTATTTCAAATGTACAACTGCAGTACTTAAATCTAAGTAAAGTAATTTCCCTGACATTTTTGTGTTACTTTACTTTTAATAGACGCATGTAAGGTTTTATACTTCCTGTGAGTATAATCCAATCAATCTTATTTTCATACTGTATATCCGTTGTGTAATTTGATAAATTGTGTTTGGTGATCGGGTACTGAGATTCATTGCCCTCTCAGAGAAGACTCTGACTGCAACATGCGTCTTTGTAAAGAGAGAAACGGACAGAAAAAGTCTCTAACTCTGCCTGTCAGCTCGCTCTGCTCCGTTAAAACTGAATTTACCATACAGAATTGAATACGAGTGCACTCCAGATTTAGCTGCAGCCAGCTGACCGTGTGCTTCTCCCTATACCGCAGTTCTGTGTCCATGCATGCAGCAAACTGAAAGCACTGTCTGTCGGAGCGTCTACGTGAAAAGAGAAGGAAGACATTGCTGGTAGTATTGTCTTCAGAGTTGTTAAACACCTCAGCGCACTGAAGGAAGCCATCTGACTGTGTGAGGGGCAAGATCGTTGATGTCTGCAGGCAGAGTAGGAGCTTCCTGTCTGACTGGTCCACCAATAGCAGAGAAGATGACCCCTTGAGACACAGCCCCTCCTCATTTGCATAATGAGGCAGAAATGCATACAAAAATTTAAAAAGACAGGCAGAAATAAATACCATGGGTGAAAATAAATAAGGTAAATAAATACAAAGGAAGAAAACAGACAAAAATATTAAAACACACACATAAATAAATACATTAAAAAATTAGTAATAAATAAAGTTGAATAAACAAATAAGGTAATTATAACAAAGGTGAATAAGTAAAGGCACTAATTAAAATATATACATTTATGTCTCCTTGTATAATTTAATTACTACCTACATTTATTTATTTACTTATTTTTTTGTGTATTTAATTGGATGCTTATTTATTTATTGAGCATTTATTTATTTCTGTATTTATTTCTGACTGTGTCAGGATCGGTCCTCCATAGCGGGGTGGGAGAGTTATCAAGCACGTAAAGTTTGGTTCAGATGTGAGCATGTACACTGAAGTTACAACAACTTCCTGTGTCATGGCGAAGACTTGATCTCTGACGCCACGCCACGGACACACCCATTGACGAAAACTCGCAAATAGCACAACTTTTCATCTTCAATGCCTTTAGAAGGCACAGCACAAATTTGAAGTCGGTCGGACTAAATCCCTAGGAGGAGTTCGTTAAAGTACGAAGTGTGTAAATCATCCAAAATTTGACGTAAAATTCAAAATGGCCGACTTCCTGTTGATTTTAGGGCATCGCTCCAAGAGGCTTTTTTGTGCGTCTGGACAAGATACACGTACCACAGAAAATTCGTGCACGTAGGTAAACGTGCGGCGGGGGCTGCTTCGTTAAAAGTCACTTCCTGTTGCCAGCAGGTGGCGCTATGACTGTCTGTGAATGTCAGCATGTACAGTGTTCAGGGCGGGACTCTCATCCTACATGTACAGTTTGGTCCAGATGTGAGCATGTACACTGAAGTTACGACAACTTCCGTGTCATGGCGAAGAGTTGATCTTTGACGCCACGCACGGACACGCCCATTGACGAAAACTTGCAAATAGCACAACTTTTCATCTTCAATGCCTTTAGAAGGCACAGCACAAATTTGAGGTCGGTCGGACTAAATCCCTAGGAGGAGTTCGTTAAAGTACGAAGTGTGTAAATCATCCAAAATTTGACGTAAAATTCAAAATGGCCGACTTCCTGTTGATTTTAGGCATCGCTCCAAGAGGCTTTTTTGTGCGTCTGGACAAGATACACGTACCACAGAAAATTCGTGCACGTAGGTAAAACGTGCGGCGGGGGCTGCTTCGTTAAAAGTCACTTCCTGTTGCCAGCAGGTGGCGCTATGACTGTCTGTGAATGTCAGCATGTACATGTGTTCAGGGCGGGACTCTCATCCTACATGTACAGTTTGGTCCAGATGTGAGCATGTACACTGAAGTTACGACAACTTCCGTGTCATGGCGAAGAGCTGATCTTTGACGCCACGCCACGGACACGCCCATTGACGAAAACTTGCAAATAGCACAACTTTTCATCTTCAATGCCTTTAGAAGGCACAGCACAAATTTGAGGTCGGTCGGACTAAATCCCTAGGAGGAGTTCGTTAAAGTACGAAGTGTGTAAATCATCCAAAATTTGACGTAAAATTCAAAATGGCCGACTTCCTGTTGATTTTAGGCTATGGCTCCAAGAGGCTTTTTTGTGCGTCTGGACAAGATACACGTACCACAGAAAATTCGTGCACGTAGGTGAAACGTGCGGCGGGGGCTGCTTCGTTAAAGGTCACTTTCTGTTGCCAGCAGGTGGCGCTATGACTGTGGGTGAATGTCGGCATGTACATGTGTTCAGGGCGGGACTCTCATCCTACATGTACAGTTTGGTCCAGATGTGAGCATGTACACTGAAGTTACAACAACTTCCTGTTTCATTGCGAATCATCGACGCCACGGACACGCCCATTGACGAAAACTCGCAAATAGCACAACTTTTCATCGTCAATGCCTTTAGAAGGCACAGCAGAAATTTGACGTCGATCCGACTAAATCCCTAGGAGGAGTTCGTTAAAGTACGAAGTGTGTAAATCATCCAAAATGGCCATAAAATTCAAAATGGCCGACTTCCTGTTGACTTTAGGCTATGGGTTCTTGAGGCTTTTTTGTGCGTCTTGATACGATACATGTCCCCAGAAAATTTCGTACATGTAGGTTGAACGTGAACGAGGGGCTAATCATTTCCAATTTTCTAGGTGGCGCTAGCGAGTCATTTTGCCACGCCCATGTGCGAAACTTGTAGAATACGAAATTTTTCACCGGTTCTGACATGTTTGCAAATTTTGGTGAGTTTTCGAGTATGTTTAGGCCATGTCATTTGGGCCTACTTTGCAGAAAAAAAAAAAAAAAAAAAAAAAAAAAAAAATATAAATCCGAGCAATTCAATAGGGACCTCGCACGGTCGTGCTCGGGCCCTAATTAAAGCTGCAAGCGCGTTGGGCGGGCCCTCGCACTTGTAGCGCGTCCGCGCGTGACGGCCGAGTTGCATATTCTGGAGCTCGCCGGTGCGGCTGTGAATTTCCTACGCGGTTCCGACGCCGCATGAAGGTGTATATGTCACTTCCTGTGTCCCCTATGTGGAGCTACATAGCACTTGCCGCTATGAATATAAATCGGTATTGGCGTGTAGATGTCTGCGGGGGGAGAGTTATCAAGCACGTAAAGTTTGTTTCAGATGTGAGCATGTACACTGAACAATAATGTACCCAAACAATAAAATAAATTCCTTTTATATTTCCCTGCCTTGTGTTTATGTGTACATACAGAGGAAGAATGTGAAACAGCACACATTTCATCGTTACTGTGTTTCGCTCCAGCCTGCCTAAAAGAAAAGCGTTTTTGGGATTAAATGGACTTTTTTAGCTGTGCAGGGCAGCTGCAGGATGAACTCAGAATAGACCCATTTCTCACCTTATTATTCTAAACCATGCAACGAAGAAGAAGAAATGCATAATAAATCCTGGGACAAAATCTGTCCACAAATACGTACAGCATGTAGTCTAATGAACAAGACTTGTGTTATAGGACTGGGCAGTGAAATGTTTAATTTTTTTAATTCATGTGGTCATAGTTGTCCACAACTCAAATCAGAATATAAGAAGAAATGTTTTATACCACTCAAGAAGGCTTCCTATCAGAAAGGTAGGAAGGTATTTCAAATGTACAACTGCAGTACTAAATCAAGTAAAGTAATTTCCTGACTTACTGTGTTACGCATGTAACAGGTTTATACTTCCTGTGAGTATAATCCAATCAATCTTATTTTCATACTGTATATCGTTGTGTAATTGATAAATGTGTTGTATGTGTGCTCGCATGGTACTACTGAGACTTCATTGCCCTCTTCAGAGAAGACTTGACTGCAACATGCGTCTTTGTAAAGAGAGAAACGGACAGAAAAAGTCTCTAACTCTGCCTGTCAGCTCGCTTGCTCCGTTAAAACTGAATTTACCATACAGAATTGAATACGAGTGCACTCCAGATTTAGCTGCAGCCAGCTGACCGTGTGCTTCTCCTATACCGCAGTTCTGTGTCCATGCATGCAGCAAACTGAAAGCACTGTCTGTCGGAGCGTCTACGTGAAAAAGAAGGAAGACATTGCTGGTAGTATTGTCTTCAGAGTTGTTAAACACCTCAGCGCACTGAAGGAAGCCATCTGACTGACTGTGTGGGGCAAGATCGTTGATGTCTGCAGGCAGAGTAGGAGCTCTCCTGTCTGACTGGTCCACCAATAGCAGAGAAGAGACCCCTTGAGACACAGCCCCTCCTCATTTGCATAATGAGGCAGAAATGCATACAAAAATTTAAAAAAGACAGGCAGAAATAAATACCATGGGTGAAAATAAATAAGGTAAATAAATACAAAGGAAGAATAAAACAGACAAAAATATTAAAACACACACATAAATAAATACATTAAAAAATAGTAATAAATAAAGTTGAATAAACAAATAAGGTAATTATAACAAAGGTGAATAGTAAAGGCACTAATTAAAATATACATTTATGTCTCCTTGTATAATTTATTACTACCATACATTTATTTATTAGGGCCCGAGCCGACCGTG
>NW_024040110.1:0-29062 GCF_014851395.1 Micropterus salmoides | reverse complement strand
TTTTTTGCTTTTTCTTTGTAGTATATGGCATAATTGTGAAGTGTTACTAACTGTTTCTAATGGTGCTTTCAGACCAAACGCAAATTTAATCCTTTAGTCATTTTACTTACTATTTTCACTTATTTCACTTTATTGTTAAATTGAACTTTTACCAACGGTTTCATCATTCTATATGTAGTATATTACAAGGTGAACTATTTGTACAACAGGAGTTTGAAGTTCTATCAAATGACAAGATATTGCCCTGTTTGCCCATGAGGCAGCTCAGAAACATTGCACTTCATCACTCCTTAAACCCTGATAGGCTTGATCACTGTCACCTTGTATAACAGCCATATATCTCTACAATGATTGATAGGTTCCATCGCAGCTGTCTTTGATCCTTCAGTGTTTGCTTCATACAGCACAGCTTAAAGGTTGTCTTCATCTCTTATTTTCTCTGTGTTCAGTTTTTGCTCTTCTGGGGATTCTTGTAAAGTTTCAGTCGCTCATCAGTCAGGGGTGTGAGACAATGGGCAGTCCCCGTGTCCGATGGACCCTTTTGCCAGCAGTGTCCCTGGGGCCGCTGTGCAGATGACCTGTCATACTATATTTATCGCTGTCACACGTTTATGGGCCCCCCTACTTCAAATGAGCCAGCTGTGGTCTCAGCCATTAGCCCTTTTACTCTATTCATGGCTCCTCCCCTCCTCTCTTTAATTAGCTGTTTTCCCTCTCTACCCCACCTTCGTCCGCCTCTCTTTTTATCTAACCGTCCTGGCTTTTCTCCTCTCTTCACCCTTTTCTGCTTGTTTATCTATCCCCCACTGTTTTCCTCTGTCCTTGTCACCTTCCTCAACTTTCCACTGACCATTTACACCTCCGACATCATCGACTCCCTTCTACTCCCCTCCCATTGTCACTGCCAGGGGGCTTACATTAAAGTGACTGATCTCCCCTCAAACTGAACTAAACATCTAAGGTTGGGGGGGAGCTTTGGTTGACTTTGTAAAACTTTTGATAAAGGAGAGAGCTGAGCACGTGCTGTAAAGATTTTAGTACACTGAACCTGTGATTATAATTTCTACATTAGAATGGTAACTTGTGTTGGTGAGCTATAAATTATATGTTGTGACTCGAAACCTAGAGACGTCTTATGAAAATGTTTCTGTCCTAACATAAGTCTCATCGTCCCTTGTTTATTAAGAAACTGCCATTATTAAAGGGCATTAAAAAACTATTTTCTCAGTCCGGTTCCTTCATGAGCCCAACATTTTCTGCCAAAGTTAAAACAATTTTAATAATTTTACATGATGGCTTTCCGTGATTTTTCTCACTGGTTAGAAGTGGACAGAACTCTGTTGGAAAACTATGTGCCCACATAGCAATTTCTGTGCACCGATGAGGATTTAGCCTCTTTTTATTCAAATTCATTCATGATGAAGCAGATTGGCTGAGTTTTAGACCCTTAAAAAATAAAACATGTTTTTTGGAACTTAAAGTTGCTATAATCAATATTTTGTTATAAAATATTGTAAAGGGGTCACTTTTAATGATAAACCACTGAGATGTATCTTCCGACTCTGCAGTTCCCCCCAGCACTATGGAGCTTTTAGGTGTCTTTCAAGTTGTTGTTATTTTAAGGTCCACAATTTGATTGTTTTGTTTCACTTTCAAAGCTCTCACCTCGAAAAGCTCTAAGCTCTGTATGAACTTATAAGGTGATAGGAAGTCATTGTTGCGCATACTTGTTTTTGCTGCCCCAAGTTGCCATAAAAAGCCATTACTGCAGGTTTTAACAACTGAATAATTGTTGCTTATTTGTCAGGAAAATTTATTGTTATATAGAAAGACTTGAGACACAAATCAGGGTTTCTGGGGATTTACAGCGTTAAGTGATTGTTATCCAATAAACATTTTGTTAAATTCAACAAATATATCCTCACTAGCTCTCAGTTTTTTGTGTGCTCTAAAAAAAACAGTTTTCCTACACAGCCCAGGCTCTGTAAATGGAAAACAAAGAAAGTGGTGTGGACCTTGCTACACAACATTGTTCCAGCCAATCAGCAACCGGTCCCGTTAGTGCTCGTGCACAGGAGTGACATAAGGAGCAGTGGGAGAGAGAGTTTTATACACTAGCACATTCAAACTTGCTGGACTGCAGGCACTGTGAAGGAGATGGCTGAGAAACAACCAAAGAGGAAAAGGTCTGAAAAGTATAAACACAGAAGAAAGTTAAATTGTTAGGCAAGGACAATGGCGAAAATTGGAGAAACCCCAGAGATTTGAAATTTGGGAGGCGGAGCTTCTGGGGGAGCACTGAAGGGAGAGGTGTATTTGTTTGGCAGTTGAGTATCAATATCGATTATAAGTTGCATTGATAAATGAAGGAAAAAGCAAAACAGGGTATTGCAGTGGGCTATATGACAATACTATGACAAGTGAGCACACATTTCCCAACAATACTTTAACACCCCACTTCAGAAGCAAAAAAAAAACAAAAGATCATACAAACCCACCCCAGAAAAAAGGGGATTTCATTTTTATCAATCATTAAAATACAGGTGATTGAAATAAATTGATTGAATACATTGTGGTTAGCGAAATAGCCTTGCTCACATCAGAGCACTTTTGTTTGTGTATGTCACCACATGAATCATATTCATGCAACTTTAGTTCAGCTCAACATCCACTACCACTGCCTTAAGTATAACCCACACATACTGAGAAAAGCCATATGGAAAAGCCCATTTAATGCAAAGTGATCCCTGCACTACCATGAGACATTTCTCATTTACCAACAGAAACCTTGTCTCAGAAACTATTCAGTTCACAACTCATCTTCGTCTCTGTGGCAGTGAAGTACCTAAAAATTACAACAAATGCTCTCACAGTTGGAATTGCCTTTCTGCAAGTTCCTATATGCATCATTTATTTGTATTCATTTATTTCCCAGACTAATCTATGTTTTCCAGCCCGGGGACTTCTGAAATCTGTCTATCTGAACATTGATGGCTCATCTTTTAAATGACTTGCACAAAATGCATAAAAACATCCAGTTATTTTTGAGAGTTGATGACTTTTTGCCCCAAACCAAAATTGCATAGAATGATTCTGCTGCATAACAGGCGTGCATCCTTTAAACAATAGTTTGTGTAGAAATCTCACAGGCAAGATGTTTTTACAAAGGATAATAAGTTGGATCTGCTATAAAGCAGAGGGGGTGTGCAATTTAGAGCAGCAATGAATACATATGATCTGATGTAAACCTACTTATTTATATGCATATCCTGCTTTAGTCCTGATTGTGTGCAAGATAGAGGATACACATATTGCATAAATAAATGCAAATCCACATAGACACAGTTAAAATGGGTGAAGGATTCTGGGCAGGACAGTGGTCTTATTAGTTTCATTATGACTGTCAGAAACTGTAACATTACAGACTAACCACAGGGGAGTGCTGTTAGTTAGTGGTCAGAAGTTTCATAGAAAACAAGCTCCTCGTGGGCTGCTTTGGTCCAAGTGTGAGTCTAACACATTGTGTCTGTCATGCATCCAGAGGGCATAGTGTTTTACTTACTTATTATAAAATGAAAACTATTTAGACATTCATCAGATGTCTTCTTGGTATTTGTCTTGAGGGTAGAATAAGAATCCTAAAGGTTTTTTTTAATAGGAGATAAACATACTTTAAAAGAAAGATCATAGCTTGCTTCTATTTTTTATGTTCTTTGTCCATTAGCATAAATCTACAAAGACGGTGCTGTGGATGGAGCATTTTTATTCAACCAGACAAATCTAAAGGCGGAGGCTGGAAAGTCAGGTGCTCTCAGGAAGTTGCTGTGGGTCTGATTCACAGCCATAAGCACCTCACTCTGGCAGGCATCCCATCAAAATTTACAAATTAAGACCATTAAGGAAGTTACTGAAGCAGCCAAAAACATCCATCAGTGGTTCTGACTGAGAAGGATGCATGTTTGGGTCCTGTGTAGGGCCTCTGTTGCTATAATTGTCTTAATAGATACAGCACAGTTTTGTAGCTGTTTGGTGGGTTGTTGCAAGGCAGAATGTGACAATTCCCTCTGGTCTTCTGAATGAAAATGTGCACACACACATTTGTGCTGTGTGTGTCTACAGGCTTGAACTGTTTGAGGTGTGTGTGTTTGGAAGAGAGCATTACAATTAATCTAATCATTCAAGCCAACTCTTACTATGAGAGTGTATTGACCAGCCATTGGAATTACATCACCGCCCACCTGTCATGTTTCCCACAGTCAACACCCACAATTTGTCAATAATCTAATCACAACCCCCCCACCCCCAAAACCCTCACAGAGTGAAACCAACCTCTGAGACCAATTAAAAGTGTTGGCTGGTCAGGTCTGCTTAAGAAACCTAATGTCCCTCTTCTCCATTTGACAGTGTTTGTGTAAATATGATCACATCGCTTTGTCATTCAATGCTGTTAATGAGTAACTCCTAATCGAATTCTATACGATAGATAATGCTAATTTAATGAAAGAATGAGTGAAGAACAAATCAGGAAACAACTTGATTATTGATGAATCATTAATAAGTACTTTCCTAATAATTCTAATATTCCTAATGGAAGACAGTATAGTAGATAATGATAAGATTAACAGTCCAGATTAGAAGTTAATAATGGTTCACTAGCAGTTGGTTTGTCATTCATTCAGCATTCATTCCCTGGTAAGTACTCAAAATGTTCCATTTTGTCCCTTATTGTAAAGAGTTACCTCCTAACCTTTTAGTATAATAGTATAAGAAGGTTGTGTGTATTGTGTTTTAAATAATTGTTCAACAACACTTTTTCTTGCTATCCATCACCTATTCACACGCTGCTTGCCGATATACCAAACTTCCCATATTGTAATTTCAATGTAATCACAGAACTTATTCAAATAAATACTTGGATTTAAGCATGAGGTTTACTGTGAAGCCAGTTTTCAATAACCAGTGGCCCAAACCAATAAACTCATTCCACCACAGACAAAGAGAATGCGTGTAAGTCATTTTAAAAAGCCCTGAGCTGACAATATTCAGCAGAGGTACATTAATGCAACTGAAAATGCCACAACATTGTGCCCCACAGCTGGACTGTAAATTTGAATGCTTAATAGCAATAAATAGCTGAGAAATTGTCACACAGCTTGGAATAGCATTAGACAGGACCAATTAGCCATCTGAGAACAATGACCAATTAACTGGAGGATAATTGCATGGCAAAACTGTTATTTCAAATAGTTACAGCACTTTTGTACAGCTCATGGGGCTCCAAGTTGATTAGTGTGACTAAAGAAGGTTTTATTTTGGGAGAAGCGTAATTAAGTGTTTCAACAGCAAAGAGTTTGCTGCACCAGTGGACCCTCATGCCTTAAAGTGTGAACAGGGACCACTGTGGCCACAAGTGACAGTTTATAGGTTGATGGCAAATTCTAAAAGGTAGTTAACAGTAACATAATAGAAGAGCCAGAAAGACTCAGTAATGTCAGCTGCAGCATTATCTAGCTTCCACTGCACATATGCATTATTTTTGTCACGCTTAAACCGGCCCAAAATAACTTTACAATGGGATAATCTTATGCAAACAAAGATGTATTTTCTAATAAAAAACCTTCATGGACAGTGATTGTTCGTATTAGGATTAACTAGCTCTGTTGCAACAATGCTGTTTCTTTACCGTTACATGCAGGTTTAGCATCAGTCTTTTAGCATGATATCATATATGTAGCCATCCAGTGCATATTTAAGATCTATTTTAGTCTTGTTTTAAAACGAGTCAGTTGAAAACACTAAAAAGTCAACAGGATACAGTGTTTTCATCCAACTCATGTTGATAACATTAGCTTAATTAGCCTAGCTAACTAACTGCAGCTAATAAAATCTACAGTTGCCATTTTAGCCGGGAAAATTGATTGATAAATTGCTTTTGTCATCCTTTGTTTGAAATCAAGGATTCATTGTTTCAATTATTATTAAGAATTTCAGGTAGAAATCACAGATATTGTTGTAAATGGCATATGAGCCATGTGACAATAGAAAGTGTGACAGGTGTAGCAACAGTAATTAAGAGATGTGGGGCTTAACAGTAATTTCCAAAAGTGTGTTTTATTGCTTATGAATTCAACTTTTCATTTGTAAGAGGAAGATTGTGTTATTTCTAAAGTTACACTGTCTCCCATTCATACCAGACAACTTTGTATTTACATGTGATAATGGTTACAAGTGTAATGTCTTCAAAAAGGATTTTCTTTCAAGTCTTTATGTCATCACATAAATAAATATCAATGAGCTGTGCAGTGTGCAGTCCAATCAGCAGATTCCCTCCCACTTCACACTAGTTTGATTTCCAGCAAACCCTGGAATGATTGAAGTCCTACAGCTGGCCCTAAATGTTCCTTGTGCTTTGGCTTCAGCATTCAGTGCAGTTCAACATGACTTAAGAAACTTTAGAAATGAAAGATTGTCAAAAATAAAATACTTATTTTAAGGTCTAATCAAAGGATGGCTTGTTTAAAGGCTCGATCAAAAGTTGTGGTGGTTTGACCATACTTCATGGCTCTAGAGCAGCTGTGCTCTGCCTTTCTGCTTTTTCATCCAAGTTGTTTTGTCCTCCATCTCTATCTCTGAACAAATGTTGTGTGATTTAACATTGTAAGGGGATGTAACTCTACCTCCATCTGATTTTCTCTTCGCCTCCTCTTTACCTCTTTCTCCCTTTGTTGTTATTTGTAATTGTTTGTTATGAGAGAATATAGCTATAATAAGACTTGGCTACTGGCGAGTGTCAGTGAATCAGGAGACTGTGCAGGCTGTATTGATGATATACAGCACTGCTAGCAAACAAAACAGCCCTTTGTGATTTGTATTCTGGCAAGACTGGAGAAGGCCATGGATGGAAACAGAATAGAATAGAAAGGGCTAAATACTTATCTCTCAAGTGCGTGTGTGTGCGTTTTCTGATCATTGGACAAAACAATGTTAAATGCAGATTCATTGTGATGTTTCTGTGAAGCTGCCACACCAGCAATTTGAGTGGAATGGATTACTATGTAGTCCTGATGCCAAATTACAGGCTTGCACAACAATAGTCTGATGAAGCCAATTTGATTGTGAGAAAACACTTAGCGGAACAACAAAACACTTATCACAGTGTGGAGCTATACTTTTGAAGCACTCCCTGACCTCTGACCTACTGACTTCAGAGTGACTGGACAAAATGAAGCTCAGCAAATGGGAGGCACGCTTTAAGGCATTGTTAAAAAGACTTACTAGTAAGAAGGAAGACACTATTGTCTGTGGCTGACAGCACTGGGGAGAGACCAGACTACTTCACCTGCCATTCTTGTCTCTGTATGGATGTGATAAACTGCAAGTGTTCTGCAGGATTATAAGCATATTTACTCTGCAAAGTAAAAGCTTGCTCTATATCAGGCTCACTTGTGCAATACATAGAATAGCAAGTGCATACATAAGATCACACAAATTATAAGATACTTGTTATACCAACCTGAATGTATGGCTTTAGTTCCCCTTTGAGGGAACTTGAACTGCTCAGTGACGACATTATGGGAACGCCTCTGGGCGTGGCAGGGCTGAACTATGAATGAAACTACTCCAATCCTATTGGTGTTGCTAGAACGGTAGTGTGTGACGGCGTAACCAGAGGGGTATATAAGCACGCCGGCACATAGGACACATTAGCTTCTTTCTATTCAGCAGGCACTCTGGCTATGTTTGGAAGCTCCATCATCTTACCTGAAGTCGAGACGAAGCAGCAGATCATGTCGAAGCGATTCCGACAGTGTGTCTTTCCCTGTCAGCGCTTCATCACGGAAGGTGATACCCATGGAATGTGCGTCTCATGCCTGGGGATGTCGTACGCCCAGGCAGCTCTCGAGGGGGCTCAGGGCCCGCGGTCGCTGAGGCGTCGTGGCGGCTCCGATCCTGGGAATAACAACGTGAGATCACCGAGGGTGCCGGGACGGCTGAGGCCTTTTTCTAGTCCTCGTCCGCAGAATCCTCCTCCCCTCGTCCCCGATCGGGAGCCCGTTTCTCGGCTTCTCCCACTCGAGGTATGAGTCCGGAGAGGCTTCCACGATCTGGCTCTGAGGAGCTAGATGTGCTTAGCATGGAGAATGACTTCGGGCAGACGGAACGTCATCAGCCCTCGCCAGGATACGAGGAGTTGTTGGAAGTGGTGACGCGGGCTGTGGCCAAGCTGCATATTGATTGGCCACAGGCAGTGCAGCAGCCTTCGGCTGGCAGCAAACTAGACGAGCGGTTTCTGCAACACCGAGCACCACCCCTGCGTCGGCCCAAAACTCAGGGAGAGGCTTTTGAGCGATATCTCCCCCACTGGTCAGGCTCCAGGACTGCAACGGCTCAGGAAAGGTGGACGCAGCCTTCGTCCAGCACCTACCACCACAGCCAGAAGCAGAGCGACGCTTCACAGGATCCCCCTCAACCAACCTGGGACGCAAGACGGCACTCTCGCCCACAGCCCCCCGAGAAGATGGATCTGAGGACCGTCATTCAGTCTCGGCGGGCCCGGGGGAAGAGGTCCTGAGACTTCGAGTAGGGGGACCCTACTACAGCCGATACTTCCTGGTTCCCAAGAAGGACGGAGGATTGTGTCCGATTTTGGATCTGCGGTCCCTGAACCAATCTCTGAGGAGATTCAGGATGCTCACCATCCCCGCCATCATCAGTCACATCCAATCCGAGGATTGGTTTGTCTCGATAGATCTGCAGGATGCTTATTTCCACATCTCCATCCGTCCCTCTTACAGGAAGTTCCTGAGGTTCGCCTTCGGGGGCACAGCTTAACAGTATCGGGTTCTTCCGTTCGGCCTAGCACTCTCTCCCCGCACGTTCACCAAATGCATGGATGCAGCTCTGGCCCCGTTGAGGCTCCAGGGCATCCGCATACTGAACTACATCAACGACTGGCTCCTCCTGGCTCCTCCTGGCCCAGTCTCGAGAGTTAGCGGTTCGGCATCGAGATGTCGTCCTTGCCCACCTTCAGCGTTTAGGGCTGCGGCTCAACACAAAGAAGAGCGTGCTGACGCCCCCCAACTACTGCACATGAGACCCTGCAGTGGTGGCTAAAATCCAAGGGATTCTCCCCGAGGGGAAATCCGCTCCGTCTGATACGGGTTACGAGCAGGTGCCTTCATTCCCTGTCTGTATGGAGAAAAGGTCCCGTGTTGGGAGCGATCTGTCGCCGAACAATTATTTCAACAGACGCCTCACTCACGGGATGGGGCGTGGTCATGGACGGCTGCTCCTGAGAGGAGCATCATTTCTCCTGGCACATAAATTGCCTGGAAATGTTGGCAGTTTTCAGAGCTCTGAGGAGTTTTCTCCCTCCGCGGTCGCCACATCCTTGTCAGAACCGACAATATGGCAGTGGTGGCCTATTTGAATCACTGGGGGGTCTGCGCTCGCGCCCGTTATGCAAACTGGCACATCAGATCCTCCTTTGGTCCCAGCAGAGACTGCTGTCCCTCAGAGCGATGTATGTCCCTGGTACCCAGAATCAGGGAGCAGATCTGCTGTCGAGACAGGGGCTGAGGCCTGGGGGAATGGAGACTCCACCCCGAGGTGGTGGAGTTATTATGCGAAGAGTTCGGCCCCATAGACGTGGACTTGTTTGCGTCCCGAGAGACGGTGCACTGTCCCCTGTAGTTCACCGTCTCGCCCCCAGCCCCGCTAGGGCTGGATGCCATGGTGCAGACGTGGCCGAGGCTGTGTCTGTATGCGTTTCCCCCAGTCGCTCTGCTCCCGGGGCTCTGGAGTGGGTCCGTCAGGACGGTGTCAGTCTACTATTAGTAGCCCCGTTTTGGCCGGCACAAGTGTGGTATCGCTTCTCGAGGGCCGGCCCTGGCAGGTCTCTCTGAGGAGAGCCCTGCTGTCCCAGGCAGAGGGCCGGATCTTTCACCCGCACCCCACCCTGTGGTAGCTATGGGTCTGGCCCTTCAGGGGGTGCAGTTCCTAGAGGCGGGCCTGACGACAGGAGCAGTCAAGACGCTGCTCAGCTCCAGAGCCCCATCCACAAGAAGGATGTATAGCCTAAAGTGGAATGTGTTCACCACCTGGTGCAGAGAACGGGCAGTGGACCCAGTTACCTGCTCGGTAATTGTGATACTGGAGTTCCTCCAGCACCGTTTCTCCGCGGGCCTCTCCCCGTCCACACTCAAAGTGTATGTGGCTGCCATTACAGCATTCCACGCCCCTCTGAGTGATGGGCCCTTGGGGAGGCTTCCACTGGTCGTGCGCTTCCTCCGTGGAGCCCGGAGGATGAGACCCCGTGACTCGTTCCAGGGTTCCCACTTGGGACCTGGCAGTGGTTCTCGAAGTGCTGGCTGAGGCCCCCTTCGAACCCTGGAGTCGGCTAAGGCCAAGCACCTGACCCTTAAGATGACCTTTCTCCTCGCTATCACCTCTCTGAGGAGGGTGGTGGGATCTCCAGGTACTTTTGATTTCTCCCCAATGCCTGGAGTTTGCCCCGGGGAGGCTCAGGGCCATCCTGCACCCTTGTCCAGGTTATGTCCCTAAGGTTCCGGCCAGACTGGCAGGGTCCACGGTGCTGCAGGCGTTTCATCCCCCACCTCATGTGACGGCGGAGGACGGAAGACTTCATCTGCTCTGCCCTGTCAGAGCACTGAGTATTTACACTCTGAGGTCTTCTCGGTGGAGGAAAGCAGACCAGTTGCTGGTGTGTTTCGGGTCCCCCAAGGCTGGGCTCCCCGCTTCTAAATACACCATCAGCAACTGGATCGTTCAGACTATTTCCCTGGCCTATCAGGTGCACGGTTTGCCTTCACCTATGGCCGTAAGGGCGCACTCTACTCGAGGCACGCGGCTGCCTCACACTTCCATCCGGTTTTACAGTCTGGACCTTTCTTCTGCACCCGGCCCCGTGCGCTCTCCTCCTAGTCGTGCGTCAGGTTCTGCACGCTGGGGGCAGGCGGGGTTTCGGCGCGGCCTAAGTGGGTATCTCGTTCCCATAGTGTCGTCACCGACGCAGTTCGAGCTCCCTCGAAGGGGAACGTCTCGGGTTACGTATATAACCCTTGTTCCCCGAGAAGGGGAACGAGACACTGCGTCGGTCCGCCACACCTCACCCCGCCTGGAGTGCCTTGCTTCATAGAAAAGGGCTAATGTGTCCTATGTGCCGGCGTGCTTATATACCCCTCCGGTTACGCCATCACACACTACCGTTCTAGCAACACCAATAGGATTGGAGTAGTTTCATTCATAGTTCAGCCCTGCCACGCCCAGAGGGTTCCCATAGTGTCGTCACCGACGCAGTGTCTCGTTCCCCTTCTCGGGGAACAAGGGTTACATACGTAACCCGAGACGTTTTTCTGATTCTAATTGCTGGACACTTTGCATCAATTCCTTCCCTTTAAAAAGATTTTTGAAGTAGTGAGGTGAGGTACTTTAAATGTGATTCAAAATATGCTCTTAGTCAATTAGGCTCAAACAAGTCTGAGTAATTTAGGTTGCAAGAGGTCACATTGTTGTAGCGATGTACTGTTAATAAAATGATGTTTGTACTCTTAAAGATAAAGGCTCAACAAAATTAAGTATTGATCTCACCTGAGCAGGGAGCCCTGCTGAACAAATGTGCACATGTGATAGGAGAAGAAGAAGAAGATCGCTTCACCATGATGCAAGCTGAGCTGAAGATGCAGAGGTCCGCCGTTAGGGAAATAGCTGAATAAGAATTTCCTTTCCTGTGTAATTTTCCCCCACAACATGATAATGCTGTGAATCTGGCCCAGCAACCAATGGCAGCCTGTTTAAAGTCTGTATTCATCTCATGACAAAAAAATGATTCAGGATCTTAAGGTAAAAACAACTAATGGGTGCCCTTCTTAATCTAAAAAAATTATCTAGTTGCTCAATTGCAATACTTATTCAAGATCCCATTATCGCCTGTCTGCAGATCTTGGGTTTTCCTCCCTTGTGTGTTTACTTGATAGAAGTACCAGTAACAAAAAAATGAGAATAAGGGAGCAAGATAGCTGCCCCTGAAGTATGGACAGCAGGCTATGTATATTCTTAATTAAATTGAGTATTCATTCACAATCTTCCCCTACAGTATTGTGTAATATAATGCCAAGCACACATAGTTTCAAACTTAGAACAGCTGAAGAAAATGTATGGCTAATTCCCAGGATTTGTACAACAGTTTCTTCATATCCCCCTCCTGAGACACTTCATTCTTTACTCAGAGACCTCAGGGGAGATGCAGCTCATCTCCTCAGCCTCAGTTCTGTGGTGGTGAATTAATAAAGAGGACATCGTGAGGAATGAATCACTCTGTCCACCTATCTTACGTGTCCCTACAGGTCCTCATTATAACTAATCCTGTCGGTGGCTGCTCATGGAGAACCTTGTGCTTGGTTTAATTGCACCAAGGTCATTTCTGGGTCTTACATCAATACCTTTAAAATAAATGTAGGTATTGTGGGTGAGTATTGAATGCATACATTGATCAGACTTCTGATTTTTAGTACTAAATTACAATATTATCATTATGGGGCACCTATAAAATGATTATGGTGGTGTACAGTAATGAGGAATAAACAAGATGCCTGAGAAATTTAGATTTAAACTCTGAAATTGTATGGTAGGCTACTTATGGACTATAGTGATGTCATTACATGTAATTCAAACACATGGGAACATGTTTAAACTGGTGTACTGGGTGAGCTGAGTCTAATTTATAGACGTGGTGGTACTCTACTGGTCAAAGTATCAGTGCCTCCCCTCAGAGCTTGGAAAGGTGCCTCTCCTTTAGTTTACCTGGTCAGATTTGCTGTCCTGGATGCCTAAGGGATCATGATTATGTTATATGATCACATACACAGACAGAATCAAGCCAAAAGCGTAATATTGCTGTTTGACAGCACAGATGACACTAAATATCAAATAAAAGGGGTCTGTCTTTGGCATTTATTAATCTCTTGGAATGTGGGAAAACTGTAAAAGTCCCCAAAACTACTATATCTCTTAACTTTCTCTTTAACCAAATCACACACATTTAAGCTATTCTACATCCCCTTTTGACAATAAATGTAATAACTAACGTAAATTTTTTTCACCGAGCCTAAGTACAGTGTGTGTGGCCATTTAAGGCGTCTGGAGATAGCTTCCTTGTCAGTGCTATTCATTTAATTTGTGGAAGTGATGCAAGTAATAATAAGCCCTATGATATCAAAACAAAACAGAAAACTTAAAAGCTGCATTAATTTATTTGGTTTTTGTAGGCCCCTTTGGATCAGTGGAAGGAGCCTTGTAAAGTTAATAAGATGAAGATGTTAGCAAAGGTGTCTTATTTACACAACCTGCAGACACGGAGCATTAGAACCTTAGCATTCATCTGGATATGTGCTTTAGGCAACTTGAAGAATCTGTTGTGGCAAAAATGAGACTAATAAGACAGTCGCTGCAGCATGTAAACACTGAAAGTAAGGTATAGACTTTGCTGTCTGCTTGGACATGTTGTTAATCACAGGACACCTTTACATTGATAATAATAATCGAGTCACAGCCCCTGTTTTTCTCTAAGATAAATCCCAGATAATTATATAAAAAAAAAAAACAGGCAGCATTTTTGCAGAGTCTGTGAAGGTTCTCAGTCATCCAGATCATAGTGATCCAAAAAAGGTTAAAGTCAAGCGCAACTGGACTTGGTTGAAGATACTAGAAGACATTTCGTCCCTCATCTGAAGGAGTCAAGGAAGCCATCTACACCCGGGTTGAGAAGCTGTCACTGAGCAGAGGAGGTGGTCTACGCCTACATCCCACTGAGGTTAAAATACCTGAGTTTCCCTACCAGTGAGTCAGAACTGAAGAAGTCTCTTGGATGAGGGACGAAACGTCTTCTAGTATCTTCAACCAAGTCGAAAGTGCAACTTAATTCATGAAAATAAAGATGTTAACCTGAATTGACATATCCTTGCTCATCCTGTATGATGCAATGAAAATATGAACATGGCTGAACCAGAATCTGCCCTGGCAAGTTGCCTTAACACGTTTCTATTCCAAGTGGTCTGCCATTCAGATACAGTAAGATATACAAAAGTACCAGTTAGTTGTCGATGGTATGGACACACATTTGTTGTTTGAAAGGAAAGCAACTGCAGTGAATAAGGAATTCAGTGAAAATGTAAACACTAAAAGCCAACACATCCTGAGTGATTTACATTATATATCACAGCAATCAGATTTTATTACACACGTGCCACATGTTTTATGGCTAAGGATAGACGCACAGGCACACGTGTCGATACATCATTCAATTACATAATTTAAATGATTTATAAACAACTGTCCCTGACTTTGACTGGTATCCTGGATTTATTTATTTTTTTCTGATGATTGAACATTAAGTTGATTAGTTGGTACGCAGGGCATCACACACACAGAGCTGCTGTTAGATGGAAACATTTTCTTTTCGCTGGTTCCTCAGAAAGAGAGCTCGGATTTAGATTAGCTGATTGTATGTTGCTTCATCTTCTGTGTACATGAATGTGACCAGGATAGCAAATTAGTTTTTAGTGTTGGAGTCATTTTGCTCACACATGATTGGTTGGCTTTGTTTTCATCAGTACAGTTAGTTGACAGACCTCCAGATTCCTTGTGTAGACAGACAGGAACAGCACACTGTTTCAATCTCAAGCACCCTTTTCCACCCAATTCACTGAATATAATTAATTATGGCGAACAGAGACAAAAATATGCTTATTAATTGAAAAGAGGGTGCTGTGGTCCCCCCCCCCCCCCCCACTCTCCTTTTCTGGGTCACTGCTCACACAGCTGAGAAGAAAATAAGTTGCAGCTCCCACCTCATTTAATGATCGCTTTAGTTACACAATACCACCTTTGACCTCTCTTTATTCAAAGCCACACTTCTTTTTTTGATATATTACCTCAAATCACAACAACTAATAGAAGCCATATATCTTCATTCTTTTTACGCCAGCTTTTTTCATGTGGACAGCAAAATAGATAGAAAAGCTTACTGGAAGTAAGCCTAAATGAGCTTACACGCCAAAATCTTTTTTGTTGCAAACAGACAAATAAGGGAAGGAGTGATTAATTGACCCTGATTAATTCTAACCTGTCTCTTAACTAATTATATTGGATATTTAATTACACATGCATGCATGGCTCGCGCAATAATCAATTGTTCCTCCTGGCAGGATGTGATCAAGTGATTTGAATGCTTTGAGAGAGAAGCTGTAGTTTTTATTGTGATGAGGACTTATGAACTATCCTTTTTGACCAGAATGGAAGTAGAGAAAGCAGCACGTCACCTCTAGACATTATTTACAGGTCGTGTACCCTCAAGCAAAGCAGTTTGACTACAAGTCTGCAGCTTGCATTGTTCTCATTGGTGAGTATTGGTGTGGAAGGGCGAATGGTTCCTAAATAATGGGTTGTGGCCTACAACCTGGCAGTGATGAATGGTGCTGCAGTTCCTTGCTGTGGTTTTAGGATTAGGAGAAGTTGGAGGATCGGAGGGCTAAAGTGAGCTACATTCAAGCATGTGCTCAGCCAGTGAACCTTGCATAGCCGTTATGGCTTTTTCTCAGCTCTGTGTGATGTGATTTGATGAGCAAACATGGCAACGAGCCAGGTTATGTTCACATGACTGGTATCCATGTCCATATCCAGCTGAAGGCCATTTCATTATCGTCAGGGCTCCGAGTGTGTTCTGATGCCACATGTGACTGATGTAGGTGTTAACTAACATCATTTTAAGTGTGTATGAACTGGTAAGGACAAGAGGAGCACTTTACAGTTGAGAGTAGAACAGAGTGGAGGTCAAAAGGTGAGTGTGTATCTCTGCCAAGATCCTTTACTGCCCGCGGCAGTTGTCTTTTGTCCACTGCCAAAGAGTCACGATGTGAATTTCCCTGCTCTGCCCTTTATATTTGGGCTCATTATCCTGACCCATCTGTCACAGGATTTGTAACCTTAAGCAGTCCAATTAGAGAAGCGACCTTTTGTTGCATTTCTCATAAACTTTTATTCTGGGCCACTACTTACACTTTGCCCAAGAAACAAACAGAAATAGAGGTAATAGATCCTGAGGAAATGAATGTCATTCAAGGGGTTTCCTTAGAGGCATTAGATGAAATGTTGACATGCTGTAATTTTATGCTAAGAGTTACAGTAATAGTCCATTACAACATTAGGACAACCAGAATCCATTGTAGAAATTCAGGTACTGCATTTTTCTCATCTTCCATTTTTCTCCATTTAAAATTTTCAGCGACTGTAGTGCTGAACGTTGCTGACCAGTCAAACACAGGCCTCAAGCTTGCTACAACTTGTGTACATTCAGACTGAAACGCTAGCACTAGGTGTCACTAGTATCAATATTAGGACTGTGGATGAGACTTTCATTCAACATTATTGACATACTGCAGATCTGAACTCCCACCTGGAAATACTGCACTCTTTCCTTTGGTTCGCAATTGGATCTTACGCAGTCTTTGCAGTTCTAAAGATAAACGGAAATATTACAAGAACTCACTAGTTCTATTAATAGGGATGCATAATAATAAGCTCATATGATGATGGTTTTGTTGGTGTTGGAGAGCGCAACTATGTCTACCTCTTCAAAATCTTTCATAGGCGTTCAATTACAATGAGATGTGATAACTATAGAATTTCATTCCCATCATCTCCATACTCATCAATGCATTCAGTGACCCTTCATGCCCTGTATGGAAACATGTGCATTTGTTATTGTTATGTTGTTAATTCAGGTTTTTCCTTTAAAGAGGTGGTATTGTGCTTTTTGGCTTTTTCCCTCTCCTTTATTGAGTTATATTTCTTTTTTGTGCATGTAACAGGTTTGCAAAGTGAAAAAGCCCAAAGTCCAGCCCAAAGGGAGTTCCCATCTCCCACAGAAAGCTCTGCTCTGAACTGTTTGAAAACAGCTTGTTTGTAGTCCAGCCCTTCACTTCCTTCACTGTGACATCACAATGAAAACGCGTCATAAAGCTTGCCAAGCGGGTAGCGGGGTCAGGCACGCCCTCAAACCAAGCTAGTCTGAGCGGAGGCCCTTTGGCTCGACTCGCCTTTGTTTGGTTTTCCATTGTAGAAATGTTGTACCTGTACCTGCTTCCAGGTACTTTTTTCCCTATCACCTCACCTTCGTCGAGGTTCCAAGCCAGCTGAGGGAAACTAAAACCCAACGTGCAAACACACAGACTGCTGATTGGTCAGAGAGAATATTCACTATTCACTGCATCATCATTGCGTGCGCCAGACAGAGGCCAGCAACAGAAAGTTTTATATTTTACAGTTTTCGTATATGTAATTTCATCACTAAATCCACTTCTGAGAAGTTCTGAGGTGAGAAATCAGCTGTGTAGATTTCGAATATTGACAGTTTTACGAGAAGTGATGGCGGAACAAAAATGTGCTTGAATATTTTCGGAGTTGAGGAGCTCCGCAAGTGGCTGCGGGGGAAGCCTGTACCAACCCGCGGAAGGAGCGTGTGAGGCCGGCCAGCCGCCCGCTCACAGAGCCCTCTGCTCCCGCCATCACACAGACCGCTGCAGCAACAACGGCAGAGCAAAACACAGCTGGAAGGTTTTCATACCGCTTATCTGTCTCTACATTCTGAGGAATGTTGAAATGTTTTAACCGTAGACTATATATTTTAAAAGCTGTGTGGATCGCTGGTGTGTGTCGCATTGTACATTACGTTGCGGCAGTTGTGTGTGGCGTCGCTATGACGACAAGCTACGTACTATCTGAGTATTAGAGTAGAGTCGAGTCTATCGATTTGCGCTATGGTAGCATTTTTCGGCGAGGCAGCATAGATCGTCAGAACACTGGCAACAGTTCAACGTTTAGTCCTGATGGTAAGATGTGGAACAATGATGTTGTGTGGTTGTGGACTTGAGAGTAACTTATACCATCTGTTACGGTCGCAGTCTGAAGCTGCTTTGATTTGGATCACACTACCTTTTTTCTTACGACCCGCCCTTCTCTGCTTCTGATTGGCTAATAGTCCTTACCTGGGAACTGCGCATGTGCAACTCCCAACAAAGATTTTGTACAAGTAAGATGCATCACTCTGTAGCTCAAGAGCATAGCGTACAACACATAGGGTGAAAAGAGGAGCTGCAGCAATGTGCAGTATGAGAAAAATGTGGTGTTTTCTGAAAATTAAACCATGTAAACCTGTTCTGGTACAACCCCTAATTAAGATTTTGAACCTGAAAATTAGCATAATACCACCTCTTTAATGTGTCATTAAAGGTCATCATATAGTCAGGGTTGAAAAATAAATAAATACAAGTAATTAACGTATTCATTACTTGAGTAGTTCCATTACGCTTTATGCTTCTACTCTACTACATTTCAGAGGAAGATTTTGTCTTTTACAGTTACATTGCAGATGCCTTGGGCAAGATACTGAACCCCCGAATTGCCCCTGGAGGATGTTCCACCATGTATGAATGTTAGTTTCCGTTTGAGCACTTAGGCACAGTGTATGAATGAATGCAGATGTAGTGTAAAAGCGCTTTGAGTGGTCGAAAAGACTAGAAAGGCGTTATACAAATACGGAGCATTTACATTTACATGCAAAACATGTGATCGGTAAATAAAATCTGATTGTTATAGAATAAATTACCCAACAGTATATCAAGCAGTTAAAAGTAGCTTCACCTTACCCCGCTAGAACATTAAAATGCTGCTTACACTACACATTATAATAATAATCCAATAATATAACATAATATAATAATATAATATAATATTATCACAACACTGACTGTATAATGCTGCATAATGAGTGATGTAATTAAGTTTAATAGTTATAGTACATGTTACTTGTAATTGGGTATTTTACATCGTAGTATTGCTACTTTTATCTGAATACCTCCTGCGCCACTGAATATAGTGGTAGGATTACTTACTGATGAAAACCTTTGAAGTTTAAGGGGCTTAATTTACCATGAAACAAAGGGCCCACCTGATAACCTGCACTGCACTTCAGCTTTCATCCTCCACTGTCTCCTGACAGCCAATAGTTTATGTACAGCCACACATCTGCTGAGTCACTTCTGTGGTAACAAAACAGACATACCTAATAATGTTACCTCAGACTGTGCACATAGTGAAACACATATATGTCTCCTCTTTTTGCACTTAGGACAAAGACTTTTAGACCAAATATGTCACAAACGACCTAGCAACAACATCTGGCACCACTGTCAGCAGATTTGTAAGAAAACTGCGGAAATAATGATTAAATGAATGACTAAACAATCTGGACAGAAAAGAAAATACCTGACATGAAGTGATGTGGTGCAGATGCAAGAAGTGAGGATCTGAATTTTCTTATAGCACCACTACTATGTTCACATTTGTTGTTCTGAGTGAACTATTGTCCAAACCATTGAATGGACTGATGTAAAATTTGCTACAGATATTAAATGTACCTAAAGGGTCAATTCTAATGATTTTGGTGATCCCCTGATATTTCCTTTAGTGCCACAAGAAGGTCAATGTTTTGAGTTATTCAGTTAAATAGCTTGGCAAGTGTTGGATGGATTGGCCTTGATGGTCCCCAGATGGTGTATTCTAATAACTTTAGTGATGCCTTGGCATTTCCTCTTGTGCCAAGAGTAGGTTGACATTTTTGGGTCAAAGTAAAATGGATGGATTGCAATAAAATTTGATATCCACACATATCCACAAGACCCTTTAATTTTGTCACCATTCCTATGCTTTCCTATTCTGTAAATATTATGTACATTAGTTAATGTGCAGTTATATATTCCTCCCAAAATTACATGATTGATTGTATGTCGTTAATATTTATGCAATATATTCATATTTAGTGCAACACAGCAGGTTTTTTTCTTTGCAAGACACATTCTGCACTAAAATAATTCATTTGGACATATTTTAAATTTTTACAGCCAGATGTAATTTGTTTCCAGGGAACTGGTGACAGCATATGCAGATGAAGCTATTTTTGTTTAGTCAGAGTGCAGCAGCAACAGAAACTATTCTGCACTTCACCTGCTCTGATTTAATCTCATTTAATCGAGAACTGAAGTTCAACACCGGTTACTGAAACCACATGATGATCTTGTCCACAGTGGCAGCATTGACACTTCCTCATAATGAAGTATTGACTTGAAGGAAATGATTAATAAATGTGACTTTGAAATGCTTGGGGCAAAGTCATCCGTCTTTAATGACCTTATCACATTGACTTCACAGGTAGCCAAACCTAGTATACTGGATCATTACCCTCTTCATAGATTGTGTAATTGCCCTTGAAAATTGGAAATTGTATAATTGTCTTTATTCTTTCATGTCCAGTACCATTAGATGGTTCCAGTGTGAAAAGTACAAAGAATGATTTATAACCTGGTCAAACGTGAGATTAAGTCATGGACAAGGTATGATTCATGCGCCATTTATCAGATTGCTGGTATACATCAGTAGGGAGGACAAAACTGTATAAACATCGGCTTATCTGTGACAAAGAAATGGACAAGAAATGATGTGGCCAACCAATTTTCGTTCACCTGTGCAAGCGAAATAGAGCGTTAAAAAAAAAAAAAAATCTGACATCATATATGTCAGGGGAAACCTGGAGAAAGAAGGATCATGCAGATTCCAAAGGTCTGATGTGAACATGAAGACTTTCTCTTTTTCCACTACCATCTCCCTGAAAGGTCCAAAGCTCTCCGGGATCCCAAACTGGTCAGCAATGTTAACAACATTTAAGACTTTATTTCTCTCTCTCTCAGGGATGTTGTCCAGCTGTCTGATGTGGTGATCCAGTTCAGTGTCCTGAATTTAAGAAAGCCAGGCAGTGTGTTGAGAACTCAAGGGTCTCTCTGACATGTTGTGTAAGTAGCCAGGCCCTTTGATGGATGACTCTTATTTTCTTGTCAACCTCAGACTACTTTTATGTTTATCTTGATATCTTCTTGATGGGCTTTCATTTATCCAGTACAGACTGGACAGGACCGGAAGGAAGGGAGGGAGAGCGAGAAGGAGAGAGTCAATCAAAGAGTGACAAAGCGCAAGGGAGCATTGCGTCGAGAGACAAACAGAGGCAGGTGGACAAAGAGGAAGAGTAAATGAGAGACCGCAGAGACAAACCTGCAGTAATTAAATTAAACATGAACTGTTGTAGGTCTCACAAATGGCAGAACGTGAATGAATCACCATTTTCTTCAAAATTTTAAACAACTGAGCCTCGGCAGACACCAAATTTGGTATTCACTCCCTTGACCTTCATTTGACTCACACAGCATCTGATTCACCTTCACTGTTGGGAGCCCTGCCAGCCAGAGATCACGGGCGGTTCACATTTTTTCTCTGTGTAGCCATTACTCCTTTACTTTTGGCCAACAAGCATGGTTGGAGGAGCTCTCATTTTCTCCAAGTCATTCTGTGGTATTCATTTGGGCCCTGTGGTTGTTAGTTACTTGATGAGCAGCACTCCCCCCGATCCACCCGGGGGAAATTTAACCACCTCACATTGATTTATAAGGCCTTCCATCAACTGACCTTAAAAGTATCTTGAGCATCCTTGGGAGTGTTCCCTAAAACACAGAGTGTGTTGTCTCACTGTCTTAGAGTGAGACAAACTGGAACAAACACTCTGCGTTAGGACTATTGAACTAGTTTAGGCCCTCAACTCAGGGTCTTATAGTTTTTTTTCGCTTTCCATGTTTGTTTCTATTTATAGTACTTTCTTGATAAAATACGAAAGGCACAATAATGGGTCAGTTTATTAGCCTTAATATACTACCGCCAATGACATGCTTGCATTGCATACTGTGTTGTGTTATTGTCCACATTGTAATTGTAAACACTCACAGAACACCACTAATGAGAACATTTAATATCTTGCTATGAGTACAGATTTCCATCATTGCATATCCCAGTGGGATTGACACACTGACACAAATTCTGACTATTCAGTGAAGAATGATAGAAAATAATTATTTGTCTAACGGCTTACATGTGTGAGAATGACAAATGATAGTGTGTGAGTTAAGCTTAACATGATTCAGATATATAGTGCAACACCATTTTTATGAAAATGTTCTTTCTGTAATTTCATTATTGCTTCACTTCTCAGACTCTGACATTTGCATTGATTGTTTTGTCACAATTTGGAGCATCATTCAGTGATGGAATAAGCTTTATTGTCAGAAAGACGGTCCTGCACAAATCTCATTAAACATTGAAATGACCAAATTGAGAGACAATTTAAGATTTTAAATCCTTACGTTTTCACTACAGATGAGCAGTGGTTAAAAGATTTTATTTTATTTGATTAGACTGGAATGGTCAATATCAAAGCAGCATAGGCCGAGGTGTCTTGATGTTTAATCTTTAGGGTCCAGCTCCAAAAATGGATAAATTTGAAAGATGCTTCTTTCAGTAGATGCTGCCTGCTTCCTAAATGCCCACTTATGTCAAACCTCACACTAGTGTTGTAGTACTCGAGACTGGTCTTGGTCTTTAGACCGGTCTTAAGACCACTTTTTGATGGTCTTGGTCTCGTCTCAGACTCGACCGCATCTGTACTCGGCCTTGTCTCGGTCTTGTACATTGAGGACTCGGGATTTTATTTAAAGACCAGTCAAGACCATAACTTTGGGAGTATAAATAAATTGCTTTTGCATTGTCTGATTTATTTTTTAACATCCTAACTTTGATTGGATGTAAAACATTTTGCTTCAAATGCAACCAATAACCCCAATTAAGAGATGTGACAGCAGAGAGTGGACACTGAGTGATGCGCCTCAACTTCTATGGAAAATGTACATATTAAATAGGTATCTCTGTATGGCTATAAGCACTTTATTTCAAGAGAGCCAATTCTGAGTTTGAATACACAGTTGCAGATCAAATATGAATGATCAAATGTGGAATAACGTTATATATTTGTTAAGACTCACCCAGAAAACCTAATACTTGCACAAAAAATTGCATTGAATAAATAATGATAATTATAGTGATATCATTTTCCTCAATAACAATATAACAAATGTTAAATAAAGGTTTGATTTAATTAATTTGAATCACAATTAATTAGCACTTAATTTTTCTATAAAGCATTATTATATATATATTATATTTTGTTGAGGAAAAGGGACTGAAAAAAGATTTTATCATAATAGTTTTGAATGTTCTACCTCAGATTTGTGAAGTGATCCAATGTTTGGCATCAAGTGTTTGTTCTGACCAGAAAGAAAAGTTAAAAAACACATTCCATTTCCATCTGCCTTTCAATTTGAAAGAAATTATTTGATATTTATCGTGTAACTTATAGATATCGAATGCTATGACATTTCTTATCTTGATAACATTTTTGGCCATGTCGCCCAGCTCTAGTGGATGGTAAACATAGAAAAGGAGTGTTGAATAAAGATACTTAAATTGATTTCAGCTCTTACTGTTTGTATTTGGGTGTTTTGGGAAGGTGGATCTTTCAGAGCAATTTGAGAAGTACCTATGATCTCGTTCCACATTTTATTGTGTCATGTAATGCGGGGAACTGGTCTTGGTTTACTCAGTCTCGCTCTCCCTCGGTCTTGGTCTCGACTTGGTCCCAGCCCCTAAAAGTCTTGGTCTTGTCTCGGTCTCAATAAACTGTGGTCTTGGTCTTGACTTGGTTTCGGTTTGGGTGGTCTTGACTACAACACAAGCTCACACCTTCAGGTTGTAAATTGAGAAATTTTAAGTCTCAAGTCCTTATGACATCATCAGGGTAATTTTTCAAACTTTGGAAAGCTCCTCCAGAGCCACAGGGCACATTATACAACTGTTCTCACAGACTGAGTAGTACGCCACGTGAAGAGAAAACTGAATGAAGAAGGCACAAAATACAGCATCAAATTTTCAATTATGACATTACTAGCAACTTGACGTCCCTGACAACAGCTCTCATGACAAAGCCTTGACAAATCAAGCCATAAAGTTAAATTGGTAATAAGATCAGACATAATGAAAAGGTTTTTCATTTCCAATATTATTAACAGTAAAAATATCACTGATGTGGCATTTACTTCTAGGCTAACAAAAAGAAAATAAGCTTAATTTAGGATCTACTTCAGGGGCTTAGCACAGTGCACATCCTTCCTTTGGTCTTCAGAAAGTAATATTGAAAAGCTATAATGAGAGTACAATAGTGATGCACAACAGAGGGTCCTTTATTCTCCAAGTGAGCTGATTTGTTTTGTACAAGAGACAGACATCAGCTGTACTGTGTATAGAGACAATGACCCATGTAACTGATCTCATGTCACCCTGAAAAAATTGCAAATAATGAAATCATCAGATGCTCAAGCACGTAGATATTACACTGAAATCGCTACGTAAACAAATTTCACGCTTTGCAGGATTATTTGTTTTTTACTGAGCTCAGCTTCTGTTGCTCAAATCCACACACGATCATATTCATATTGTCAGCTTTTAAGCGGTGGTCTCTGTCCTGAAAGATTCATTTTGTCAATGCAATGATAAAAGAAACTGTTTGCTCAAATGTTATTTGTCACTAAATGTAACTTCTTTCAAATAACATGTGGAGTTTTAAATAGTCATTATATAAAAAAATCAGAATGCATCTTTAAGTTGGCTTGTTAGAGGTATTTCTCATGTAGACACTAGTCTTGCTACTTGAGCCTTCAGAAGTTGCGTTTTTTAATTAATTCACTTATCAACTATCATTAGCATTTTTTTATTGCCTATTTGTGAATGACTTGTAACTTTACATAAAAATGACCACACACCCACTTTCTCTGTCTGTTGGAATAACCACTATTCTCCTATGTGAGGAAATAGGGTCGGATTTTCTGCATGCGTGCTCTCGAGCATCTTGCCTACTGATTCTGAACTTACAGCAAACAAAATGGAGTCAACAATAATGCAACATAACAGTGTAGGAAAACAACCCATTGGAGGATACATTCAGTACAGTAACATTACTCACTGCTGTCTAATTTTTACAAAGTGTGGCAAGAATCTCATTTATAATCAGTCTAGCTTACTAACCATTTTCATTTTCATCCAATAAATTAACCAATTAACTATGCTAACATTGCCTCCCTGGAGAAAGATACACCACGCTGACATATCATGTTGGTTAAATGCAGTTAATGAAGTGTTATCATACCAAGCATGGATTAGTTCAACTTCAAGCTGATAAAAATATTACTGTACCAGCCTTTTGTTTGATGCAGTCTCGTGTCATGTCTGCTTTGGCCGATGCTGACTCCTCGCTCATGAGTTCTAGCAAACGCAGTAGCACAACGCTTGGAAACGTATTGGTTGCAATCCCTAACCTCAGCACTTGAGGACTGCATTTATTGCAATTGTTAATGGTAGTTTATGTAATGTAATGGAAGGTCCTCATAAGAACAGATACATGGGTGCACAAGACATTATAGGTGTATCTATCTTTATTTTAACAGTCAGGTCTGTCCAGGTGGAAGAAATGCGATTCACGCCTTGAACCAGTGAGAACAAACAGCTGTGAGATCTAAAACAACACTGTTGTCCTCACACAGTCTCAGCTTGCCCTCATCTGCCATATAAATCCCATGAAACTGCCTCCTCCTGACACCCATGTGCTCATCAGCTGCAGAATCTATGTGCTTCACACATCCAGAGAGGCCTTTACTGCCAAAGACCACAGCCATTATTCCCCTGGTACAGCCTGTGTTTCGATGGTGGCAGGGAATCTCACGGTAGTTGGCTGTTGACTCAGAGTGCCTCTCAGATTGTTTCAGTTCAGCTGGGCTTTGAAGGGCACAGTGCCAGTGTTTCATAAAACAGCAGTTTGGAGTCTCAGTGTAGTTTACAGGGCAATGGAAGAGGGAACAACAATCAATTCAACTACTCTAAATGAACAGCAGTTTTATTATGTCAATTTTCAAGGTGGAAGATGGAAGAGGTTTTAGACATCACAGCTTAATATGTTTTGATGCTTTGGTGCAGCAAAACCTTCCTTAGACAAGGACGTTATCAGACTTTGAATTACACAGGGACACAATGTTTAATTTTCCATTTCCTGTTGTGACACTGATTCCACACAAGTTAGAAAGTCTATCTATCTATTTATCTATCTATCTCTATTCAGGGTGCGATTTCTGTAGAAAACAGAGGGGGGAATGTTTTTTTCCCCATGGAAATACCCTGCCCCACCTCCGCCCAACAGCAGTTGAACTGAGGATTGATTGCAAAGTTTAAAAAAGTTTTCTTACACTGTTTATTATTACAGTAATAAATACAGAGCATTAAGATGATGATAGATGGAGAAACATTTTGAGCAATATATATAACTGTCTCTGTCTTTACTCATTGCCATTGATGGCAACATTACCCAACACCATTGCTCTAAAAGTTGCTCCGTGTATCATTAGCTTTAGATCACGATGCAGAGCTGCAGTGAAAATGCAAAAAAGACAGATGCATGCTGTGTTTAATTCTGAGGCGCAGTGAGTGGGAAAGCGGTGAGTGACTGATTTAAAAGCCATCACTTTCAAGAGTGTCATTAAGTGAAACACCATAGTGTGTGTTTGGGCACATTAGTGGATCAGGGACACTGGGCTGCTTGTCATCATAGAAACAGATCATCAGATTGTAATGTTTAATGCAGCTTCAGTAATATTGGCTGCCTTCTCTTCGACACACAGCTCCGCTGTTCACCGGAGCAAAGGTCTCGTGACTGTTGATAGGCTATTGTTCGTGATTTGTAACCAATCAGCCATGGGCGGGACATTAAGCAAGACTCCAGAGTGGTGATTTCCTACAGACAGAGATGCAGCGGCATCAGAGCCAAAGTAGTGCATTTTCAAATAAATTGAAACTACGGATCGAACCGAACCGTGAGTTTTGTGATCATCTATCTATCTATCTATCTATCTATCTATCTATCTATCTATCTATCTATCTCTATCATCTATCTATCTATCTATCTACTATCTGTCTATCTATCTTGCAGCTATCTAGCTAGCTGATTACTAGCTATCTAGCTAGCTATTTTCTGATACTGAAAGTCAGTACAAACAAAATCTAAACCACAGGAAACGCTTGAGAAAATATTCATTTTCTTTACCTGCTTACTTCTCTTCAGGAACAAGGCGTAGCCTAAGCACACAATGGGCATGATGAAGATTTTACTCTCTGGACAGCATCCATCACAGCACTAATACAGGTAGACATACTATCACTTACAATCACATTTATACCAATAGGCAATTTCAAGGCTGTCTTTTTATCTTGGGAGGAAAGTGAAGAGAAGCATACAGAGGAGTTCTGAACAGGAGGAGAACATGCAAACTCCATACAACATGGCAGGAGCTGATAATAGACCCTCGTACTGTGAGCTCTTAGGTGAGAGATAATCACTCATGTGCACTTTTATCACTGCTGAAGATAAGTTTGTTGTGTTGTTGCAGTAAAAATATGCTGTAATGCACATCTAGGGTGACTTACAGTTTTTCAGAGTACACAGTTCAAAATTGATTTACAATTTATTTTCACTTTACATTCCAAGCCTCATGTCACCTTTGACATGTAGAAGAACTCTGACCTTGAATCTCTCTGCCAATCATCCTGGCCTTCAGCGACTTTCTTTGAGCATAAAAAACCCATTAATCTTGTGTCTCACCTGTCAGACACAGGGGGGTGTTTGTGATGCAGGCTATTTGACCAACACTCTCCCAGTCTCCAAGGATGCATATTGTTACTGTTGCAGCTTTGACATTTCACCCTACAATGCACAAGCTCTCATATTACTGCGCAGTAGTTCTTCAACACACTCACGCTGTTCTCTTAGGTTCATTTAGGGTGTGTCAAACAGATACCTCTCTGTTGGTTTTACTAAATCTTCCAAAAAACCTACACTGAACAAAGACACATTTTAGAACTAATATAAGGTTTTAAGAGCAGTATTATTGGGGGTTGGGGTCACCGGGGTCCAGTTAGTTCCCGGTTAATGCCAAGAGTTTCTTTCTTATTACAAGATATATGTCACATTACCAGGTTGTAAAGTGAAGATGAGTTTGTAACTTCCTTCTACTACGTAGCAGACAATATACAGTAATTAACAGTAAAAGCAATTATAAAAATGGTAAAGAAACAAACTATATTCAGTGGAGCAGTGCTTAGGATGAATTTGAGCTTAAAAGTCTGATAGCTTTGGGAGAAAAGCTGCTCTGCAGTCTGGTGGTGCAGCAGCTGAAACTTCTATATCTATTCCCAGAAGGCAGCAGGGTGAACAGGCTGTGGCTGGGTGGGTACTGTCCTTTAATAGCCTTTGGGCTCTGCGTAGGCACTAAAGATGACAAGAACTTGGCTGGGGAATTTGGCCTTCTTAAGCTTTCTTAAGAAATACATTTTTGAGCTTTCTTCACCAGCGTGGAGATGTGAGATGACCATGTCAGGTTCTCTGTGATGCTGATTCCCAGGAACCTGAAACTGTTTACCTGCTCCATGATGTAGACAGGAGTGTGTTTCTTTATCTCCTTTTTCCTAAAATTTGGTTTTACTGACGTTGAGCAGTAGGTTATTCGCTGTGCACCACTCAAAAATCTGGATTTTTGATTCCCTCCTGATTGTGTTTAAATTTGGCTGATGATGGTGCTGTCGTCTGTCACTATCCAGTAAAATACAGAACCGTCCCATCCCATCCCTCTACCCTGCCAGCGTTCCATATTTTTATTTTAAGAAGTTGGCAACCTTAATGCAGGCCCCCCCAGCCTGAAGCTTTACCAGGAACGTGGACTGAAAACTTAATATTTTTGGTATCCTTAAAGTGAACTCTTTGAATGTCACAGAACCGAGACTGGAATATCAAGTGGACAAAGTGAGCAGATGCCCTTGCCCCAGATCCCCAGGGGAGTCTGAGGCACCCCAGGTTGGCTTGGTAGTGTGATTCATTGCAAAGTTGTTTTGAAATATGCATTACTATGGCAAAAGCATCAATTGTGGTGAATCCTGCATTTCTTCCATAATTTCGAGGCTG
>NW_024040109.1:0-32419 GCF_014851395.1 Micropterus salmoides | reverse complement strand
TCCCAGAGGCTACTTGGATTGGTAATTTCAGAAGATGATTTAGTCGCTGTTTGGATCTGGAGCTCAACGTCTGCTCAACAGACTGCATTTCTAACTGCAGGAACAGACATTTGGCTCAGAGCTTAATGTGACTGTGCTGCAAAAGGAACACGGAACTAAAACAACGTGTCAGGAGTGCAGAGCAGATGAACGATTGCTTCTGACTTTGAGCCAGAAAGCAAAGCTCTGCTTCATACTGGACAAACAGACAAATGCATGAATGAACCAATGAATAAATAATCTAAATATATATAGAGGCAATCAATAACTACTTCCAAGTCACTTCATATGCATTTCCAGATCTTCTTACTGCCTCATACTTTTTCAGGTTTCGTTACGGTGGCGAACTCAGCGGCACTGACTGAAAGAATGTGCTGCAGCAATGTGTGACTATGCAGAGCAAAGACGATGACTTAACACTGCAACTACCGTCGCCAACAATGCAGCTGCTGCTCACAGGTACAGAGAGGGGGAGAAACCCTGGTAGCAGACGCATATCAGCTGCATTACAGCACAGATATAATATAGTATAACTACAGCTTATTGTGTCACATTCATATCAACATGGGCTGTGACCAGAAAGACAGTGATCTGCCATCTCTGTGAACTGGAGGAGCAAGTTTAGAGTAAAATGTAAATGCATTCCTGATATATAACACTAATGAAGACATGAAAACACCAGTGCTTCCATTAATTACAGAAACTACAGCGGCCCGCCGCAGTCTAATTTGTTCCGTCACAGATTCAAAACTTTTTTTAGTACTTTGGCATCCGACTCGAGACAACTTTTCTTTTGAGGACAACATAATTTGAGGTAAGTCCGGTGACGTTAAATGGCTAGCTGCACATAAATTTGTAGTGCACACGTATTCGAGCCTTTATGGTAAATAAATACGGAGCAGAGCGAGCTGACAGGCAGAGTTGGAGACTTTATTCTGTCATTTTCTGACTTTACAAAGACAAGTGGCAAGAGGCTATGAAGTCTTAACCGTACGCGATAGGAGCACCGCATATAATATTTATCAAACTGCGTCGGACTTGGTGAACTTAGCGCGAGGATACAGGTGTCAAAATAAGGTGTTAACAACAACGTATATACAGTCTGGAGATAAGATTAATTGGATTATATTCACAGGAAGTATAAAATATGGTGTATGTGTCCATTAAAAGTAAAAAAAAACAACACTAAAATGTTGGAATTGTTTTGATTTTGGGCTGCTGGAAAAATAAATATGTTGACTTCATCACCATTTTATCTGTGCAATGTTTATGATCAAATTGTTTAGTAGAGCACAAAGTTCTTCATAGATCTAGCCTCTTTGCTCTCAAAGTGCACCAGATTGATGCATTTGCAACCTTTAAAAAGGATCCGAGGTCCGCCCACTATAGGCTCACATAATCCTGTGGGAAGACTTCATATTTAAAAGCAGTGCATCGTGCTTGAACAGTCAGAAATATTGACTTCGTGGTTCTACTGCTGGATCTGGTTCTAGGTTGAAAAATCAAAAACCAGCCAGATTCACGGAGGTCCAAGGGTAACAAATGTCTTATCAAATCTTTTGTCTGGAGCTGACACGATTAGTCAGTTGATCAGTCAGTCAATCAATACTTTCTTCAGGGAAAATGCTGAACAGTCGCTTGTTGCATCGTCTCAGTCGATAACATTTACTGCTTTTCTTGTCTTGTGTGTGTGGTGGAGAATTAAACATCCGGGGTTTTGTGCGGACAAGATAAGTGATTTGATGACGTCTCTGGGAAACTGTGGCGGGCACTTATCACACTTTTCTTACGTTTCCTAGACTAATCTTTTGATCAGTGCAGCCCTACCTTTGCCTCTCTTTGCTATTTTGTGTATTAGCAAAGCTCAATGGACAAAAGCATTCATGCTTCTCATCTTTAAACGGTGTTGACTGTCGTTTTCACCATTTGAAACGAGCAGATTATGTCAGCTGTAGATTATTAAAAGTTACTTCTGTAAGTGACTTTCCCAAAGACAGAAAAGACACTCTTGGCTGTTGCACGCAAACCAGTTTCTGAACTTGACCAAAGATTGTTTATAAAGAGAAAGAAACATCTGTGGCATTTTGGAAACACTTCAAAATGGCCACAGAAGTGTGTGTGTGTGGTAGTTTATACTCTACCTGCATGGATATGTTCACACATTTGTCGACGAGTACAGTCTGCACAGTCATGAAGTTTTGGGCCTGGACGCTCGCAGCTGTGCAGAACGTATCTGTGTTTAACGTCCCTCTGCGATCACAACGGATCTGTGAGGTTTTGCAGTTCAGCGAGCCCAACAATCACATCAGCCTTTTCTTTATTCATAGCATATAAACAATTCAGTAGTATCAAACTAATTGAGTGATTAGAGCAAGTAGCTTGTGAAAAATAAGTTGTGCAAAGTTAAAAGGTTACACTTGATATTTCAGTACGTTGGATCCATATTTGATCATCTCCTTCAATAAGTTGTATAGATTGAAGACGTCGTGCTGCTGCTCCAAACTGTAGCGTGTTAGTTCAGTTCTTTTTTTACTTTGGCTGGAAGCTGAATTCAGACTGGATAATTTGCTGTCAAACCAACCTTTAGTTCATCTTAATTCATGCACGCTGACACCTGTCCTACAGAACTGGTTCTGGTGTGACAGTGAACAACATTACCCCTCTGTGCCAGCTGACTGTGTAACAGAGTTTACCAAAAAAAATAAATAAATAAAACTGTGGATCTGATTAAAAATGTATTACTGACAGTAACATTTTTCCTGCACACAGACCAGTTACAGCTTTGAATGGCACTCAGAAGACATATTAATTATGCCTTTCTCTCAGGATCAGCACCATGTTTCTACAGAATTACTACAGCTGCAACGATTGTCTGCTGTTAAATTAATCGCCTAACTAGTTGATAATCGATTAAGGGACAGGCGTTTTATTAATTTACCGTGCCGGTAAATCTGATGAATAGTACTTTGGTGCTCATTGTTTCTGTAAAATGAACTAAACTTGTGGAGAATCTAATGGTGTGTGGCAAAGTTTGAACATTTACATTCATATGCACGATCTAAGCAGCTTAGCTCAAGCAGGTTACCCGGTGGGCTTTAAGAGGTTTATACATCCAAAGAACTTCTATAAAAACCAGACCAAGCTTCTAATTGGGACTCTGCTTTTAATTTCAGTTTGACGATAATCGCTTTGAGGGCGGCACGGTGGTGCAGTGGTTAGCACTGTCGCCTCACAGCAAGAAGGTCGTGGGGTCAAACCCCGGTTGCCCCGGCCTTGCTGTGTGGAGTTTGTTTGTTGTTTGTCTATATGCGGCCCTGCGATGGACTGGCGACCTGTCCATGGTTTACCCCGCCTTTCGCATGATGTCAGCTGGGATCGGTTGGACGATGGATGGGTGGTATTGTGATTTCAGCTTCTCAAATGTGAATAATTTTTGTTGTCTTTGCTCCTCTTTGACAGTAAACTGAATATATTTGGATTGTGGACAAAAGAAGGCCTTTGAGGACGTCACCTTGGGCTTTAGAGAAACACTGATCAACATTTTACAAATGTTACTGTGTGGCACCGTCATATTTAACAGCTGAGGTCCATTTCTCCCATTATTGGTCCTCCCTTGAAGGTTAAAACCAGCCATAACTTCACTCTTCCAGTCAGAATAAAACAACTGACATTGAATGATTGTCTCCTAACAACTAACAATCCTGTAAATTTAATCTTTGTTCGCATTTTCTAAAAGTTCAACTGCTCCTTTTAAACTCTCCTTATTGAATCATGTTGTTTGAAAGCTTGTTTTCTAGAGCACAACGTAAGCTAGTCCATATCTCAGATATCTATAAAGGAGATGTGTTCATGTGACAAACAGTCATTTTTATGCTAAGTGTGTTGTTATTGTGTTAACTAATCTTTAACAGCAGTTTTCTCAAAATGACATGTTTCCTGTACGCCAAGTCATTTTCCTTCAAGGCCGTTGGAGAGTCATAATTTTACACGCCGTTTCTCAGGTCTTATGGCAGGATGATTACAGAGTTGTTTTTTTATAAATATCTTTTATCATTCTCATTTTACTTGGTATTTAATCTGTAAATTAAACATGTGGGGGGGAAAAGGGTCTGTCACTCATGTAATAAATAAAAAATATTTTGATAAACCTCTCTTTAAATGTCTGGCCATTTGGTATATTATCACGATAACATCCAAAAAAATCCATATGACTTTTACCCCATGTGCTGGGAAAGGGATTTGTGTGATTTGCAACTCAGCAGAAATGCCTCATTTCCATATTAACAACGTAAAGAATTGTAATTCAAAACAAGCTTCTATAAATGTATGTTTCAAACTTGTAAAGTTCTACTACGATATGAGTAAAGTTAGGGAAAAGGCCTATTTGACTGTGGTGTCCAGAACCGATACTTCAGTACCGAGAACCGATACTTTAGCACCCAGAACCGATACCCCAAATTCTGAAAACATGTCGGTTCTCATTTTGTGCTTGAAGACCCAACACGTGGAAGATAAAAACAAGTGCAGCTGCAGCGACAGCTCTGCATCCACTCCTCAAATAGAAAAGAGTATAGAAACAGGAGTGAAGTTAGTTTTATTTCTCACAGGTGGAGAGCTAATTTAGGCGTTTCATAGTTTATGATTACCTGAAAACCACCAAAGAAGGTGAACTGAATGTCTGTCCAACTCGCCTGTTACTTAAGCGAGTTAGGGACCATCTTAAAAAGTGCAATAAGATCCATTTTAATAATTTGCAAATATGTGCACTAGGTTGTAATTTCAGTAGCTTGTTCATTTATGTATATATTGACATCAAAGCACCTCCTGGACATCATCTCACAACCTTCACAGCTGTTTTTATTATAATGTTTGTTTTTGTTTTTATTACTGCAGTATCGAGAATCGTGTAATTTTACTCTTATCGGTATCGACTATTATTAAATTTCTGGTATCGTCACCTCCCCAGTTGTCTCACTTTAAGGCAGCATAAAGATTAAGAGTTGAACTGCAAAGTTTTAACATCATTAATGGATGATTAAGGTCCCAGATTTCACCTCCACCGTCCAACCCTGATGTTAAACACACCAGCTGAGCCGGGTCAGCATTTTTCGGGTGTGGGGAACAGAGAGGGTGGTTAACAACAAGCGAAAAGATTAACTCAATAATAAATGATGAATCAGCCGAAAGCAGGTCGATGTGACCCGAGGTGGAAACCCGCAGAGCTAACACAACAAACCCGGCTAGCTTGTGTAGTTTGCTAGCTAACGCTGGTGGGCTGCGGTTTCCTCTTTCTTCCTGTCGTACAACGACACGAGAAAACATCTCCAACCGTGTCCAAATGTCCAAAAACAAGAAATGCCCGGTAAGAAAACGAGCCAGAGAAGCTAACGCTGGCTCCAGCAGGTTTAGCACGAAGCTAACTTACCTCATATTGGATGTACTGTTTCCTCCACTCCGGGGTGATGTGAGCCGAGAGATGCTCTGTGAATTTCATTTTGGCAGCTTTTTCTCCCCTCTCCTCTTCTCTCCCCTCTCCCCCCTGAAACCACCGAGTCGAGCAGGGGTGATGTGCGTCGTCGTGCTGGTTCACAAATGTTCACACTCAAATTCTCAGAAGATTAAAAAGATCGGGCTGCTCGCAGAGAGAGAGAGAGAGAGAAAGAGAAAGAGATGCCCTTTTTTTTGTCTTAACCTAGCTAGCTAGCTACCGGCGACACCTTCCTGCCGTTTTTAAGACTCACTCGACGACACGAAATTGCTGCTGGAGTCGCATGTTTGCTTTTAAATAAAAAGCCTACATGTGTTTTTTTGATCTGTCGCAGAAAGATAGCTGGTTAGTTTCTGGTAAACAGGCTTAAACGCTGTTTCTCTCCTCTCACTCCACCTCCTGCCTCCCGCTGCCTTCGCGTGCAGTCGGAAATGTCAACACTCAAATCTTGAGAGCGATTGAACATGTTGGGTTTTTTTTTTTTCGTCGTCGTAGGTTACATTTAAAAAAATAAATAAAAAAGGCCAATTTTGGCTTTTTGAAAGCAATTGCTAAAAGTTTTCTGACAATTATCTTGCGACAAAAATGAGAAACGTTTACTTGCACAATGTAAAAAAACATGAAATGCAATGTAAATATAGAAGAAACTGATCTGCCTTGTCCAAAAAACAACAACACTAGCTGCTGATTACAGCATTATATTCTATAATATTTTCATGTTTGTAACCGGCCACATGAATTTCATCTGGTGTCCGGGCTCAGACCTGGCACGTTGCACATATTTGTTGTTGATTGTTGATCTTTGTTGTTGTATATTTTTATGTTGTCAGTTTATATATTTATATGTACACAATAGTCTCTTCCGTTGCGTTACTTCTGCACAGCACAGACCCAGAATAATGCACATGTATATATCTGCAACGTTGTTCTTCCATTCCATATTTATATATTTCTACATTTATTTATGTTGACTGTTTGTTTGTCTATGTGTAGCACCTCATCACCACAGCAAGCTCCTCCTATGTGTAAAACACTACTCGGCAATAAAGCTCCTTCTGATTCATATAAATAAAGAATAATAATCTTTATTTGTAGAGCACTTTTCAAAAACAAATTACAAAGTGCTTTAACAAGTGTAAAGACAATAATACCCAAAAGGCAATAATACAAATACAAAACAAGATGCAAGCATGAAAACATTGAAAAGACTAAAATACACGTTTAAGATAAATATAAAATAAGTAAAATAGAATAAAATAAAAGGGATAAAATAAAGTCAAATAAGATCGGGAAAGGCTCTCCTATAAAAGTATGTTTTAAGAAGGAACTTAAAGGAGTTCACTGACTCAGCCGACCTGATTTCCTCGGGCAGGCTGTTCTGCAACAGTATAATAAAGACGTTTCCACCTTCTATAGAATGCAGGAAATTAATAGTTTAATGCTCAAAATCTTCTGGGGGAGGACCCCCAACCCTCCAGTTGAATACCCTATTTCATCAGTGAATATTTCTTCTTAATAGAATTGGAGTTGTCTTGTTCTCGTGACTCCAATATTGTGCACGTCTCATGGACAAAGTGTTTTGTCTCACCCCTAATCTGAGTCCCCACCACTTTTCAACACAAATAAAAAACGTTTTGAAAAAGGTTTATTTTCACAATAAAAAAACATACAATGCAATGTAAATGTAGAATAAACAAACAAAAAAACAAGCTACTAATTAGGCCTGCTGAGTGCTTTATATTTTTAGATTTTGAATTGTCACCTGGTCCTTGAATTTTGTCTTTCCCTTTCTAAAAATGAAGACATTTTCAGCTTAAATCTTGTGCAGAAAATGTCTCTATAATGCAGGAAATTAAGTGTTTAATACTCAAAATCCCCCATACCCCCACGCATATGAATATTTCTTCAAAATAGTGTTAAAATATCTTTTGACTTGTGTTCATTACCCCAATATTGTGTTAGGCCCATCTGGTCAGTGTATCGTCACACCCCTAATCCCTTGGTTTTTGTTGTTGGTGGTGGGTGGTCAGAAAAAAACGCCATTTTTTTTGTGGTTTGTTTGTTTGTTTGTTTTAACTTAAGGCGAGACACCACAGTCCAAAATTATGATTTTGCTTCAATCTGTCAATTTTCTGAGAATTTTTATTACCATACTTTCATAAAATGTACAAAACAATCTTGAATTAATCCTCCTGATATGATACCTGGAGTTTCTTTATTTTATTTTAATTTTGTTTACAGAATTCCCTGTGAGAAACATGTCACACAGATTATTTTTAAACGTTTTGTTGTAATATGCAATGGAATCAGTACTTTTACTCAAGTACAGGATTTGTGTACTTTGCTGATCAAATAAATACCAATAAGAAATATTGTAAGGTTTCTACTTGTATCTCAGAGGGAAATATTGTACTTTTGACTTCACTACATTTATCTGACAGCTTTAGTTCCTTTACAAACTAAGATTTTTAAACAGAAAACACATGAAGAGTTATGAAAATATGATGTATTGTTATAAATTTAACTACCCAACAATTTATACAAGTGCAGCTGAGACAATTAGTTGATTCATGCTGATAGTACTTTTTATTGATAATAGTACTTTTTACTCTTAATACTTTAGTTGGTATTTTTAAATAGCAGATACTTTTGTACTTTGTAGAATTAAATTGAAGACCTCTATTTTTTAGTGGAGTTATATTTAGCGAGGGAATCTGTACTTTTACTTATACAGGATTTGTCTACTTTGTCCACCGCTGACCAAATAAATACCAAATAAATATTGTACGGTAAAGAGGATCAGGTTTGACTGTTGTGAGAGATGAGAATTTAAAAAAAGAAAAACAATGGAAGGTGCAGTAAAAATATGGTGTAAAATACTACAAAACCACTAAAATTATGGGTGAACAAATAGGTGTACTGGGTAAATAAACCTGTTTGTATCACATGTCCTTCGTCGGGGACACCAGCTCTCATTTCATGCTAATTAATACATTAAAAGCCACCAATTTGGTATTGATAGAAACTCAGTCGCTATCCATTTCTATTACATTTTTCTCATTTAAAACAACAAAGAACATATTTCATCGTGTAAAATCCATATTAAATTTTTGGAAACCTTTTTTTTTTAACTAAAAAATATTGGATGGTTGAAGATCTGAAGCTAAGGATGAGTCAGTGCACGTACAATGTAATGAACACTTGGAAACATGTTGCACCTACAAATATGTTGTCTGCCTAACTCGGTGCTCTGTTCCTTAAAGATATGGAAAATGAGTGGAAGCAAGTCCCATTTACTTCAATGCCCTGTTTATATTTCCCTATGTTTTGTGTTTCACCTAAAGCACTTAGAATTGCCTTGTTGTAGAAATAAACTCCATCATCAGGTCGTGTTTTCCCAGATTCACTATGCTTTGCTGGATTGTGTTTGTGCTTTGGCAAAGCTCATCTGGCCTTAAACAGTAAATACTTTTCTTCCACTTCAGGATCTCTTGCAAAGATTCTTTATTCTTCTTTTATATTTACCTATGTAACATATCTGCACAACACAAATCCAGAGTAATGCACATGTAAATAACTGCTACCATGTTTTTTTTCCTTTCACCCATATTTCTATATTCTTTGTTTATTTATTTTTCATCAATCTTATATACATATATTTTACATTTACTCATTTAGCTGACGCTTTTATCCGAAGCTATACAAGTGTCTTGCTCAGTGTGGACGGGTCACAATGGGGGATTGAACCCGGGTTTCTCACACCAAAGGCATAGTCTTATCCACTGCTCCATCACCACCCCTCCGCATATATTTTTATAAATACAAATCACATGTGTAAATAACTGTTTTTCATTTACACATAGTTCTATAATTCTTTCATAACTTATTTCTGTTTATTCCAAATTTACAATTGTTTTAAATTTATTTATGTCAACGGTATGTTCATGTCTAAGTCTATCACCTAATCACCATAGCAAACATAGCAAACTAATAGTATGTGTAAAATACTACTTGGCAAAAATGCTCTTTCTAATTCTGATTCTAACCTTCTTGTCTTTCATTACATCTTTATCTTCATCTTACTTTTTCCCTCTGTCTTGCGTTTCAGTGAACAAATCCTTGCCTTTACTATAAATATCGGTGACACATGAATGCCACATCTGTGACGTCACCAGCAACACTTGAAAGAAGATGACGTAGATGAAGATTGTTGAATCTATACCTATTGATTTGTTGCACCCTCCTGCCAAGCTAGATTTGAAAATATTAAATGGAATATGAAATATTGTGTAACCAACAAAACTAGAGAAGTTTCATTTAAAATTATAAATTTGATTTATCCTGTGAACCAGCCTGTGATCTCAACGTTCACGAATGATGTTGTGGAAAAGTGTGTGTTTTGCAGGTGTGAGGGTGAAACCATTTGTAATTTAGTTTATGATTTTACTTGCACAAAATTACTGGTTCGACTATTAATTTACAGAAAGGCGACATATTATTTAAGACAAGATTGATATTGATTGTAAAAAACTGCATATTTTGAACTCTTTATTTAAAACGGACAGTATTACATTCACAAATGCAGATGGTCTAAGAAGAAACCCCAAATACAACAGTTCAAGATATAAATCAAACATGACATTGAAACTTTCTTTGGTCTAAGAAATAGTAAAGCAATTTAAAAAAGTTAAAATATGTAAATATTTAAATATTCACATGATACCCCTTTGTACGTTGTTGTTGTTTTATGTATTTTTGTCTTAGCTATAGATCTTTTTATGAGAAGAATTTTAGATTCAATAAAGAAGTGAACAAAAAAAAGAGGTGCTCTCTTTTTAAAAATGATTTTCATATTAGGAGCAGCAAATGCACAGAAAATGTTTTCTAAATTCAAAGAAAATAACAACCCACGGCAAATTCTCCTTTTACTGACACTAATTAACAAAACCATTGAAATGCATAAATTACATAAAATATATACGACAAACATGTTTATCTCGAAATTGATGCTTGTTGATAACATTTGCACTTTTTGTAGGATTGAACAAGAAACTTTCATCTTTTTTTACGATTGTTCATTCAGTTTTACATTCTGAAAGGACTTTGGGAATTACATACTACCATCTAAAACAACACATGCAGTGTAATGTAAATATAAGAACTTATGTACGATTGTAAATCTCTTTAATTTATTAGGCAGGTTTCATATTCACAAAGCTAAAGGCTCTAAATCAACCAGTCTGTCTGAACTGAAATTGATTTGAGTCTCTTTTAACCAGTAAGAAAAGCATTTCAATAATTAAGATCCACTCAGAACTTTAAGTGCTTTATAGTTAGTTTAACATTTATTTTTAATTTACTATAGTTATTATAGTTATTTACCCACGGAATACTTTCTGTCACCAACTTTTAATGAAGTCCGTCACTTATTGGTTCACTTATGTCTCTCTCTTCTTTTAAAACAAATCATCATATTGTCTCAATTCTTTTATTTACGTTCATGAACTTACTGTTTGTAGATTAAATTCTAAATAATGTAATTAGGGGAAAGAAAAGTAAAAATATCCTATAGGAAATGGCCGATGATACCATCAGTTTCATACCTTCAAAGCCTCATAAAAGAAAAAGTCCAAGACACAAACCTGCACACTATAAAGGAAATTGCTATTAAATATTAACCAGACGCTGCCAATGCAGCAGTTTTATAACCTACATCAATCTCAATTTTATTCTGAGCTTTAACCCTTGTCCATAATTTAAAGATTAATTTTAAGATTAAGTCCCTAACCGTGCAAAACTCTTATTATAATTGTTTGTTCCCGATATCACTGGCATGTGTCAGTGTTCTGACAGGCTGCAACACTGTGTGTGGTTTGGCAATCTGACTGTTATTGGCACAAAAGCATCACAACTTCACAACATTTACACCATTAGCTGCAAAAAAAAAAAACACCAGCCACCCCGCTCATCATGCTTACAAGAAATGTTACTGGAGCATCAGATCACAGTAACAGTTTCTCAGGCAGTCGGGTTGCTGAACAGCTGATGCACCCACACATGCACTTTGGTAAATATGTGATGTTATTGTGTACTTTATGTTGTGTATTGTAATGCATATTGTGCATTGTGCTGTATCTAATAAGGCAGGAAAGCCAGAGCAAAACTGTTTCATAGTATTTTTTATAAACATGACTAAAAGTTGAACTTATAATAATAATACATTATATAATAATATAATAATAATAATCATAGAATACACTTTAGTGTCCCATTTAATACATTTGGTTAAGCAGCCACTAGCCTGGGACCATGTCAGTCACGCCCCGTCTCTTTCTCTGCCTGTCTCTTTTTTCCTTATCTCAACGTTTATTTAGTCTCCCAATAAACAGTGCAATAAACCAGTGTTGTCAAAAAGGAGCACCAAACTGTCATCATAAAACAGATCATTGATGTCTTTACACGGCAAATACATAGATAAATAACAAGAATGATGATATAAATGGCTCATCGGGATGAACTTAAGTGTAAAGCACTTCACCTTGTTAATGGCTGCCCTTTGATCCCAGACAGAAACATGAATTTAACCCTCTGGTCACCAATTCTGTTGTAGCTTGCTTTGCCCATTGAAGTTGGAAATTCAGGAATATCTTAAGGAAGTTTGTTCATGATCAGATTAATATCACCATCTAGTGTTCAAAGAAGACATTGCACCCCAACAGGTCTTCTTTGTTAGGGTTTATGTATTTCAAATGAATGATTGATCTATTTAATTTCATGTCTTTAAACTTGTCTTGTCGCTAAATATCATAAGAAATCATTATTTTTTTTCCATTCTTCCTTTTTGAATACATTTTTTGTATCACTTCCCTTCTAATGCCCAACATGCATTAAAATTCTATGTTATTTCATGCATGGCTGAGTGTTTTTATTTTATCTTATCATTTCATATTTCATGCAGTCATTAAACATCTTGTTTTTGATCCAAATCATTATTTATACATTCGTACTGTATGAACAAGCATAGTTTTTGTATTTCTACACATATCACAACTGAACACAGCTGCTTTTGCACATCTGATGCATGTTAGTCCATTTTACAATTGTTTTACCTAAGACAAATATCTTGTGAAAGATATCTGTAGTATTTGAACATTAAGGCTACCTTGATATCCATTACTAGTGAGAAAGAGAAATATGTCCAACACTGTCCGCTATCAGAGCCATGGCTCTCAATTTGTTATAACTTTAACTATTTTCAACCGCTGCGGAAGGTGTTAGGAAGGTGAAGGTTGGAAATGTGAACTGTTACGGCCCTTTGATGATGGTCTACAGACTCAAAACTAAAGACAAAGTGTGTACACAGTCTCTTTGAGAGGGGCTGGTGCCATGATGTTACGCTCCATGACACCCTGAACAAGTTGCCAGTCAGTCACATGGCACATATAGTGAATATAAATAGGTACTATTCAAATAGATCATCTCTTGACATGGTCCGCTAACAAATCGTTGTTGTGTGTTTCCTGTGTTGAGGTCAGTTATTGTGTGAGTCTGTCCTGCCACCTACAGGCACTAACAAGTATCAGTACATGTATACAGTCCACTCAAATTATACATATTTCATAACATTTATTTTCAGAACACTGATGTAAAGAGTTTGACCCGTATAGATTTGATAGCTGACAACAAAATATATAGATTGCTATCTTTGCTGACTGATACAGCAGGAACCATCTGCAGCTCAGTATAACCAAGACTAAGGAGACGGTGGTGGATTTTAGGAGGTCCCACCGGCTCTGGTCAGTATTCACGATGTGGACACCGTGGGGTTCTACAAGGATTGGAGGTGGACCTGGAGGACAGGTTGGCGTAGACTGGTACCTCTGAGGCACTGTGCAGGAAGGGACAGAGTTGCTTCTACTTCCTGAGGAGGCTCCAGTTCTTTGGCGTTTACAGGACAATGCAATGGTTGTGCCATCTTCTACCATGTGGTTGGCCGGGGAAGTGGCATCAGAGCAGGGGATGCTTATGGGCTTATAAGAAACTTATAAAGAAGACTGGCTGTGTTGTAGGAGTCAGACTGGACGCTCTGGAAGTAGTCCATGAGCAAAGGGCACTTAAATGCTTTCCCCTGATGCTCATGATTTAGTTTTTAAATACATTGTGCCAAAATATCAGATTGACAAGGTCCTAACAGCTGAACCCTCACCGGAAAATCAGGGTTCAAGAGATTAAAGGTGGGTGAGTGAACACAGTGCACATCATTATCGTCAAATTCAGTGAATATCACCTCACGGTCCGCTAGCTGTTAGTTCTGTTGCCCTTGATTTTCAAAGACATCTTAGCTATAGAAGCAGCAGAGTTGTGAGTGTCTCTGTTTGGAGCTTGTGTGCTGGCTCTGAGACCATCTCGTCCTCTATGCATGTCAGCTTCACAGCAGGAACTGTCAGGACTTGCAGTACTTGGTACTAGGTACTTGTTGTGTTGTGAACCGGCTGCAGCAGCTCTGCAGTATCAGAATCAGAAAGAGCTTTATGGCCAAGTAGTGTTTTACACGTGGGAGGAATTTACTTTGGAGAAAAGATGCCACATGTGGACAAACATACAGTTGACATAAATAAATGCAGAAATATATAAACAAGGAATAACCAAATGCAAGTTATATAACAAAAATAATAAAAGAATAGAGAAAACAATACAACTATTTGCAGATAAAGGATAACGGCAGATATTCACAGTATTCTCTGGCTTCTCCTCAGCCTGTTCAGGTGTTGCTCCTCTGTCTCAGCTGCTGGCCGCCCCGCTGTGCAGCAGGCCTGAGGACAGCCACTGTTTCCTAACAAAAACAACCGTATCAGTGATTTTTGAGTGATGTCTCAAGCTCATTTGCATTATTTGCATAACTCACTTCCGTTTGCATATGACAGCAACTGATGCCCGGACATCCTTTTTGCAAGTGCAAATGATTTACACTCTCACACAAATCATTAGAAGTTTCTGGCACTGTGTTGCTGTATTTGTAAGTGATTGTGTCTAAACAGTCTGACAGGGTCCCGGAGTAGAAAACTGCAATCACATTTCACACTTTAAAAATATACTGCTGTGCTGGCTACAGTTGCCTCAACGTGTTGTTATATAATATGTATTTCAAAATGTTTTCTGCCTGATTCTGAAGGATTAATACGGCAGACATGCAATTTTAAATATATTTGAGCATGTAACCGGATCAACAGGGAGAAAAACACAACGTCAAATAACACAATCTGTGTGTTTGAAAGTGTGAGGATGGAGCTGAGTGGGTGTGTGTTTATGTATTAAACTGTATGTGAATGTGCATAGACGACAACTATAAACGAGATTTTGTAACAGAACCTGAACATTTATGAAATACTGATCGTGGCTGACATGGCTTACTGCCTGTGGAAACATCCAGAGAGCCAGGAGCTCTAAATGTAGAGCAATCATTACTGAGGATTAACAGCCAGTCAGGGTCAGATTGGGCCGGCACGCCTTTTATAACAAGGCTGTTTAGATGCAAACAAAGTCATTCCCAGCAACACCAGAAATACTTTTAAACTGAGGCAGCCATAGTAAGAGCTAAACCTCCATTAGCATTTCTTCTGCACTTTTTTAAAGTATAATTTGTCAAAAAAACATTCTGCAGTTAGAAAGGTTTATTTGCACATTAAGAAAACATGCAACGCAATTAAAATATAGAAGAAACAAATGTGCATTATCCAAAAAAGGAATTTAAGCTAAAAAAAAACGAGCTACTGATTATAAAATGACCCAAAAACGTAACTTTAACTACTTCTTAACACAGTGTCTTATAGGCCAAGTTTTCCGTTCTCTCCCTTTGACAAAAGAGGAAGGAAGACTAAATCACGCCTACATATGTGTTGCCTCAGCAAGGAATATTACATGAGAATAGTTGATCTACAGGAGAAACGGATCTGAAAGCAGCACAGAATGCCTGAGAGTTTATATATTAAAATGTCACACACTACATGAATTTTGCGTTTCCTTTTACATAAATAAAAACATTTCCACCGTAAATTTGGCGCAGAAACTTTCACCAGAATGCAGGAGATGAAGTAAACACTTCATGATGATCAAAATTTCCTGGGGAGGTCCCTCCAGGCCCCCCGCTCGTATATCTCAGCATTGAGGACATCTTTCAAACACTGTTTAAGGACGTTTTCGTCTCGTTCTCATATCGTGATGTCTTGTGAGCTAAGTGTCTCTTCACACCCCTAATCTGAGCCCCACTGTCCTGTCAAGTGACACTGATGGAGCTGCCACAAGTTGCAAAATTTCAAAATTTCGCTCTGAAACAGCCAGTTAAAACACAGATTCTGGGTCATGTGATTTGCACTGTTTAAACCATATGCTGCAGCATGTCTGTAATGCAACTATTTTAAACCCAGCTCATGTTGCAGTGGTACTCAGACACCACAGCTGATTTTATTTATTCAAGATCCTCTGTCACTCAACATGATGTCTTTCCCGAGCTTATCTTATTTTACTTCAGCACAAGTAGCTCAAATTCTTGTATGTGGGAAGCCTTATGTTGGTAAAACACCACTGCTTACTGTAAAATCACTTCATGCCGCTGAGCAGAGTGAATTTTATATAGAAATGCAATAATGAAAAAAAAAACAGCTGTACAAATTTGAGAATTACAAAAATAATTGAATTAATTTTATTCATCAACTGAAGTAAATGTTAGAAAACAACTGCAGACAAATTTACCTTCAATAAACAGCAACTGCATAAAATACTGCGGCGGTATGGCGACGTCTTTACATGGTGACAATAACAAATGTCAGCAGTATGATTCCTCATTTCGTCTGTAAATGCAAAGGTCAAATGGGATTTACAGCTGTGACAATACACGTCCACACAGGCGTCACCGGAGCGATGTTGGGAATTACCCAGAATGACTAAGATGCAGTTTTATGACCTAGCAGGTCTAACAAAACCAACACAAGTCCAATCTGTACACGCTCACAAAATGAGCCAAAATAAGTGAAGTAGATTTAATGAAGTGGAATTCATGACAACCATCAAACATTAAAATATGCCAGCTTCCTTCACAATTCTGCTTGGTGGAGTCTGCAAAAACCTGAGTTACTTCAAACCTGCAATAACTGGATTTTTATTAGGCCGCTTGGAGGCAGCAGAAACATATTGTGAACACAGCATTGACACTGTGTCCACCGCCTCCTGAGGGAAAATCTGTCTCTCTAGCTGCTAAATGCTCCACTAGACCATGTTCACTAGCTGGTAACGAACTGTGTCTGCTGTTAGAGGGGAGTCTTGAGACAGCTGAACATGATGATTTAGTAAGAAGACTCCAAAGATGGTCCCCAGGTCCTGGAGAATGTCCTTTACTAAGAATGTCACCTATTTTGAAGGTGCAAGCCTTGAAAGTTAAATGCACAATATCTCCCTCTGTGATGTGGAGTAGAAGTAGAAAGTGGCATGAAAAGAAAATACTCAAGTAAAGTAAAAGTACATCAAATGTATACTTAAGTACCGTACGTAAATGTACTTAATTAGTGTCCAGCACTGTCTAAAGAACACTGAATCTCCCCTGCATGTCTCTTAGAATTGAACATGTTTACATCTATAGCACAACAACACCTGATGATAGATGTGTGTGTTTGTGTGTTTGTGTGTGTGTGTGTGTGTGTGTGTGTGTGCTGTTTACGTTTTTGAATTTAATTCTTTATTTGTCCCCCAAACATGAGATAAAAACACAAAAGTACGTGAGTGAAAATATAAAATGTCAGTATATTCAGAATGTAGGTTGTGTATGTGCTCGCCTTGGTTGAGAGCTGCAGACAGAGAGATTAGTGTTGATCAGCCCTGTCATTGATAGTTTTGATTAATACAACAATGTCCCAGACAGGCTTCACTGCAGCCAGCACCTTCACCCTTAATTTATTTTTCTAATTTCTTCACTATCACACACTTCTGTTTGGGCTCCAGCAGTAAAACATGATTAAATGCAATGGATTTGTATATGTGCTGGGTGATGATTGCGCATGGATAAGATGCCTGCCTTTGGTGTGAGAGACCCGGGTTCAATCCCCCACTGTGTCCCTGAGCAAGACACTTAACCCTAACCCTGTGCTATATATTTGATTGCTGCAGAGTATATACCGCACCTCCCAGATGGAAAATACGTTTATTTGGATTTGTGTTACTGGAGTTTGTGAGAGTTTCATCGTGAAATGAAATCGTCTGTACTTGCACCTTTCTAATCTTACAATACATCAAGCTCACCTCTTTAGCAGAGACTAAGGTCATCAGAAACAGAAATAAGCACATTCGTACACATTCACAGAAGTAAATTTGGGGATCAAACTCCCGACCTTCTGTTTACTGGACGACCTCTTTGACCTCTTCGGGGTCAAACTGACCCCAATCATAAACAATCTAACTGTGTAGGATCACATACTGTTCGTTTCTTTGTCTTTTTGTGTCTTTTTGGCAAACAAAAAATATTGCAGTGGTGGAAAGTAACTGAGCACAATTACTCAAATATGTACAATATGTACAATTATGAGGTACATGTACTTTACTTGAGTATTTTCATGTTATGCTACTTTACAGTGCTGCTCCACCACATTTCAAAGAGAAGTATTTAATATTTAATAATACTTTTTTCTTTTAACAGCCAAAGTCATGATTACAAACCATCAAGGTTTAAGATGTGAAGCATTTTATAGATAGAAGTATTTTATTGTGTTATATTGATACTTTTACATAAGTAAATTATTTGAATACACTGTACTGGTTATTTGTTTATACACAGCACATTTAACATATAAAACCTTATATTTTTTTCTTTTTTGGTGTGTTGAGAATACTTTTTTGCTCATTTCTGTGTGTAAATGTGAATTTTAAGACAAAAAGAAGAGTTACCACTTCATTACTTTAATACATATTGGATTTTATTAAGATCAGAAGAAAAAAAAAGAAAATAACCTGGTTGATATTGCTTATTACATTATTATTATTACAACACATACAGCAGTGAGGGCTGTGAGGCCACAAACAATGAGGAAGTAAAGCCGTTTTCCCTGCTGATGATATTCATCTCTGCTAAAAGCATCACAGATGGTAAATAAACTGCCTTTCTGAACTATAACCTCTTACAGATGTCACGCACAGAAGAGTGTTTACAGTTCGTTGTGATATGCATAGTACTGCACATAAACACGTACAGCTCACACTCACCGCAGCTTTTAGTAAATTCCAGTTCCAGCCTTCCTGGAGCAGCGAGACGCCTCTCTTGGCATTCACCGCGTGCCTTAATTGACTGATTTTAAATCAAGGTCCACTGTGAACACTGAGAGAGGAAGCCCAGAGTCACAGAGGAAGAGAGAGAGAGAGAGACAGGGACAGTAACCTTGGAGTAGAAAGTGCTGAGGTCAAACCTACAATATATCTGTTGTACTCACTGTGAATACCACAATGCCAACTGACTATCCAAATTGCAAAGAGGAGTACAGCATCATTTGTCCATTTTTTCTCTTTTGAACATGCAGCAGCAGTGTATATTCTGTCCCGGCTGCATCAGAATCATAATTAAAGGACATTCCCAATAATTAGCAACATGTTTTACAGACAGAAACTGTGAAAAAACGAAAAAAATATCCTTTTTTGTTTGGAATTATTTTAAAATACACTTCCTTGCTGAAAGTATTTAAAGGTCACGCATGCTGATCATCTTCCTCTCAACATAATGTATGGTTGCCATCAACTGTTTACACCTGCCTGTGCTACTAGACAGTATTCAGGAGTAAAAAAATTAAGAAAATCATGCAAAAACACAGGTCATAATCCAGCTCTCTTTTTCATGACATGTCAAGGACACATCAAGCAGGCAGCCATTACAGAGTATAGCCCAGGCTGCAGGGATCTAAATGAGGCTAAGACCGGATTTGATGGCGCCTCATCAGAATGTAAACAGATGGAAACCTGAGCATCTGAATCACGTTATCATGGCGAGAAAGACGCATTAAAGTGTGCAAAAAAGACATTTTAATAACAATCCCATATTGTTTTCTTTTGCCAAATGGTGACACTGTTAATTTACTCACGAGAAATGCAGCTGAAATGGTCTGATCTGTTCAGAAAGATGACATTAATATGTTATTATGGTCGAAATGAATGATGATATAATGGTAGATTTAAAAAACGCCTCATACAAGCACCGCAGTACTGTAAACACAACACTGAGCTCTACAGACACATTGTCCCTGCTGGAATATTGCAGTGATGATCAAACATATATCATAAACTAATAATTTTTCTAAACTCAATCTTGACAAGCACAGACACACAAAATGTCCCTTTAGGAAAGTTATATAAGAGATGCCTTTTCCTTTCAGCCCTCCCGACGTTAAATGGATCAGATTATTTTAGTATGTAGGCCGGGCCATGCAGCATTAGCCTATATGCTGAAGCCTGAACGACCACATTCTGCTAAACAATACAAAATATGCACTTAAAGAGAAAACAGCTTGCAAATACATAAATCAATATTCAGTTTGAATACGCAATTAAATCAGCCAACATGCGTCTATTTTACGCACAAAGGCAGCTTCTTGAAGGATGCCTTTTTTTTTTTTAAATAACAAGAATGTGTTGCCTAAATATGAAGAGCGTCGATATCTGCAGTGAGACGCGGGGGTGCTCGTCTCCTTGTCGCATTATCTCCTCCAGGGTCCATCCCGAAGCCTTCGCATCCTCTCTTGTCCTCCTCTCCTCTCCGAATCATTTCGGGCAAGACAAAAATAATAAAAGGCTAATTCTGATGGGAGGGGAAGGGGAGGGGGGGGTGCAAGTCCTCTTTTCGACGAGGCGTAGTCTCTTTTCAGTGTCCTCTTCCCAGTCCCTGGATGGCGAAAATGATCTTGGTTTATTGGGTTAATGTTCGAGACGGATTTGTTAAATGGAATCAGTGTTTGGATTCATCCTCCCGGACAGTGCGGATGGGCGGGCGGTGGATTACGCACAGGAGAAGGCTTCAAGCGGCTGGGGCGGAGTGACGTCACCATGCAGACAGATGCCCCCCCCCTCTTTACCCTTGAGACCGGGATAGGCCTAATATACAGCTGATGCTGCCATTTGGGTCCCTCACTGTGCTCTCTTTCCCCATTATTCAGCAGTTCTCTCTAAAAACACAGCAGAGAAAAGTGATCTCATAAAGGCTACTAAAAAATATGAATATATGTTTATATATTCATATTTACATGTGCAGCCATTTTACAGGGGCAGAGGATTTGTTTAAATATATCAATTCAAAAAAATACAATAGGCAGTTTGTGCAGAGACACACAAAATATTTACACTAGATTTGCATTTAGATTTACATTTACAGTATGCAATGTAAAGGGTGTGGAGGGGGGGAGGAGTGTCAGTAGGGGTCCCGGGCGTTGTTAATGAGGCCAGCTGTGGATGGGAAGAAACTGTTCTTGTGGCAAGAGGTTTTGGTCCTGATGGACAGCAGCCTGCTGCCTGAGGGGGGTCCAAACTGTCCAAACTGACCAAAACCTCTTGCCACAAGAACAGTTTCTTCCCATCCACAGCTGGCCTCATTAACAACGCCCGGGACCCCTACTGACACCCCCCCCCCCCCCCCCCCCCCACATTTACAAAAATGTGAGGGGTGTACTCACATTTGTGAGGTACTGTACTGTGCTAAAGTCTTATTGATGGCGTGGAACAATACTGTAAAATATGAAAGCTTTCAAAAACATACATATTAATGGATTATATTCATCAATTAACAAAATACAAAGTGAGTGAACAGACAAAAAATCTAAATCAATTCGATATTTAGTGTGACCATCCTATGGCTTTCAAAACAGCATAAATTCTTCTAGGTATACACGTACAAAGTCGGGGGTTTTGTAGGCATATCATAAGGTGTATGGTTAAGCAATTATAACAAACAGGTGCTTATAATCATAAATTTAATATGTAGGTTGAAACCAGATCATCAATTGAAACAGAAACAGCTGTGTAGGAGGAAAACAGCTGGGTGAGGAACAGCCAAACTCAAGCTAACAAGCTAACAAGCTGAAGCTGCTGAAGACAGTTTACTGTCAGAAGTCAAACACCAGAGTGAGAATGAGCACGGCAATACGACACGAGGTAGTTTCACTGCATCAGCAAGGCCTCCCCCTCGCAGATGTTTCATGGGTGTGCTGCCGTTGAGGGCCGCAGACGCAGTGGTCGGTCTTTCAAACCACATTTTACTTCTACTAACATTTACAACAGCCAAAACTCCATCCCAACGTGGCAGCACCTTCTCAGTAACAGCGGTCGCTGATGCCATAACTGCTTCCACATTCACTCTTCTTTCTCTGCACGGTGACTCTGCTGCTGTCCTTCCTCTCTTGCCAGATCTCCTGAATGAAACTGATTTCCTGTAAAAAGGACATTTGGGAGCTGATGGTGAAAGCGGTCTTTGAGAGCTGTGATACTTCATGAAATGAGTTAACGGCTGCGGGACTGGGAGTCAGTCCAGCACTGAAATGATGGAGTAGTTTCTTTGATTGAGGACTGTGTCACATTGATAGACCCATAATTTAAACATGACGCGCTTCCTTTCATTTCATCGGGCAGAATCAGGTAGATTTCTGGTTACGCTAAAACTTTTCAAGTTTCAAGCCGTGCTTCGTAAATGGAATCACTCAGCGTGGCCAGAGAGGGGCAGATTGGAAAGTTCAATGACACTTCAGTGTAGCATCACTCTCTGACATGTTACATCACCAAACACATTCATCAGACGGAGGCGGGCGGCAGCAGCAATTCTGACCACATGCAGATATCTTTTCTCTCTCTCTTTCCTTCGACATGTCCTGTCTTTTCATCTCTCTGCTCCTTATGTAATCACCCTCTTCCTCTCCTCCTCTCCCCTCATCCTCTGCTGTACCCCTGGGTAATCATCAGTTAAACTGAATACTATTGGTCTGTTGGACATTTAGACGGGACTCAGACCCGACAGCAGTAAGAACATGCTAGAGTATTTCCATTTTGTGCTACTTTATACCTCTGCAGCTTGTTGCATCAGCTGTGTGTAACATTAAACTCAGCCTAGTTGTAACGTAAATTATTGTGATTTATGCATTACTAAAAAAAAGCAGTTGCACCACTGAGATAAGTTACAACATAACTCATTAAAGCCCCAGGGTCGGTGTAAATCATACATGTCACTGTATATAATACTCACTAATAGTAACTGCTCCACACATCTTCATTAATTTAATGTCAATTTGCAACACGGAGACCAAATGTATTGATATGATATTTGAATATTGGTCTAGCTTACTATGATTTCTCACGATGCCCAGTGACTCATGCCAGTCAGAAAGCTAATGTGCCCAGTAATCCTAACAATGGAACTCAATCTTTGATTGGCCGCTTGCTTTAGCTACGACTTTACGTCTAAACTAGTAAAGTCATCCTCCAAGTAATTGTGGAAATTGTGCAGTTTTAGTTACAAACTAAGTAGTAGTTACTAAGCCTCTACAGTGTCCACTTTACTGAGTGCAACACAGATTTCAGAGGTCGATATTGCACTTTTTCCTCCATTACATTTATTTACTGTTACCTTAAAGATGGAGATTTTACTTAACAAAGATGGTAATCTTTTAAAATATTACTAATGATTGAACCACTGTTCCCGACACTATCGGCTTGTGGCCCCTTCATAAAACAACAGTGTTTCTTCTCGGGTCTTCCTGCTTTATGTTTCAGATGTCTGGGAGTTGTGAGCAGGGGGCGGAGGCCTGCGGGCTTTTACAGCAGCAATAAGCAGAGGTGGGACACGGTCATTGTTTTACCAGTCACATGTAAGTCTCAAGTCTTAGCACTCAATTCTTTGAATTTCGAGTCCTAAACAAGTCGTGATGTGCTCTTCAAAGGGCCCCCTGCAGTAAGGTCTCAGCCTTGTTCATGGGGCACGTGCTCTACCAGATGAGCTAACCAAGCCCCGCATTTCATACTTAAAATATCCATCATGAAATCATGAAAGATGTATATTTAATGTATCGGCAACACCCGCCAACAATTTGATTGGTTGCTGTTGGATTCAAACTGTCATCAGTTAAATGAAGTACTGATGCGCTGCACACACTTTTTACATTAATATCCTTATTTATATTTTGGTTTGGGGAGGGTATCAAGTCACGAATCATTGGTGTTAACGTAAAAGTCGAGTTACAAGTCTTTTTTGATTTTGTCAAGTCGACCAAACCAGAAACCAAAAACCTGGACATAATTTGGGAAAAATATGATAGTTGCTGAGGTAAAAAAAAATTTATCCTGTACAGCCTACATCCAATATTGTGTCTAGTTGTTCTCCAACTGTCTTCACCATTGTGAAACCACAACACAACAGATGTTGAGGATCTCCTTCCACCTAAAAAGAGAAAAAAAGAGTCTCTTCCCCTGTGTTCCTAGATACTCTGGCCATCACAACCCTAACCAACCCCCTTCATACCTCCCCTCTCCACCCCTCCATCCTATCCTTCCTGAACCTTCTCGCTATCTACCTTTCATACCTCACAATTGGCGTGGTCTTTGTCAATGACACATTATCAAAATCAGCAGCACAATCAATGCAGCAATACCAGACACATTGTCTTTATTTATTCCGCACATTGTTGTCACTTGTCAAAACCTCCATCACCCACAGCACAACTCGACAGCCGACTGTTTGGTCTGAGATGCAGGTGTGTTATGCTAGTAGTGGCTAAGAATCCTCGAGCCGCTAGTCTCAGACACAGATGAGTAGCAGGCTACAGAGGTCTGCTAAGCTCTCTTCTGTCAAAACTACACTCTTTTTGATTTTTTGAATTTCCAGACTTGTAGCCTTCAGCCCAAACGACGCTGACTCAAGAGACATCACACAGCTCTCTCTGGAGACACTAGACACACTTTTTTTCACACATGCAATAGTACTTTCCAACACTCAGGATCCCCCAGACCGTTGGGAACCACGGGACTAAATTGTCTAATTGCCTTTAAAGTAGTTAAAGTAAAAGAGCATCAACACCTGGTGGTTAAATATTGACTCAAGTAGCAGCCCCGATAACTCAAGAGGCTCAAACACTTAATACAGACAACGTAATAATAATAATAATGAATTACATTTATATAGCACTTTATCATTGATACTCAAAGCGTTTCACAGTGAAGTGGGGGGGGGGGGACTCACATCAACCACACCTGGGTGATGCACGGCAGCCATTTAGCGCCAGAACGCTCACCGCACATCAGCTTGAGGCAGAGAGGGAGGGAAACATTGAGCCAGTTACTCTGGGGGATTATTAGATGACCAGATGGTGAAAGCCAGGTGAACCCCCTACTCTTTGCGAGAAGTGCCATGGGATCTTTAACGACCACACTGAGTCAGAACCTCGGTTTAACGTCTCCTCCGAAGAACAGCTGCTCTTACAGCGCAGTGTCTCCATCACTAACACACTTATTATTAGAACCAGAGGGAAGACTGCCCCCAACTGGCCCACCAGCATCACTTCTAGCAGCAACTCATGTTTCCCAGGAGGTCTCCCATCCAGGTACTGACCAAGTCTAAACCTGCTGAGCTTTGGTTTACATTACTTTGGCTGCTGGCCAATGTAGATGATCTGATAAATGGTGGTGGTGATTCCCGACTGCGACCCATCCACCAATGTGTACCTGAGCAGGACACTTAACGCCTAGTTGCTCCAGAGGCGTGCGACCTCTGACATGTATAGCAATTGTAAGTCGCTTTGGGTAAAATGAATAAATTTAAAAACTGTTGTGAGATTAATGAGTAAATAAGAAGCCAGTGCTGGAAGGTTGTAAGGATTGTTTGAATGTGTACTTTACAAAAGTGAAAAAGACTTCTAGTGTTGACATTTACTCTGGTTTGTAATAATTCTACATTTGTTTCAGCAGAAAACAGTACAGCACAGTAAGAGACTTGAAGTCAGAAAGTACATAAATGAACATCATGCATTCATTTATCCATTCAAGTTGTGATTTTTTAAGCTCAAAAGATGCAGTTTTATGTCTCAGAGGTTTAAAACATGTTGACATTAACCCACTAGTGGTGAGAATGAGCTGTGGGCCCCTATAGGGCCTCCGTGTGAGGTTATTAAATCACAAATTTATTCACACCATGTAAATTTTGACATACAGCTCCACTACCAGGCACATTTGCAATCATCATTTTTGTCAAATGACCACAAACCAACCAATGAATATTGGCCCCTTGACACTCAGGAGTCCCAGGAAAGTTCCCTGTACCCTAATCCAGTCTTGATTATGTTCCTCTGAACCAAATCCAGACTGAAAAATGAGCGATTTAGAGAGTATTTATGATTATTAAACCAGGAGATAACAATCTAGAACAAAAACCACATGAAAACAGCTGGACTTAATATGTCACTCATGTCACAGCATCTAGCAGCTGCAGCAGATGTTATTTTGTGTGTGAACATTAGAGGGCAGCCTCTCATTCGAGGACAAAACATGAGAAGCACCAACCTTCATCTCATCATAACATCTATTGTAGTCATGCAAATTTGAACAGGAGTGTGACCATCAACACTGTTACCTTTCACCTCTAGATAGATAAATAGAAGATAAATATCGCAGAGGTGAGAAAATACCTTTTGGAACATGTATTATTACATTTTCCATAAAGCAGTTTGTGTCTCGGCTTTGAGCGTTGATGATAGGCCGTTTTCAGAATCATCAGCTGCTCTCTTTTATCTTATATTTCAGTTCCTGCTCACGGTGCAGGTGTCCTCAGTCATGACCCTGCTCACTCCTTTCCGTCCGTTAATCTGATGTCTCCAGTAATAAGCTTACTAGAGCACAATCTGAGATCAGGAATAGGACAACATGCAATGAGTTCTGTGAGTGGGCTGTCCAGGTTAGAGGTTACACAGAGCGCAAAGGTTAGTACAACATGACCAAGATAAAGCAAATATTATATTATAAAATAGCTTTATTTATCCGAGGCTGAGAATTTTCAGTTTGAAATAAACAGTCATCAGTTGAAATGGCCGTAATAATTTCCATTAAACAGACAGCTTTCTTATTTTGTCCTTACAAACCACACATCTGATCTTACTTGTGTTGTTTTACAGCCTGAACTTGTAGCTGTTGTGTAGCTCAACTTGAAACCATAAGAATCTCACAGGTTCTTGAGAAAGGTGACACTAGGATGAGAAATCATTTCTCAAGAGCTAAAATTAAATTACTGAAAGTGGAGAAAATATGTGTGAAGGCAGGTTTCGGTTTTATGGACGCCCCTCTTAATGTCTCTTTGGCACTTTAGTCTGCCATATAATATCTAAGACTACAGCCGTGCCAGCAGCTCTGTGAGGCTATACTCTATGCACATTGGTTCTTTGAGTTAACATGTCGTTGTTAAGCAGGTAGGCTATAATGTTCACATGTGTGTTAACATGTTGCCAAGTAGCACAGCAAAGCTGCTTTAAATGTCTTTAGTTTTTCAGGTATTTGATAAAACCAAAGTACCTGATGAAAAGTCAGAGATCAGCAAAGTGGTTACAATTCATCCTGAGGGGAACATGAATGTCTGTACTAACCTTTAAATTTAGAGATATAAAACAGAATGAGCTAAAACTGATACCTGATGGTGGCGCTAATGAAGATAATTATGCAACACTTTTTTAAACCCAACTCGTCACACATGGACGCTTGGTCAAGACCCCTTAGCATCACTTTTTAACGCCCAGGGTATCACTTTAGTGTTGTTATTTGACGTGTAGGGCTCAAGTCAGCAATAATAAATATGCAACGTCCAGTTAGACTTTGAAAATAAAACTTGTGGTTAACGTTGTGAACGTCGCAATTTGGTTCGTTATAGGCAACATAGTAACTATTTTGTTAGGTTTAGGTAACAAAAACATCATCCAACATCATCATTTGCGTGAAAATGTCACTTAACATACATAAGTTAAGTAACGCTACTTGTGTAAGTTACGCAACTTACGTAACTTTCACAAACATTCATTGACTTTTTGTTTTACTTGGGAAGCAAACACTAGTATCCAGGGTAAAAGTCCGGTTTCTGGCCCACACGTCCACCCAAACCACCTCCTTACTTGAAATTTTGTTAAATATCCCACACCTAGGCTACCTTGCATGAATGAAATGACAGGGCTTCCCCAGTGCGTTACAAACTGACACCAATGGGTCTTGACCATGTTTTCATATGTGACGACTTGGGAGTAAGAAACGTGTTGCCTCTGGGCACCATGAACGTCTCTGCCAAATGTAATTCCAATCCATCTAATAGTAGTTGATATATTTCCCTAAAAGACAAACATGTCATCCTGTTGGTGGAGCTAGAAGAAAAGGCAGTCAGTAGAATCCATCCTCTGGGGACCAACAATGACTGTGCAAAATGTAAATAGCTATTGAGCCCTGCTGCTAGCTCCAGAGAAAAGACTAATGACTGAAGACCATTAAATTAGTCTTTATAATATATTGGTGCACAGCAGTGTGTATTTGAGTAACATACTGACTGTAAATCAATACATTGGCCAGTTCACCTCCCTACAGGGAAATTATAGGAGGATCAGTGATTCTACAAATAAGTTACTTTTGATTTATAGCCAACCAAACACCTTCTGTGTAATCACCATCTCAAACACTTGTACAATTGTGTGATGTAAGTGCAGATTTAGTTGGCCTCATTAGAAACTCACAGCTCAGCTGGGCAATCAGGGAGCTCAGACATTTGGCACCCAGGCTTTGGCTCTGCACCCTTAGAGTGACAGGACTGCATTCCTCAGGCCAGACATGTCAATCTGCAGAGTATTATAAAGAAGTTAACGTGACCTACGATACATATTCATTTGAAATTGCACAATATTTGCATAAAGTATGGGACACAACTCACCTAACATTCCTCTGGGAAAAAAAGGCATTGCTGTGTGGAAGAATCTTTTTACAGAGGGGGTGATTATGTCCTTTGAACAATCGAAAAACTAATTTGAAAGACTTTTGTACTTACAGATTAGATCAAAACTCTCACAGTACCTTGGAGAACTCATAAAAGTCCCAGAAATAACTAATATCAAAAATGTATTTATAACGATAATGGAAAAGAAAACTCCTACAGGAAGTCAAATGTTTAAGATAATAAATGGTTTAAAGAACACTAATAGTGGCACCCTAGAAAAGACTTGGGTGAAAGATTATTATTTAAGTTTATTAATAGGAAAACTTAAACTCCTGAAATTATATAGTGATGAAAAGAGTTGGCACTGTAATGAACAAAAAGTTTTATTCTTTCATATGATATGGAAATGTTCAAAACTTCAAATATTGTGGAAGGAAATAATGTCCATGTTATCCCATGTTTGGATCCCAAATTATGCATTTTGAATTATATGGATGATAAAAACTGGAAAAAAAGATAGTGTCGGTTGGATTTATGAGTGCAAAACGAGTTATAGCAATTATTAGGAAGACAATTAACAACATAAACGAGAAATCACGGCTTCTAACATTTTTCGTTATTAAGCTTATATCAGACATTATATATGGACCTTCTCCTGTAACTTGATATCAGATTAATACTCAGATTTACAACAACTCTGTCCTGACTAAATAATTATTAAATATTAACTTTTCATGTCAAAGATACTATATGGGGGATGTGCAACGTTGCAGATAATCCAGGAATATCTTACTTTGTTATTTTGTTGTTTATTTATTTATTGTTGTTGTCATTTTTCTTATTTTATTTTGTAATTTGATCTGTATGGATATGTTTTTCCTCCCCGAGCATGTGTTGAATAAAAAAGAAAGAAAAAAAGAAATTCATGTGACCTTATGATTCACTTTAGGAAAAGTCATTTTATAGTACATTTGTGTTAAAATATTTTAAGGAGGAAAACTGCATTAAACAGTCACTGACTATTTAAAAAAACAACAACCATGAAATACAATAACATCACTATGAATTCTTCAGTTACACTGGAAACATGGAAATATAATTACAAATGGAAATAACGTACTTTTTTTCAGGACTATTAAACTGTGTTATGTAAATTGGCATCATAGGAAATGAGGGATTACAGTAAGAGCCTCTACTGCAGGTGTTGTTTCATCCATCAATATGTCTGCTTCTGGCTTTAGCAACGTGCCTACCCGTGTGTGTGTGCGTGTGCACGTGTGTGCGGACACTGACAGAGTTTGCGCGGAGCAGCAGAGAGATTAGCGCTCTCTCTGGATCTGGACGTGCGCACTGCGTGTTCCCAGCTCTCCGACTGTTTGCTGGAATATTCCGGGCATCGTTTAAACTTAGACATGGAGGGACTGAATCATTTGTGGGAACCTGTTCACTTCTGACGGAGTCATTAGGCATTTCAGGAAGATCAGATGAAAGGTCGGGGGTTTAACTTGAATTTGGAGACTTTTTACGCGCGTGGATAGCCTCGTCCTGTAGCTCAACAGTTTGTGACTTTATTTAGAGTTAGGAGTAATGACCGTGTCTTTGGAGCTGAATAATGGACCTGGTGTCATGACATTTTATACAGAACTTGTGATTTTCTGGACTCATCTCAAGTGGCCTCATGAGAGATAATCCGTTTTTATATAGAGTGGAACTATTTACATTTTAAAGTCATTTAAAACGGAGTTTATAACAGGAATCATTTGTTAGCGAGTCAAATGGCAGAGGAATATGAGCTGTACGGGGCTTCAGAGTTTATTAAAGGTAAGTTACACATGCGTTTATGATGTATTATAATGAGTAATAAGAATTATCTGTGAGCTACTCAAACATCCATCATGGAGGGTGAATATGCTGTTGAGTGTAATTGGGTAGCTATAAATAAACTAGCTGAACAACAAGACTTCTATAGAAAAATATAGGACTTTAAATACATAAATAACATATTGTGTTTAAACTATAACTTGTTCTCTTGAGTAACCACAGACTAACAATGAATGTCAATAGGGATATCATAGTTATCCCACAATGATTCCTTAAGAAAAATACCACTTAGGTTAACTATTGAGAACCACAGACACGCTGTAGATTCCGATTGGAAAACTGCTGAATGCTTCATTGATTCTGGTTGGTTTATTCTGTTAAAAAGAGGTAAAACAAATGGAAGTTCGGCCTGTTTACCAATATCTGTAGGAGCTGCAGGAGTGGCTCATGGAGGGAACTAAGGCAGCTCCTGATTACTTCAAACATGGCACTTCCTCTCTGAGTCATAACTGAGTCAAGTCTCAGCACACAGACTTAACATGCAGATTTTTAGAGTCAGTGTGACACTTTGTGATGATACCACCAGTCCATCGCAAACAAACATCCATACATCTGCTTAGAAACAGAAAAAAGACGCTTCTTAACTCCAGAACTGGATTTAAGAGGAGTATTTCAGTGATGTGCGTACATCCATGGCTTCACTGCAAACTGGAACTGCCAATAGCTAATTTGGCATTTAATGGTGACAATTTAATTCAGTATATAGGTTTCAGTAGTGCTAGGATTAAGTCTATTTAAACAGGTTGGGTAACAGGCAGTGTGGTTTAACGTGAGGAGCTTGTGTGAACATGTGCTCATGGCGCCTAAACAGAGAAGCTAGAATAAAAAGTCTCTGTATTAAACTTTGTGATCCTTGAGGAGGTTTTAGCAGTCAACATTAATTTAGTGTACAAGAAATTTAAAAAAAGAATTGTGGGTGCAATTAGAGGTTTCACTGTCAGTACGATGATCTCTTTCTCTATACAGTCCATTGAACAGCATGATTTACTTTGTAGAATTGGAGGTTGATGTTTTACTCTGTGTCCCCGACATGAAAGCTAAACTGTCTGTGTTGCACCTGAACTCACAACACCTATCAATAATGCAATGTTATCTGTCTGCTTGTGTGTGTGTGTGTGTGTGTGTGCTGTACACCACAGACAGGCTGTACTTTACCACTCTACGTGTCAAACCAAAGAACACGGCCAACACACACTACTTCAGCACGGATGAGGAGTTCATCTATGAGAGGTAAGCCTCTGTGATAAGCAGCTGCATCACATTAACGTCACTCATCAACATCAATCCCAGAGATAATGCCAACACAGTATACTAAACACAACGCAAGGCAGCGGGACGGAAATACATTTGTACAGGTGCCTCCAGATCGGGTAACAAAACAGTAGCAAGAATTTAAACAACATCAATACAATATATATAGTCGCCTGACAGAGGTTCACCAGGTATCAGAACGTAGTTTAATTCGAGCTCTCTGGAATATTCTGATACTGTGAATGAATATTTTGTACTTGTGTGGCCTGTAAAATGGGTGTGAGCAGTGTTGTTAATACTTGCCTTTTAGTATCTATGCTGTTTAGTTGGTGTAATCAGACTGGAATCAATAGTAATGTTGCCACTAGTTTAACATTCAATATGTTTATACATGTAGGCTACAAGGTGCATAATATTAAATACACTAAATTGAAAATATCTACACTAATTAATATCTACACTAATTGAAAACTGAAAATATAAAGACCAGCAAGTTCTCATTCCAGGTACACTGTGTCACGTCTTTTGGCGTCTGTATCAACGCACTTGGAACCCTTTTACTTCATCGTTCAACGCAGTGGGGAAAGCCCTTTAGAGCCTTTGTTAATTGTTAGTCAGAGCAAGGAGTTGGTTGGGGTGGACAGGTGGTACAAACAGTCAACATTGATGTTGCGTAGGTACATAGGAAGTTAAAAATCAAGGCGTCTTGCAAAGCGTCCATATGTGGTGCCCTGGGATGACAACAGGTTGCAGCCAAAGACAGATAAGATAAAGATTACCTGCCCTAAGGGACCTAAGGGCAAAAATGA
>NW_024040108.1:0-42719 GCF_014851395.1 Micropterus salmoides | reverse complement strand
GAAAAGATGAGTATTTTAGGTTGAAACTGGAAATATTTGAGCATACTGTGAAGGAATTTTCCTTGTCAGGCTAAAGATGATTTGACACAGTGTTCTCCTGGTCTCTTGCTCCTGGGATAACTGGTCAGTGCAGTTGTCCTGACTAGGCTGAGCTGCCTCAATCTCCCAGGAGATCAAGCTCATAGGAAGCTAGTGCACGGTATGTCTGTATGTGACCTCAAGTGACATACAACATGACTTAGGATAACTTAGGTAAGAATTGCTTTTTGTTTAGTATCAAACACCCAATAGAATTAAATAAAAATAACCATACTTAGACATGTAGTGAATCTCAGTAAGTCTAGTAGGGGTTAAATACTGCCTGCCAGGAATTCACTTATCTCTGTTTAGTTAGTTAAGTTTGCATAATAGATGTGCAACATCTGGTTAGACATTCAAAATAAAGTTAATGGTTAACATTGTGAAACATCCAAATTTGATTAAGTTTACACACCAAAAGTACTTGGTTAGGTTTAGGAAAACATCATGGTTTGGGTTAAAATAACTACTTGACTAACATGACTTACGTTATGTAAGTTAACATAACCCAATAACAATCAATGGTTTCTGGTCCACACTTCCACCCCAAACACCTCCTTAATAAGACTTTTCTATTATTATATAAAACACACTACAAACTGATGCCAAGGGGTCTTGCCCATGCATCCATATGTGATCACTTGGGAGTGGGAACGGGTTGTCAATAAATTCTCTGCATAAGACATCCATGTCTCCTGGATGTTCTTCAATCACGAGTTAATCATCTCCTTCACATATATGACTTTATTTCAATATGTAGTTGGGTTGGGCAGAATATTAGAAACACCTCTCAGTATAACTCAACACAATTCAACAGCACTGCCAACCAGCCTCCAAAATGACCTTTCTAAAACAGTGAAAATTATAGGGTAAGACTTTTTGTAGGATGTTGTATTTTACTGCATTAGCTTTAGCTACAGTAGGTGTACCTAACAAACTAGCAACTGCTTGTTTTAACCAAATTTAGCCCAGTGTTCCTTCCTGCTTAACTCCAAATCACTAAATTCATGCTTACTGGGAATGGACACTGGTGACACATTCCACATCTATATTGCATTATTTCTACAATTAGGCAACAATTTGATTCACTCCCACCTCCTGCCGCCCACATTCTAATTTCCTGTTTCAGGGTCACCTCTGATGATGTCATGAGAGACAAGGACATCTGCTCCCATTGTGATGCTTGATTGGCTCATTTTATCTGCATGCAAACCACGTCGGTGGGGACCAAGAGTACACTGGCCTAATTATGCCGAACACATTACTCACTTGGAGCGATGGCACCTTGGAAGGAAAAAATTAAACAGAGAGAAAGCTAGACAGTGAAAGAAAAAGAAACAGGAATGCAGTTTTTGAAAGGATGGTACTGGGGCAAGCAGTGGAAGGGAGAGGGGAAAAAGAGAACAAAATGATGAGGGTAAGGAACAGTATGGAGTTTGTGAGGAAACAAGAACGGGGAAAAAAGCTGAAAAAGAGGACCAGATGGACAGAAAAAAAGAAACATGCATGGGTAAATTGTGCATAATGTTAGCCAGGAAAGGCACAAGAGAGAAAAAGAGAAAGTGGAAGAAAGACTTCCACAGAGAGCCTGTTGATAAATGACATGCATTATGTGATGTGTCGGTTTGTTTAATATAAGGGACCTTTTAATAGTGTCTAAATGCTGGCTAAGGGGCTTGCAGTGCTCCTGGGGCACAGTATGTGTGTGGTAAGTGTTGTTATTGATGGAGAGTCAGACTGACACATAAATAGTCTAATGGCTCCCAGATCATCATTTGTGCATTCAGTGCACCCAGGGCAGCAGTGTATGTTTATGCCTGTTGTGTTTATTTTTTTATTGTCCTTGTGCAGGTAGGGAAATAACAAAGGGAAAGACACTTGTGGATAAAGGGTGAGGGGGCGGGGGTGCTGAAGAGCCTATAGGGTCGGTAAAGGCCAGCTTTGCTGTGCCTGAAACAGTCTCTAATTTCGCCTTCCCTTTCTTTCCTTCTCTTGAAGATCACTCGTGACCTTAAACATATGAGGATATGGTTTGGGTCCTTAACAAGACATGTCCCTGGGCCAAAGTTCAGTTAATTTGTTTTTCATGTGGATTGGACCATCATGTTATATTTTACATTTTGGATGATCATTTCTGTAGATGTAGGATTCTTTGCTTAAAGACAAGTCTATCTGTTTCAACAAAAAATTATTCTCTACGGTTGAAATTTTTAAACAACAGTTTTTCCCAACTTGCAAATTTCATGTGTGGCCAAATGCCTCTTGAATGCATTGTGCACTTTTAACCAAATGCAGGTTACAGATGAAGTCTGAGCGATCCTGAAAATGGCATTTAGCTTACAGGTGGCGCTACAGCAACATAACATCAAATGGCCATAACTCAGTGCTCCTAAGTTTGAGTCACATTAATGTTGCACAATTCATTTTTGTGAAAATGCCTAATACTCCCAGATAGGATTTGAATATTCTCCAATATTCTTAGCAGCCACATCAGCCAATCAACATGATTGTGTATTTTGATGCAGAGCAGATCCAGATGCATCTTAAAATGTTCTGTTATTAAAATAACAAATTTAGAGTACAGCCTTGGCAGGGGTACTGTATGTGCTCTGCGTGTGCTTTCTAATTTGATTTTTTAATGCACCAATGCCACCTGATTTTCTCTGCCTGTCCTCTTGGCATATGCCTCATCTTTTGCTCTCTGTATTGCTGCCTCTCTTCTCCCTGCCAAAGAACCATGCAGCTAATATGATCATTCAGCACTTGTCAAATGGACAAATAGAATTAAGGCTGTCAGATATGAAAGAGATATACAATTGCTGCTTTTTCAGCCCTGTATTCCTCTCTTACTCCCTTTCATTCTTTCACAGATCTTCCCTTTCTATCCAATCGTCCCTTGTCAGTATCTGGTGCACTGCCAAAACTCAGTCAGTCTGTCATGTTTCTCAGCTAGTCAACATCAGTATATGAGTATCTACTTTACTTTTATCCGCATTTGGCTTGAAATGTAAGTTTTTTTCAATCCTCTAGCATGGTCCCGAGTGTTTTGAAACATTTCCTGCATGTGAGACAATGTTAACTGCCAATTGGAGGAAACAAACACCAAAATGAGTTTTCACTGGAGACCGGAGTATCAGAACAGACAATTCGTTAAAGATTCAGTGATTTCTTGTCAGCCTGTGATTACTTAATCACCATCCAGATTTAGATCAGATTATTAAATCAGCTGGCGTGAGATGCAACTTTATTAGACAGTGGCGAACGATGGCAGACCCGCTAAGCTCTCTGTATGAGAAAACTGATTCTGGATTAGTCTGGAATGAGTAGCACAAGCCTCGGTCAGTTAATACCTCTGTGTGAGAAAGTAACTCGGGATCAGTCCAAGCCCTCTGTGAGAGTGATTGACAGCTGGAGGAACATCAATGGTACCTCTGTCTTACACAGAATCTCTTGTCAATAACACAACTTGACACAGGAGACAGAGCGAGGAGGGGAAGAACTGAAGATATAGAAACACCACATCAACAGAAAGGGAAAGAGGGCACATGGAGGTAGAGGCTACTCATCTGGTTTAAAGCACTGTATTGATTGATAAAAGACCAAGAGAGAGTAGAAGAGGGTAAAATGCTTAATGCGTAACTGTATGGTATATGAGGATTTGTGTGTGCACTTTATTGTGTACGTGTGTGTGAGTGTGTGTTTTATAAGGTTTGGAAGCAGTGGGATAAGAGAATGTAGAAATAGAGTTAAAGCCTCTTATATGTCAAGGTGGCCTGGATGTGAAGCTCATAGTGATTACAAATGAAATCATTAACACCCCTCTCACCGCAGGAAGAAAGTCATTAAGACACAAATGCTTGACTTGCCTTGTTCTCACTGTGTGTGTGTGTGTGTGTGTGTGTGTGTGTGTGTGTGTGAGTTAGAGAGAAGAAAAAGAATGAAAGGCAGAATGGGCTGGAGGTAGAGTGTGGCACAAGATTTCAGTAATCTACTGTCACGCTGAAAAAAAATGTTGCTGTTGGTTATGAGACAATGCAATCAGTGTGGTTGTAAATGTGGGTAAACAGTTGAAATATAAACATGAAACTGATATATGTTCAAAAAACAATTTTGCATTACATGAGACCAAACTCAATAGCTCATTCTGTTCATTTTTAACAGAAATTTCATGAACTATGTTATAATAAGATTATAGAATCACAATGTGATTCTCCTTAAACTTCATACATGACAGTACTGAATTATAGGACAGGCCTACTCTGTTGAATGTTGAAAGTTTAATCAGTCAGGCGCCCTGGTAGCTCACCTGGCCTTACCTCAGGCCCTTTGCTGCATGTTATTCCCCCCTCTCTCCCCTGCCTTTTCTGTCTTTTTCTACTGTGACTATCAAAAATGCAGAAGGAAAAATAGTATAATCAGTCTAGTGTGGTTATGGAGTCATTTGCTGTACAGATTGTAAAGCCCTTTGAGCCAAATTTGTAATTTGGGATTCTGCTTATCAATACACAGTAAAACGTGCAAAATATTTTACTTTATATAAATTATGGGCTATATTATGGGCAATTTTTTATACCAGACAACAGTTATTTTTGAACGTTTAAACAAATATTTGGATCAGATGACAATTAACTAACCTGATGAAATTCTAAATCACATTGAGAAATGAGACCTGAGATTTCCAGAGCAAGATACAGTAGCTCGCATCATTGGCTAGAAAAAGATTAATTATCAATCCTCACAAATTACTGACATCACTTTTGGTTTTGTTATCATTTTAGATGTATACATTGAAGAGCGATATAGCGTCCTCATGACTACTACAAAGAAAATATCTAAACTATCCCATCTACTGTTTGTCCCCTCTTTGTCCCCTCCACTCTTACATGTGCTGCGCTACAAATAAGCAATTATGTGCCCTCTCTATCACTCCTTCCTTGGAGAGCAGACACTGGAGGAGAGAAAGTAGAGAGTGTGCTTAAATGGATGATAGAGGATTGAGGGAGGGATAAAAGAATGGAGGGGTAAAGGAAGGGATGCACTTGTGGCTCCCTGTATATAGAGACAGAAACAGATGAAGAATGAGAAAGGTCATCTCCACACACAAAAGCACATGCATTGCACACACATTCACATGGGCTTTGTATCATACTAATGATGATCATTTTTCATTTGAGCTGAAGGGCAGAGGAGAACTGGACAGCGTCATACCATTTATCAAGATCTGTCCTCCACATGCGGCGATCCCAAAGTGCTTAAAACATGACCACCAACACTAGAACAGTAAACAGAAATGTGCATAATTCATTTTAATAGAGAAAATAACTTCACTTCATCACCTGAATAAAAATATTTCTGCTGTAATCCATTTCCCTTAGCCAGACTTGAGGCAGTTTTACAGTATGGCTGACGGTACACAGCAGGAATGAATTCTAATAGGGATTAAAAGCAAAGCTGCACCAGTCGCAGCCGCTCCCCGTCTGTCTGTCTGCCTGCCTGCGACTGTGTACTCTGGGTAGTGTGTGTTGGTGTGAGGGTCTGCGATCCCTGCGTGTCTGTGTGTAGATGTGAATGTGCTGTCAGTTTGAATTTAGTTTCTCTGTGTACGAGTGTGCATGCTCTTTTCTGCTGACTCCTGGAAGGATGTTTTTGTGTGTTGGCTGGCACAAATGTGCAAGTGACATAGATGCAGCACTCCTGGTACTTTGAGGCTGGACCAGAGCTGCATTTCCAGATAGTTTGACTGACAGGAGGTCAGGGAACAGGGGAATGATGTGTCATCCAGCCGGGAAGCCTCGTTACTAAACAAATGCTGGACATACGGCCGCTGCATGTCAGAACCATTTATCTCACCTGGATTTATATTTATCTAAGAAATGTTTTGCTTCACACACAAAGACACAAGCTACACGCCATTCATTAAATTGCCATTAGCTCTGTGCTTGGAGGTCTGTACCTATAATGAGGAGTTTACTAGAAAGGTATTCTGTTTCTTGTTGAAGACATTGGCATCAGCCTTTTCTGCCTTTAGAAAATGGGCTTTACACTCTTTTAATTTACAAAGAATATATCAGACCATTTGAACCTGGTTGTACACCATTCTTGCAATTTTCCAGTAGGGCTTAAAACCAAATAATTAGCTGGTTTGGTTTATTATATAATAAAATTTTCACTCATCGTATATGTGTTGAAATGTGAGTGTACATCAAAAAGCATGTAACTTGACAACATTACATAACTCCGATTTAGAAATAATGCAAGCTGACATTATTCTGGGTGCGAACCCAACTGAGGCAAATGTCAAAGGGCAATTGGTTGTGACACCGAACAAGACTATGACTGTAGGAGGAGGAACGTGACTTGAACAAAAGTTTGATATATCTTGAAGAGCGTCCCTTGTGGTTTCCAAGGCACGTCAAGCACATAATGACCATTAAATGTAGCAAAAGCAAGAATATGAAATAATGTATGTATACTGTATGTCCCACAGTGGTTGTCTGCTAGTGGAATTAAAAATGAGACTCCTCAAAAGTACCTAACATTCAGTGCTAAATACATCTCTTCAAATCAATGGCTCTGATGAGAGTAGACCGTTTAGCTTTAGTCTGTGAAAATTCCAGAGGAACAGCAAATTACAGCAGCAGTGAAACTGTCTGGCTGCAGTTTATTAATGAGTGGGAAAGCAGCACAGAGATACAGTATCCAACAAGGCCAGTGCTTAGATAATGCCACGCAGATTGGTCAGGATGAGCTTAGTATATTAATATGTTATGTAACTCCAAGTGCTGCGATTGTCTTCAGGCCCTGCGCAGGTGGGTGTTTGGAGTTTTGCTACCGCATAACTTGACTTGGTTTTCTCCATATGTTGTCGTCAGGGAAACTGTTAGAAGATGGGGTGTGTTTGTATTTTGTGTGTGTGGTGGATTTCTGTGCATGTTATGATGTTTTTGAAAACAGCTTCGTTAGGGGAATAGGTTAACTCCAGGCAGAGTGTCCTCTCTGGAGGCCACAACCTCCCCTTTTCTCGTCTCCTCCCGATCTGGGGTGGTGGCAGGCAGAGATAAGACACCTACAAAGTAAACAGTGCTGCAGACTACAGCTTCCCATCTGCCTGCCACACACACACACAAACACACACACGCGCACGTATACACACACAGGCAGACAAACAGATAAACACACACACATACACACACACACACACATACAGTATATGCACCAGGTTTGAACCCACTGTATACGCAAATGTTGGCCTGAATGGATGAATGGTCTGTTGTGCTGGACCTTCGGCTGACATCTCTTGGCAGAACAGGGGCCTCATTTATAAACAATGTTTATGCACAGAACAGATGTAAAAATGTTTATGCCACTGCCATTGAAAATAAATCCCTCCCCTGATCGATTGGAAAGTTGCAGTGAAAAGAAAGAAAAGACAGAAGGATGCTGTGTTTAACTCTGAGGTGCAGTGAGTGGGTAAGGGGAGAGTGACTTAAAAGCCGTCACTTTCAAGAGTGTCTTTTAGTGAAACCCCGTTGCTATGTGTTTGGGCATGCTCACTGGTGTAACAGGGTCACTGGGCTGCTTGTCATCATAGAAACAGATAATCAGATTGTGATGTTCATTACAGCTTTAGTCCTACTATCTGCTGTCTTTCCTTCAATTTACAGCTCCGCTGCTCACCTGAGAAAATGTCTCTTGACTGTTGATAGGCTATTGTTCGCAACTTGTAACCAATCATTAAGCAAGTCTTCAGAGTGGTGATTACCTACATACAGAGAGAGACAGCTAGATCAGACCCAAAGTAGCGCATTTTAAAATGAATGAAACCCTAACAAAAGCAGTGATCGATCAGAACCGTTAATTTGTGATCCGTTGCATCACTAGTGAAATGGCATTGATCACTCTAAGGGGTGGATACATTTTGTCCCCACCAGGGATAAAAAATAATTCAGCAGAGGCAGGGATATATAACCATCATTTAATCATTTTAATCTGTCAATTAATCTGCAGCTTTCCTCCAATGGTCTTCTGCTCTGAAAATGTCAAATTTTTATCTCCTTTTTTGGGGAAGTCATCAAAAACCTTTAAGCCAATCGTCCCAAAACTTTGGCAGGATCATCTACTCGACTTCACTGATCTAAATTTGTCAAAGCAATTTTGATGTGTCAAATTATACATTTTTACTTTGTGTATTAAAGTTCAATTTTACATAAATGCTCATAAATCAAAATTGGCTTAAGCTATTGTAACCAAACTTGCAAAAGCATGTGTTTGGATGCTAATTACCTGTACATCCTACAGAGGCGAAATCTAAAGTCGGTCACGCAATGAATTAACATCTATATCTCCACAAGTCTTCATCCGACTGCTTCAGAAACTGACACAGACATTCTTTCTGCTTGTGGCTTTATATTTGTTTGTGCTTGTCTCAGTCAGACTTTAACATTCTCCTACCTTTTCTTCTCCGGGACTGACAGCATGCCTACCCATCTGTCTATCTGTTTACTAGTGTTTCTGCATGACTGCCTGCCTCTGCCTGTACCCTATATCTGTAAATCCTGACTTGGAGCTGTGTATACTTCACCCTGAAGTGCTGTAATTTCTCTGACATCCCCTAGAAGGACACTCTTTCATTCTTTAGCTTTAGGATCACTGACAGTTTGAGACAGACCATTTTTAAATCTAAGCATATAAAGGGGAAAAAATGACACACAAGAAAATAACATCACGCTGTGTGTAGTTGCTGACACTGTAAATCTGAGTCAAGGGCACTTGTACTGTTAAAACCATTAACTTTCCATATGTGTTTTTAGGTTACTTCCTGGAGTTGCTGAACCGTTCGGCGATTAGTCTACAGGAGACTTTCACTCCAACTTGGGGGTCCCTATACTCCCAGAATTCCCAGGTCTTCTCCGACCTATACATGGATTTGAGGTACTACTACCGAGGCTCCAATGTCAATCTGGAAGAGGTGCTCAACGAATTCTGGGCTAGGCTGCTGGAGAAGCTCTTCTACCAGGCAAACAAGCAATATTCCATAGGTACCTCTAGCTTTTCTCCAAATAACAAGAGTTAATTCATGGGTTAGTGGTGTGAACACAGGTTTACTGCCAGAGAACATTCTTCACAGTAGTGATATACAATATATACATAATATAAAAGAAAAGGAGATTACTTCATATTCTATTAAAACTATTTTGTATTCATTGATGTATTCATATTTTCTACTTAAATAAAGATATTATTGAATGTGTTTGCTGATTGTAGGTGAGGACTACCTGGAGTGTGTGTCTAAGCAGATCGAGACACTACGTCCCTTCGGAGAAACACCCCGCGTAATGAAGATGATCGTCACACGCACATTTGTCGCAGCACGTTCCTTTGTTCAAGGGCTGGTGGTCAGTGGTGAGGTGGTGCGCAAGGTGTCCCAGGTAAAACCTCTCCTCCCAAACTCCACCGGTTTTCTATCCCATTTCATTTTGCATGGCATCCAATAACTGTGATCAGGGCTGGACTGGGGCAAAAAGTCGGCCCTGGCATTTTTGGTCCAGGCAGCCCACAGCAATCAGTTGGACACTCCTCACCAATACACCATCCTCGTAGTTCTCTTAAATAAACTGTAATATTCCCCCAAACCACTATAAAGCTGAGTTATAAGTGCCGTGGATAAGTGTACCAGTGCAAGTGGACTCCCTGGTGATAAAAGGTGGCACAACTCTTACTCAAGTACAAGTAATTTTCCCAACAGCGTGGGATTAGCCAACGCGATGCTGACAAAATAATGTCAGCCATTAGGACAGTTAGCTGATTTACCTTAATTGAAGTAGTCATCAACATTGTCATTATGGCATGGCACGTACATGGCGTCATTTTGTGTTAAAAAGTGGTGCGGACATTTAGGGGCTCCTCCTCTGCCTGGCAGTGGCTTTGGCTCTCCTTTACTCCTTCAAGTACCAGTGGCTGCACTACGTCGGGTACTGCAGCTGATATTGAAGCTACTGCAGCTCCAGTAGCAAACATATCGGTTATTTTGGCACATTTGGCGGCAGCATGTTTAAAGATTGGGGTTTTTTTGGCCCACAACACAAGACAAACAACTGGGCATAGGGGAGGGATTGGAGGCTTGCAAGAGATGTGATTGGGCCAGCCCAGTGTCAGTATAGTAAATGAACCAATGGGCCGCTGTCAGTGCTCTTTAGGCTGATACGTTGGCATTTAATAGTTATATAAATAATAATTTAAGTTACACTGGCCCATAGGTGCGTCGGCCCACCAGAATTTGCCCTGTATGCCAGATTACCAGTCCACCCCTGACTGCGATTGGTTTCTTTCCCTTAAAACTATAGCCCTGTTTTCCTACCTGTACTTTCCTTCCCGTACTGGTCAGTCTATTTTATTGTTTTTCATGAAAGCAACTAACTGCCTCACATACCATTTTACTGATGTCTAATCTGGGGTATAGCTAATATGCTTTTCTTCCAGTACATGTTCATTGGTATCCCTGTATTAAGGGGTCTGTATTTATCTCTCTTTACTGATCACCTAAGCACACATGTACACACAGGCCTGTTTTTACCAGTCTGTGCGCATGGTATAAAGCAGTGGCAGATCAATGTTGGTGGAAACGAGAGGCACTATAAAGCATGGCCTGCGGCTCAGACAATCAGCCCCTGCAACAACAGTTAATGTCAGCTCCACACTGAAAAATGTCTCCCTAGGCTGCAGGGAGGGTTAATATCTCCCAAGAGAAATGGTCCCCTCTGTGTAGAAGACAAGAGTAAGGTTAAGATCAGAGCAAGACCAAGAAATCATTTCAGCTCCTGAAAGGGAGGTGGCCAGTATTGATGGACCAGTGAAAAATATCTCTGGTCAGACACTGGGCAAGGAGAGTGTTGAGAGCAGTGGCCCCTTGAGAAATATATGCTTCCTTTGAGAAAACATATGCTGTTCCAGAGATGAATATTACAATTATTTCCTCAATGAAATATTACATGGCTAGGCTTTTGTAAGCATGAAAAGACAAAGAGCAAGAGAAAAAAAAACAGTGTGACAAAATAGGTTGAGGTGCTACTATGTCACTACAAGGCCAAACATTTGGATGCATGTCATAGATGGAATAAGATGCTTTCACCTTTCACTCTGATGTATGTGTTCTGGCTAGCACTGTGAATGGCATAGACTGTACTGTTTGCTAGCTAGAGTTAGACAGCCTGGCCTAGCATATCTCTCTCTGCCTCTCTTTGTCTCAGACAATTGGTGCAACGTCTCACACCTACACAAAGGGACCTGAGGATGTCTCAATTAAGTACCTGCATGCAGCAAAGCCTAGCACATTCACAGCCACAGGGGATTAAAATGGAATACGGCTAGTCTAGCGTAGCAGGTATCTAGTGAATAACAAGACACATGGTGTGATGATGACAGCTAAAACTGCTTGACCTGGAGCTAAGGGAATCATATAAATAGTATAACAGAGCTAAAGACATGACAGTTGCTGCCTAGCTTAGACTCAAGCAAGCAAACAGGGGAGAAAGGGTCAGAATTAGAATGAGCAGCCTGCTATGTTGAAATTGTTATTCATGATTTGTGTCACATGGCTGTACCCCAAGCAGAGTAGCTTGTGACCCCTGCAGAGCTCTGGCAGCAAGATCCAAAACTGATAAGCACCTGTCATAGACAAACATTCATATATACAATGGAGTACACACAAGTGCTAAAAGTTGCAGAAACACACGCACACCTCATAATTCCATCATTCCTCTCCAGTCTGTGCGCATGGTGATGCACATTTGCCCCGTGTGGCTACTTCTTCATACACATTTCCTGACTGTTGCGATTTTGTTGGTGCTGAAGGACAGTGAGCGATGTGTTCATTAAAAAAGGCTGGCCGGGGAAAATGTGTAAATAATTAGCACAGCTTTTACAAAATTACAAAATGTCACCCAGCGCTAATGCTAGGGCACCAGAGCCGCTGCCACCCTGAATGAGGTCACAGATTGCCGTCTGCCCTATTTACACGCTCATCAAAAGTCTTAAGACGAAAGGCAAGAGAACACTGTATTGCAAGAATAGTCATTGTGGACACACTGTCTAGTCTATTGAACTGTGCAAGGACACAGAATGTCTCATGTTTCATGAGTCATCCAAGTCAAGGCCTGTTTTGTACAATTTGACTGAAGGAAGTACAGATTTCAACCAACTGTCTGTCAATTTCATATTCATAATTTGTGTGTCAGTCTATGTTGCTGTCTTCCCCAGCACAGAATAAGCACTTTGTTGTACTTGTGCAGATTGGAACAGCACTGATCTGTAATGGGAACAAATGAGACAGTGAGAAAAGGAAGAGGGACGATAATAAAAAGACTGTGACAAACTCCAGCATCCTCTCTTGTCCCTATCTTACTCATTCAATCCTTTATTATGCTTCCTTCACCAGTAAATTGTACTCCAACATTTCTGTTGATATTTCCCAGAGCAGCGCCCTGTGCTGTCCTCTGTCTCCTTTTAGTTTGAATATCTTGGTATACTAATTTGGATCTTTGCTTTCCCCTCTTTTACTCTGTAATTCTATCTTCGATTGATTGGGCCCTAACCTGTCAACCGATCCTATTTATAACTATGCATTGCCAATTAAAGGGCCCAGTGACTGAAGATGTTTACTATGCGCTGCACATGGAGGTATTACACTGCTTGATTGTAAAGCTGGAAAGAATAAAACAAAATTCTCTCTGCATTCTCCCTTTTATGTTTTAGATGGATTGGCCATGAAAAATAGGAGCTGTAGAGAAAGGTGATGAAAGAGCATAGTGAAAGGAGGATGGGAACACAGCAAAACAGAGCAGAGAGAGACTGATATGCTTTGAAAAAACTGAATAAAGCGAGAGATGTTTTTGTTAGACAGAAAGAGAGATCTGAACCATAAGATGCTGTCTTTCCTTATGGTACAGGATTAATTCCTTCCTTACTTTGCTCTGGGCTGCACCAGTTGCTGTGTCCTTAACTTTTTCCGACTGTTGTATTCCCTCGGGCAGGGGAGTGGAGGAAGTAGGCCACGCGCCACATACTGTAGCTCACTCTGGAGGCAAGGAGTCTGGATCGGCCCCGCTCTATAACACAAAGGGGGAGAGGTCGCTCATATATCCTTACTAATTACAGAGAAAAGACAAGCAGTGAGAGGGAGAGGGAGAAACAGAAGGGTCTCAAGCTCCGTTGCTGCAGGCAATATAGAAGGCACTGACAGATATGGGAAGTGTGTTGCGAAGGGGAAGCAAGGACAAGTAAAGGTATGGATGTAACACAGTCATGTCAAAAACAAACACGTGCAAATATCAAAAGGAAAACCTTCTCTTGATATCTCTTGATAGATCAGTATAGAGATGATTGAGATCAGGTCAGAGAGATAGAGAGTGTGTGTGTGTGTGTGTGTGTGTGTGTGTGTGTGTGTGTGTGTGTGTGTGTGTGTGTGTGTGTGTGTGTGTGTGTGAAGATGTTATAAGTGTTGACAAAAATTTTTCGATCAATTTCTTAGTTGATTGTCAGAAAAGTGATTAACCATTTGATTCCTTATTGCCAAACATGCTGTTCAGCAGATGTGCTTGGTGAATTATTTCACCTATGCTACTTAAATGTGAAGATTTGCTCCTTTATTATTTTCCTGTTTCAATTTCAGTTTATCAGAAGAATTATCAACAGATTAATTGATAATAAAAAGTAATCCTCAGTTGAATCTCAGTCATATACTTTTTCTAATGTGACAGCCCCTCTTTCACAGTGCCTGGTGCACCACAGCTCCAAGGTTACAGAGGAAGTTGTCAACATCAACCTCCAATTAGCACCATGGAGGAGTTACATACTGTTTTATGTCTGTTGTGCCTGGCCTGGGATTCCCAGCATTAATACTGTATGGGTGATGTAACAGAAACATGATTAATGACTGTGTATCATTAATAAGTATTTCATTAACATCACCCTGGGGTTTTTTCTCTCCTGCCAACGCCCCTTGGTAAATCTTGTTGCTTTTTTAACATTCCTCTCTCTCTCTCTCATTTTCAGTTTTTTGCTCCACTCATCCCTGCACCCTCCCTTCCCTCACTCACCAAAAAAGCATTTGTCTGACTCATCCCTGGCTAATGAGTGGTAGGGTAAGGATGGGAGGAGGGGAGAAAAGGAGGGCAGGAATGAGGATCTGACTCATGTCTCATATGACTTGTGATTAAGCCTGGGAATGTGGTTATTGTTTTTCTGTATCACTGATTTCACTTTATACTGTCCTTATTTGTGCAGCTGGCAATAGTTATCAAATTCTATTGATCTCTTTTATACATCAGAGATGCATTTACAAATTTAGGCTTATTATGTATTTTTAAAGTAGTTTAAGATTTAATTTAGAGTTGAAACCGTGTCAACAACAATTACTTTTCCCGTATGTGGATCAAGTATGATTCGATTATATTTTATTGATGCTTGTGGGAAAATTGGGTTTATACACTCGTAAATAGTGATTAAATACAACCAAGAAAAAGACTAAAAACAGAACATAATTATGGTTGTTTGAAACTTCTCGACCACAGGAATTGATGAAAGAATGAGAATCAGAATCAGAATGAGTGGAGAGCTATAAACTGCATACAATACTAAGATGCATCCAAGGAGTACACCGTGAAGAAGCAGCACTAGAAAGGAGCTGCCCTTGTCAGTGCTCATTATATTTATCAGGGGACAGTGCTACTGTCTATGGTCTAGTCATCATCATTTTTATGTCCTATTATGTCAAGCATATTTGAATTTTTATTAATCTACTGACTGCCTGTAGAGTGTTCAAAGGGTCTAGGATTTGTTTTCCCACCTGATTCATATTGTTGTTCTATTTCTAATGTATATTTGTTAAAAGCTGGTTTTAACTGTGACTTTGCTGTTGGAAGAACAGTTTCCAGGAAAAGCATCAGGCTGGCCCAGATGTCAGCTTAGAGGAGCTTTGTATGCGTAGCTGGGCTCGTTCCACCTCTCTTTCCCTCTCTCTCTCTCTCACACACACACACACCAACACATACACACACACTTCCTGAGGTTTTGTATGCATAGCTGTACTCTCTTGTGAACAGAGCTTACTGGTATTAACCCAGTTTCACTTTTCATGCACCAAGGCCCTTTCCTAGGGGAACAGCCTTGTGGGATTGAGAGAGAAATGGAAGAGGCAGGAAGGATGGAGTGAGGGACTGAGAATACTTGTCAGGGCCCTTTTATCGTGTGTGAAACAAAAAGCAAATTTTCCCAAAGTGGTTTCCAAGGAAACTGTGCCGAATGAAAGTCAGGTGCAAACTAAAAAAAGGTCACCATGGGAGGTGACCTCCCACAGTTCTGTGACATTTCTTTAGCCAGTCATTGTCTGGCTAAAGAAATGTCCATCTTCATATCTTCTTAAAACCGACTATTAGATCAAATATGCTTGACAAAACAAACGTTTTTCATCCAGGTGGTGTGTTTATTTTTGTCTGTACTCTACCCCAGGTGCAGCTGAGCCAGGAGTGCATGCGGGCCATCATGAAGATGACTTATTGTCCCCACTGCCGCGGCATGGCCTCTGCCAGACCTTGTGCCAACTACTGCAGCAACGTCATGAAGGGCTGTCTGGCCAACCAGGCTGACCTCAACACAGAGTGGAGGCATCTGGCAGGTGGGGAGCACACACACATTCACATATGCCTCCAATTCAGCCATATGTTTGCTCAAAGGTTCACCCGACACATGATGTTACTTAGTGCAGGGAATGAGGCTGAATTATTCTAACCAGTGAACTACAGATGAAACATTTTACACTTTCTTTGCACTAACTGTACCACCTGTCTCTGTAGAAACAATGATACAGGTGGCTGGTCGTTTTGAAGGGCCATCTGGTGTGGATAGCGTGGTCCTCTCTCTCCCCTCCCGCATATCGGAAGCCATGTCTACCATGATGGAGAATATAAAGACCATCAATAGCAAGGTCAGAGCACACATTTGTGCATACATACAGCTCACTAACCCATACAAACAGTTTTTACAACACAGTATACAATGAAGAGTTGAGGCAAAAGACATCAAATGATATTGTGAGATCCAAAATGTTGCAAACATAAGTCTAAACGGCTGATATCAAGATATTTGAATAGTATTGATGTCAAACTAAATTTAGACTGTACTTACTGATCTCTGTACATGGTTGAAGACAGAGAGTGGATAACTGAACTGACTTGTAAAATACAACACACCCTCAACATCATTGGAGTAGTAGGTACGATGATCTTGCTTCAGGCTTGACCAATCAAATCAAATGGATTTCCTTGATTATTAAAGCAGTTCATTCTGTGCCACAACTGCCAATTTACTAATGGACGAGATCACTATGTTCTATCACAAAAGCTTTTTCTGAGAAAGAACTAATAGACCCTTACATGAGGTGCAGAATGTATGTCATTTTAATTAGGGTAATTGTGGCAGATTATGTCTCATTAACATGTTGCTCTAGTCATAGCAGAACCATTACCCTATGTAAATAAAAAAATATAGTTATATATATATATATATATATATATATATTTTTTTTTTTTTTTTTTTTTTTTTTTTAAAGCCAAACAGATGTCTGCTGCAAACTGCAAAAAACAAAAATGTAGCTACAGGTGAGCTCAACCATGAGCCAGTTCATGGCAGCTGAACAGTGATATTTCACTGCTCTAGTTTAACTTAAATATATATCATTTTTTCCTGCTTGAGGGAGGTCAATCAAAGTCAAATTGGCAAACAAATATCTAAAAAGGCCATGAAAACCTATGTTCTCGATTCAGCCTCTTAATATTAGCGAGGGGGTCCTACAGCACATAAACACACACACACAACTGTCTGCAACAATTAAGATTTTTTCACACGAGAGATTTCTGTTTTTGTGTTCATGTTTGTACTCTTCTCAGTGGTTTGAAAAGTGGCTCAGTTGGAAAAAAAATGTGCATGCACTTCTATGCACCAATCGGGATTTAGCAATGTTGGAATCAAAATGAGATGACAGTTGCCGGATTGTTTGCTCATGTAGCCAGGCGACTGTCTATCTAATCTGTTCAAAGCACACCCACATAGTCCCAAGGAGGCAGATTAGCAGATGTTTGTTTATGTAGTCATCCAACGGAGGTTAAAGTCAAGGGCAACTGGACTTGGTTGAAGATACTGGAAGACGTTTCGTCCCTCATCCAAGGGACTTCTTCAGTTCTGACTGACTGGTAGGGAAACTCAGCTATTTAACATCAGTGGGGTCGATACTGCTGGTTCGTTAGTGTTCCTGGTTCCTGTTGTTGTAACGACAGTTGTTATGGTCGTTAGGACTACCCCGTGGCCAAGACTGAACGACCATCATTGGCATCTTCACCTGAGGCCAATAGGTTACGTTGTTGAACTAGCTCTCAGAATAGAATCCAGGAAACTCAATCCAGGATCCAGGAATCCAGGATCCTAATATTCATATCACCTGGTAAAGCAGGTTTTTGCAAACGAATGGACATTCAAATTCAATTCAATTCAAATTAGCTTTATTGGCATGAATGTGTAACAACAATATTGCCAATACGCTGGATCATTCAGTTAAGAGCCTGTGTCCCTTCTCACTATGCTACCCTATTGCCCCTACATTCATTTGTTTGTACAATTAACACTTATCCTACCACTAAATTAATGATGTTGCAATGCTTTACATAGCTAATTTAAAATAAAAGGACAACAGGTATCAGTTGTCAGGAGAGAGCCTGAAGGTCAAACGTTTACTTCACTGTTTAATGGTGTTTGAGCAACAGTTTTATATGATCCTTGAAAGGCACTGGCAGCGATGGAAATCAGTGTTATTTGGTGAAGGTGGAAAACAGAGTAGATGGTGGGAGGAAAGACAAAGCTTCCCCTGTGCTGATTTGCTGTTAAAGAGCCTGGCTGGCTTGAGATGAGCCATAGCCTGGCTGACTGCCTCTGACCTGGTTCAGCATGGTAATCACACACAGCTTCAGCTTCTGATCTTCATCTCTAGGGGAAAGAGCTGTGCTGATCCCATAGAAGTCCACTCATGTCTATGGTCTAATATTATGGTAGACACAGTGTAGGACAGATTATCTTCTATTTACATAATATGTTGACATCGAAAGCCTCATGTACTTTTCCCATAAAAAGCAGACCAAATACAGATAAAATTTACTGCAATGTGCATAAGTAAATGTGCTTGAGGGCTATCTGCCACTACTCTGTTGTAACAGTCAACACCATATTTTTAATGTTAATTATTCAATCTACTGTGAGCCAGACAGCAACACCAACAAGTTGCTTGCTGACAGACACGACTCAAAGCTTAAGACAGGATTATTTTATCGTTATGTGTGAAGGTTCAAAGGCTAGAGATTCCTCTTAGCAGGCCAGATTGGATGACAGATTGACTGCAGTCTTACTGTATTCCCTGGGCTCCATTTATAAAATGCAAGCCTCATAGGGATGCATAGTACTTTCTTGAGCTGTGAATCATTCTGCTGGAGCGGTGCTGTGATTGATTCTCTTGGGGTTGTGCAAATAACCATTGCCACTTGTCACTGTTGGTTTTCAACAGTAGAGATCTGCATGTACTAATATGCTCAAAGGTTCTTTGTAGACAAGTTGGTCCAACAAACTGAAAACGTTTTGCAAATGCAGTTTGAGAGTGCGGTATGGATTTATAGGATTCTATTCAGAGAGCTAGTTCAAGTGTTAGATTTCAGCCTTGTTAACGCCAACACCAATGAAGATGTTTGGTTTGAACTACATATGGTAGGAAAATAGCATTTATAGAGCAAATGTTACAGGTCAAGTTAGCAGTTGTAGATGACTTTGACATTTCTCTCTTTCCTTCACTTTCTCGTGCCCTAGTTGTTCCAGGCATGTGGCAACCTCAGAGAAGGAGGAACCAGCAGCACGGGAGTTGACGATATCATGAAGAGAGGGAGGGTTACAGTGGAGGACAAGCTGGGATCCAGCTCTAACAAAATGGAAAAATTGGTTAGTATTTACCCAAGTGAATCTGTGTCCTTGTTATTGCTTTCTGGTGTTCTTATCTGGCCCATTTATATTAATGGTTTATGATACAGGAGCTATTGCTCATCACAGGCAATTAAACCCCTTTTGCTGTTCATTTCACCTTTACACAAACGACCATGGGGTGATTAGATGGGAATGAATGCTTGGGTGGATGAATGAGTCAGATGACTGAGCACTGCAGTTGGTTGTTGAGGAAGCAGGGTTTTTTTCTTACTCTCCTGTTTGAGTCTGCCACCATGCTGTGATTTGGGGCAAAGTGTAAAATCTCATGAATCTGCTCTTGTCAATCCTGCCTCAGGTGTCTGATGTAACCATGAGACTGAGGGACATGCAGCCGCACTGGGTTTCTCTCCCAAGTATTCTCTGCAGTGATAGAGTGGCCACTGGAACAGGAGCCGAGGATAAGTGTTGGAATGGCATGAACCGTGCCAGGTAGGGCAAATGAACCGATAAAGAAATGTATTTCAAAATAAATTATGAAAGTACAAAAATACTGAGTTAATCATTGCCATTTTTGGTCACAGATGATTAACATTTCCAGATGTATTTTATGTATATTTATATTAAACAAATGTTCATGTGTGCCAGGTACCTTCCTGAGGTCATGGGTGATGGGCTAGCCAGTCAGATCAACAACCCTGAAGTGGAAATTGACATCACCAAGCCGGACATGACAATACGGCAACAGATAATGCAGCTGAAGATCATGACTCACCGCCTGAAGAATGCTCTCAACGGCCAGGATGTGGACTTTCAGGACACCAGTGAGTATTTTTTTTACTTTTAACCCAGCCCACAAGTTTCTAAAGAAAATTCACAAGAAACTTCATCTCAGATGACTCACTGATGATTAGAATCTTTCAACAAGTTCTCAAGATTTATGGAAATAAACAACTCTATTTCTGTTTATCTGGGGAGGCAGCACACTACTTTGTACAAAATCTTGCACAATGGCAGTACATTTGGAATAAAGATGAAGGTATAAAAGTACTTGGCCTAAATCAAAGTGGCTTTTTGAATGATTTATCTCATATTTTATACCACATAATGTTAGCAACACAGGGTGATGCTGGCGGTAAAATTCCCATCCTTTTTCTGGGGCCTGCTCCTGGACAGTCAACCTCATATTTCTTGCTGGTAGTGAAGCAAATGCATGTGCACAGTATGTTTAATATGTTGGGGTGTATGTGGCAATTCTGTAAATTTTGTGTAGTTGTACCATTTAGTCCTGACCCACTGTCTATAGGTGATGATGCCAGCGGCTCCGGAAGTGGCATGTGTGCCGACGATATGTGTTCCCGGGGCCCACGCCGTGTTGCCCCCGTCACTGACCGAACCACACTCTACGCTTACCCTCCAGAAAACAAGAAGGTGAAAGCCTCGGCCAACCAGAACCTCCCCTGCATCACCATTTACCTGCTTTCACTGCTCACTTTGCTGCTCCGGCGATAATTGACGGGGGAATCTACCAACTGGGACTGAGTTTGGGACACAGGGGTTGGGGAGAGTCGGAAAGGGGAGGAAGGAGGAGCTGGGGCTTAGTTACTTTGCCAAAACTAAATAAGTATAAGGAAACAAAAAAAAATAAAAAATCACTTGGATGGACTTCCTTTTGGTTTTGGATTAGAACAAAATGGGATTACGAGTATTCATAAATGTTTCGGTTCTGCTCTTTTCTTTTATTTCTTGCTATATTATGACGCCATTAGAGCTGGTCTTTTCGCATCTTCTAATGTTTTGTCTCTGGTGTTTGGGTTCTCTGAGATTATATCTTTACCTAAGACATGTGTATATTGTTAACAGTATCTTGGTGTTGACACCACAGGGAGAGGGAGAATGGGGCTATGCAGTGGCGCTCATTTGTTATTTCACTCCTTTAAAATAGCACTTGTGTGAAGTAGCATTATTTATTTATTAATAACTCACAATAGACCCCCGAAGTGGTTTAGTCACTCTCTGACATTTATAGATGAATAAAGTACACAAACCACAAACTTAAATAAAATAAAATATTGATGACTTTAAAGGAGGATAATCTGAACAGCATGACCCACCAGACCTCTTAATGCATTAAGCCTCACAATACCATTACACTTTCTCACAGCGAGGATGAGAGCACTCCGCGTCAGCACTTTTTGCCATTTCGTCATGTAAGCTGTAATAATAACATGGATCGGATTCACGCTGACATGATCATCTGATGGGGAGAAATGTGACCCTGTCCCCCACTCCATCCATCCACTCATCCCTACATTGCACCTACCACCCACCCCACTGAGGCAGATCTCCCTCTCTCTCCAGACCCTGCTGGCCGTGTAGGATCAACTCAAGAGTCTGGTGTAAGCAAAAAACACATGCTAATCCAGGCAAGGTCTCAGATGACTGCAGCTTCCCATTATAGAGCACTGTATGTGGAATGGGGGTGTCAGTTTAAGATTGCTCTGACAGCAAAGGATTGATAGTTCATGATTTTGGAAACATGTAGCAGAACAGAAATGTACACAGAAGCAGAAACACACTCTGCTGTCATGTAGCGCTTTTTTTCAGTATTCTTTTTATGTAAACATCATAGCAAAGCAAATAATACATGCATCATTTTGTGTGCTCCCTGCAAAGGCCCAGTGCTCCTGTGATTAGCTTCATAATTGCAACTAGCAGTGTCATACGTAATTGTCTAATTGCAGCAATGATCCTTATCACAGTAAACGCCACACCATGCACGTCTTTGAATTGCACCACTATTTCTATGGCAGACACAACGGTGTACATATTTTTGATTGCTTCTTTGTTGTTTTCTAGAAAAAAAAATAGCCAATTAGGTATCAAAATTTTATAATGGTCAGATCATTGTATGCTATAACTCTTATTTCATTCATCATCTGTCATAGTGTATCCGTATCTGCCTTCCATGTCCCTGCAACTTTTCTATATCAGTGCCTCTTTCTTCCCTCCCTCTACTCCCTCTGCCCTCCTTCCCGCTCATCAGTTATAATGACCTTTAAAACGTTCCTCATGCTTCTACATGATGGCGAGGCAATATGACAATGACACAGTGCTTCATTATGTGTCAACCTTACTGGGAATGTTGTGGGAACACACTGGTGAGGCGTTTCTTGATGAGAAGCTTGCTGGGGAGGAAACTCATACCTACATTTTAATTCAAAGAAATGTCAAAGCTCTCATTTAAGAACGCTGTGTGCAGGATGATGGGACAATGTGTGCGAGTGTGTGTTTGTGTGCGAATGTGCGTACTTGTCTTTGATTGATAGAGCAAAAAAGGGACAGACGATAGAGCCTTTATAAATCTTGTTTGGATGGCACCGAAATGAAATGTATAGAAATGTATTGGACGAACATCATATGACAGAGTGCTATTCAACTGACAGCAATGGAAGGTTAATATAGCTCATTTTTCAAAAATGGTATTTTAAACCTACTACTGTAATAACTCCCAATCTGTATTGATGGTATCTCTGCTTGGCAGTATTATATGTGACGGAGAAATTGAATGTGGAGGACATGCTTTCAGACCATCATTGATTCAGTTGCACACTGGGACAATCCACTATAATTCATTTTATGACAGCTGATAATACTGTCGATCCAATTAAGTAGTTGATGGCTCTGTCAAAGTTCAAGAAGCACATCTGGTAGACACTTGGTTAATTACAGCTCTGAAAATGGGTGTGGTTGATGGCATATGTGTAACCTGACAGTTAATTGAAATGTTTTTTCTTTTCATTTTTTTGACGTTCTTCATTAATGTTTGCTGCGCGTATGTGTGTTTGTGTATGTGTGGCTATGTGCGTCTGTCTTTCTGTTAGTCCCTGGTTAAGAAAACTGCCTGTGACTGCCTTTGACACTTTGTCTTGGGTTGGGGTCAACTGAGATTTAAGAAGAGTGATATAAATGATATTAGATGTTCCAGTCGGGGTAAAAAAACACACATTTTGAACAAAGAACAATTAGCAAGGGCACCACGTGGATCTTCTTTGTGTGAGCCTCTTGAAAAATCTGAATATGAATGTGAAAGCACACATTTAGCCCTGTAAAGAATGAGAAATGACTCCAACTGTGATGGTGACATTCCAATTCAAAGACGACTTGTAACTCACAACTTCAGTTTCAATGACTGCCTCACAATGTCATCGGCTGAAATTTGCACACCCCCGCTCCCCCTTCTCCTTCTACACCTTTTGATCTCATTAATTTGTTGCTCAGAGTCCCCCTCCCTTTTATAAAACCTGCACTTTTATGAGGCCAATAAATGGCATTGTCTGCACAAAGACATCACAAGATGGTCGATCAATACGCGAGTCAACACCTTCCAGAAACGACTATTGATTGGAGATGTGTGTATGCAGATAGATATGGCCCAGCGAGACGTCTCCTGATCAACTATGGTGAAACAGTGTAAATAAAAAAGCCCCTGTGTGTGAGGGAGGCAGGAGGAAGGTGTGTTCAGAGTGCTGGTCTCAGAGCAGTTTGTGCACCTCAGTTCTGCCCTCATTTCATTAGGTGGCATAAATGCCAAGCTGATTATCCCACCGTTTGAAGACAGCTTTATTCTACACTGAGTTGTATATGAGAGGAATTTCTTAAAGGTGCCAATTTATGAGGAAAAAGGTACTTTTAATTTTCTTGTTTTTATTTACTTTGGTTTTGTTGTTATCGGAAATATATGGAGAGTTTGTGCTTATGGTGAAGATAGATGACAGAAAGAGGTTGAAAAATACAAATGTCTCATTTGCTGTTGTACCTGAAATCTTGTGTCAATTATATACATTGTAAGATTTTCAACATGCCTGTCTCCTGAGTCTTTTATTGTTTTATACTTACATCTCATAGATCTTGAAAAAAAGGTTTAAAATTATATTCAAAAACCACTTGCAAATCCATTGTGTCTAGGTTTCTTAGAAAAAGGAAGTGTCTGTTTTTTTTCAAATTCTCCATCCCATCTGCCCAAGTTGTTTCCCAGAGCCCACTGGGGCACACTGCCACCTAAAAAGGGCCAATGCACTGATGTCAGAGGTGACAGCTGCTGTCTGGTGTTGCCACACAGCAAAAACGACCACATGTTCAGCACGCACTAAGTGCTTTGTCTTGTTATGTAGACAATAGAATGATCACCCCTCTCAGGATGGCTTTAACAAGGTGTACTTGACCATGATCCTATGAGAGACTGAAATGCCGCAATTCACATACAGCTCTGCTATAAAGAAAGTGTTTCAAATATCTGCATAGAAGCTTAGACTTTTGTTCTAGTTCAGAGCTGCAGTATCTCATTGTCTGTCATGAGGTTACAAATTACAAAAGTGAAACATGCCAGGAGAAAAGGCAACATGCAGTTGGGTCATAGCAGCAATATTTAACCAAAATTATGAATATCAAAGTATGTTACAATAAATATCCAGTGCCACCCTTTCTGTTTCTAAACAGTGGTAAAAAACACAGAGTCCTTTGTTGCAGGAAGACCTTGTTTTGATGCCACAACATGGGGATACAAAGACAAACTCTGCTGTGTCCAAATAAATGTAACAACCCCTGCTCTCAAAATGTTTTTAAAATCTATCTTGTGCCTAATATATTATTTAGTCAGTGATATGGTGCATTTGTCTCCCTACAGTGAGATAATCGTATTATTTACTGAAATTATCAATCATCTCTCTGCAGCCCTGTTTCTGTACACACACACAAACACACACACACACACACACACGCAGACACATTCACATTCTCAGCTATCGATTGTGTCTGAAGCTTTTCACCTTCTCTCTCACTCACAGCACACACAGTTGCACAAATACACAGGAGTTATTCTCAGCCTTTTGGCTCTCAGCTTGCCCTTTGGTTCACAGCACTTTTATGAGCGACTGCTTCGCAGCCTTAGATGGTCTCTGTATTGGAAATATCAGCTCGACGGGGCAAAACGCTTGTCGGTAAAATCTTCTCAGCTCAACACACCCTGAACTGCTTTTGCCTTCAGGCTCCATCACATCTTAGCTACCAGGATTGTGCACTTTATCGCATGAAACCGATTCAAATGTATTATTCTCAGAAATGTATTGAATAGTGGGTAATGACGTACTACATCATATTTTAAATACATTTCCAGTTCAATATGAGAGCAACATATTAGGTATGAGTTAAAAGAAATGCAATCCCTGGAGTAGTGGAGAAAATTGTCTTATCGTCTCATTCTCTCCTCGGCAGCAGGTGTCATGGTAAACCTACCAAATCTTTTAACGCTGCGTTACAAGTCAATGTTTGATAAAAGTAAACATGGTATTTGGAGTAGTTATCCCATTGTCTGAGCTGTGTTATCCCACCTATTTGAATTTGGATTACACAAAGAATGCACGCAGGTTTTAGCATCAAAATGCCAAAAGAAAAATTCAAAGAGAGAGAGATCCCCTGTAATTTTTAACAGTCTCGGGTCTGGAAGTTCAGCCAAAACTAACCAGAGGGAGTCTGTTCACCATCTAAATCTCCCTACATGGCTGCAAATGTGTGCTGTGCTCTTTTCCTCTATTTTTTATTAGACATGTTCTCACCTTTTTTTTTTTGCTCTTTGATCTGCTTTGTAATTTAGCTGAAGCCTCCCTCTTTGTTCCTCCCTCTAACCCTCTCCAGTATCGAGCTCTCTGAGTTGTTATATAATTGTACATCAGTGCTTATATAAATTTATATTCTAAATATATTATATATTTGAGATCTGAATATGAGATGGGCCAAATATAAAAAGCTCACACAGATGCTGCTCCACCTCAGGCTTGTACAGTACAAATGCACATACTGCCACCCAGTGGGGAAAGGGTTTCATTACACTTTAAGGAAAAATTAGCTCGCACGTCATGAAAGTGATGGGTTCCTTACGACACGAAATATAATTTGTGATTGTTAGGACAAACTTGACATGAAAAAACTGCCTTAAAAGCATGAATGACAACCTTTGAAAGTTCTGGCAAATTCTTCCCAAAAAATATTTACAGACCCCATTAGGTTTTTATAGAATGGTAATGACAAAAACTCACTAGATACATGTTGACGCACTAATTTCTTTTGAAGTGTAACATTTCTACCAGCTAAAACTCTTGTGTCTGTCGACCTTTAGTGGTTGAAGCTTCCATGTACTGTAGAAGTCAGGTTATGTTCATTCCACCCAACAATAAGATCTCAATAGTATAAGCAGAAATTTGAGACAAAATTTAAAAGTTTTAACTTTAATTTGAATGTCCATAATAACATCTTTACTTGTAATGTCTGTGTTGTAAAGATCTACATCAGGGGTTTTCAAAGTCAGACTGTTGGCCGCCCCTCAGACAAAGCTTGAGAAAAAGTGCTCCCCCTCCCCCCTCAGTTTACTTGTTTAGTTTCACTCAATTCCTGCCTGTGGGATCATGATTATGTTATTTGATCTTATAGACACTCAATAATTGAGGCAAAATAGCATGGTATTGCCATTTGACATAATTTCAGACAACACCAAATACATTAAGAAAGGTCAGTCCTAAGGCATTCATTAGTTTCTGACTCTGGTAATGTTGGAATAACAGTTCACACAGTCACACACATGGGCTATTCCAATGTTATCTCCATTTGATAACTAATATAACAACTAATGTAATATTGTTTCACTTCCATTTACTGAGCCTCCTCTGAAAGTGTTTGGAGCCCCCCTGGGGAAGCCCGCCTCTCATTTTGAAAACCTCTGATCTATATGTTAGTTGTTTGGATAATTGCTTGACCTCTGTTTTAATTCTTAATACTGGTTTGCAGTTGTTTCAACTGTTCTTTTCTAGTTTAGAAACGATTGCCATAATGGCTCCCAGACTGACCCTGAAATAAATAACATTACACTGACAGGTAGAATATTCTGACAGTTAAAGAATAGCCTATTTCCTGGGCACCAGAACATCTGTACCATGGTGTCAGTGCATGTTGAACAGCTTTATTCAGTGGGTGACTAGGGGGCCTTTGTTATGGAGGTTAAACTATGCAATGATGGAATCCTGGAGATGGTTACACCAAATGAGACTGTAGGGACGATGGATCAAGAAGAAATGCCTAGAGGAGCATCTGACCTCTGATGGATTTGCAACCACCATGTCCAATGTTTTTTTTATTTTTATTAAGTGATGAAGCCTGTTCATTCAAAATGATTGCAAACCAAAATGTCATATGTCAAATGTCATGGTCATGGTTTATGTAATTCCACAGCTACGCCCTTCAGGATGGATTGGGTTCCTACTTATCACCAGTAGGGGTCGATGTTGCAGTCAGATTGAGGCTGCCCTGCAGGCTTCAAATGAGGCTACCCCAACAATTCTAAAACCTGACAAGAATATACTGTAGTTGCATTATTATTATTATGATGACTGGTTGCCCCGGCCTTTCTGAGTGGAGTTTGCATGTTCTCCCCGTGTCTGCGTGGGTTCTCTCCAGGTGCTCCGGCTTCCTCCCACCATCCAAAGACATGCAGCCTTAGGTGTGGGTGTGAGTGTGGCTGGTTGTTTGTCTATGTGTGGCCCTGGGATGGACTGGCAACCTGTGTACCCCGCGTCGCCCAATGTCAGCTGGGATCGGCTCCAGCCCCCCGCGACCCTGTACGCAGAATAAGTTGTCGATGGATGGATAATAACAATGGGCACTGACAGAAGAGTGATGGGTAAAATAAAGTGCCATTTTCAGGTAACTTTTCAGAACATTTTCTGGCTCTCAGGTTTCAATGCCCTAACATCTATATTCAGAAAGAGCTAGCCAGAACGCACAGATAAACGGAACTTCATTTAGGATAATTGTTTTAGAATTGTAGATGCAGTTTAATGTTCAACAGCAGGGACGTGCACAGGAATTTTGAAGGGCAGTTGCTCTGACCTGAAAAAAGGCACTAAACACAGTATCCAAAATGTATTAACAATATAAATGTCACCAAAATACATATGAGAAAAAGAGTTCCTTATATTATTGTTTATTGTTTTTTTTAATCATTATTATTATTATTTTTTCCTTTTTTTTTTTTATTTGAAAATAAATAATCTAGATTGAATTGACAGATGGGGAAAACTCGCTTCTAATAAAATATTAAATAAAAAAACGCTTAGATTTCGGAAAAAAATACAATCCTTTTTAACCTTTTGGCTTCCCGTACATTCAGTTGCGCTTCTAGCTCGTATTCACTTCTGTTGGTACGTATCACGTATGGTAACTGGGCAAAACTACGCATGATTTGTTGTAGTATGATTGCATAAAGGAAGGAAACAGGAATTCCGGTAGGGAACAGAATCGACTGACGTGCAGGCAGCGCTGCAGCAGTGCAGCCACTTAAACAGAGTTTGCCCTTCCCCTACTGACTTTCACTTTCGGTGCCCGAATGGAAGTGAATGAGGCTTTGCGATCGCGATTATTTTTTTATTTTATTTTATTTTCTCGGAAGGGCGAGTCGGAAGGGCAACTTGAGTCAGGAAAGGCAAACGGGCAGTTGCCCGGGCAACCAGAGCAACCCCCCTGTGCACGTCCCTGTAACAGTAAATGTTACACACACAGCAAAGTGTAGATGTAGCACTTCTGAGTTAGTGCCAGTGTGAAACAATAGAAGAAGGTAAATATCTTACAGTACCTTACAAATGCCCGGGCCGTGTCAAATGTCAGACATTACCTTTAACACAATGATAAAATAATATCTGGTGCGAGATGTCATATTGTGGTAGGCTACTGGCTCTTGAAACTGCAAACAACAACACATGAAAATGGGATATTGTTTGTATCAGGCTATGGAGAGAAAAATAAACTGACAAAAAATTGCTTTTATATGTCATGTTTAATATGTCAGCAAAGAATGTGATCTGGCTACTGACTAGACTGAAATGTCCTTGAATTTGTGCCAGAAAAACTAGTCACAAGGTAGATAATGACATCAGATTCTAAATACATTTAGTCATGAGACCACAGTTTTTGTTTTGCAAACATTGTTTGCAAATAAACTTTTACTTTCAAAAGTAGCTCTGTATCTCATGTATAGTATCATGTATGAAATCCCTGTGCATAAGACTCTCGATTTCCATCTGTGTGGCTGTTTAAAGGTAAGCTTCATGAGTGTAGCCATGTATCATGGCAGTAACTATCTCTATAGCCAGGTGGCGCTGTGGCATCACCACGTAGCTGAACACAGCAGTAAATCAAGTGTTTGTTTGGCACCACAGGAAGTGTTTTCACTCAATGCTGGGAAGTGGCAGTGCTCTACCAATAGGCGTCCCTTCCTCATGCTGAACACACAAGGAAGAAAGCAACACAAATATATAATTAACACAATTGCTACAGTGTCAACACACTTTTCCAGCAGCTTGGAAGGATTCCTGATGACACTTCTTGAATCCAGCTGACATTTGAGCAGCCCACGGGACTTAAGCCATCTTCTGTGACCTATAACAATCCATAATAACCTCTGACCCCTGACCTTCTCAGTTGTCATGCTTCTCCTGGAGTTCATCTGGGAGTGGCTGAAGGAGCTCTGGAGGGAGGCCAGTCTGCTGAACTTGTCCCTCTGTCTGTCTGTCTGGGAGGACAAAAGAAGAGGACAGTCCACTTTAAGCCCCGAGGTGAACTGCTACAGTAAAATGAGACACAACATGTATCATATTAGTTATGCTTTGTTGCAATATATTTGCGAGAAACAGAAGTAAACAGTGAAGCAGAAGTGAAAAGTGACATTTCATAATGTAAAAGATTCTGGAATTAAAGAATAATTAGGATTTATTATAATAATTTACAATAATTTAAGTTTTTATTATGCCTCTTGTGGCATACAGAGCATTTACAGGGAATTTAACATCAATTCCAGGGTTACCTCCTCATTTGGCTAAAGCATTATTGCGTAGATTAGAGTTTGGAATTTGATATGCATCCGTCTTCATGCTGACCCCCAATACTAATATTGTAGTAGGTCAATAGTTTAGTTATGCACCAGGAAATGATGGAAAAGTGATTGAGGATTTTGAAATTGTGTTCAACAACGTGCTCAGTTTAGTGATAATTAAAATCAAATCGCTTTGTCTTTAGCTCTGTCACAATTCCGTACTACTGTACACACTGCTTGTATTCTGTATTTAATATATACTCTCATAGATTACTGTTTTAGTTAGTATAGAAGAAAGCTGTACTTTTTGTAATTACATGAAATTATTGTGTGCTAGCAGGCATTAATGATTAATGATCCTGCAACTTTGGAATGCCATTGACAATTAAACCTCACAAAAAGAAAGCAAAAGACTGAGAGCTGTCTCACCACCATACACAATTTATTTACATGTTTCCAGCTTTGATCAGTCCTTCCATTTCCTCTGTGAAATGCATTGTGGTAGAACGCTGGACTTTAACAGCACACTCAATATTCAAGCTTTTTTTTAGTATGAATACTGAAAAGATTTTGAGCATATAAATTTTGCCAGCTTTTCCGCACTACATACTCAATCTGCTTCGAATTTGTATTTAGTATAAAACGTGGACACAACTCTCACATCTGTCTTTGATAGCAGTTGAACAACTACATTTCCCAGCAGAACTGCAAGACAGTGAGGAAGAAGGTGAGGAGGTAATGCCTGGAGTGCCACTGTAAGCCTACAGTAGAAACAGTGCACTGAAAACCAACATAGAGGCCAGACTGATGCGCCTGTTACTTTGTAGCTATCAAAAGCAAGATTTCTTCATAAGGAGAGAGAGATCTGAATTACATAATTTATTGTGCATGGATTAAAATATATTATTTTAAACATGTCACCACTAATTTGCATTCTTTCTAAACTTTCTTTGTTACAAAACAATGACATTTGGTAAAGGTGAAAGATTTAAAGTTTTTAGGAATGGGAGTGCTGGGGGCACTGTGACCCAACAGTCCTTTACAAGTGGTTTCTCATTCTATGTGTCCTCACATGGGGCTCTCTTCACACACACACACACACACACACACACATATATATGGATATTCGACAGGCTATCCATCAAGCTCTCAATGAGCGAAGGATCTGGGGAGTGTGGTCTAAATGAGAAATCATTGACTAGGAAACTGTGTGGTAATGGGGTCTGCTTCTGATTAGATAAGGAGATCGAACCAAGAACAGAGAGATGGCGTAGCCACCTGGATTTATGTGGTATAGACTAAAAATGAGAGGGCAAAGTGAGAGAAAAATGCACACACAAAGATTGTAGGGAAGGAGAAATACAGTGAGAGAGGTGGGATTGGAACTGTTAATTGCTTTCCCCACTTGTGCTCATTCCTTCTAACCACATAACACAAAACACTGATTAACAATTAGTAATGGTCAACAAGTCGATGCTGAGTGGTAATGTGTTTTGAGAGTGTGTATTACAAAGGTAATCACAAATATAACACACATTCTGTGTGCAGCACAAGGTTTTGACATTTAGAATTTGACATGGGCTTTGTTGCATTTTTATGTGTGTGTGCATGGAGCCTGCAACAGGCCGATAATGCTCCAAGCATCACCTGGCAGCAATGTTTATTGATCTGATGATGCATGCTGGGAGAAAAGATAGCTTTCAAAGGTCAATGCTAATATAAGAAGGTCAACGTGTTAATTCGGCGCTATTGTTTGTTTCCATGTGTGCATGATGGCGTAACTGTTGTGTAGATGTGTGCATGTGTTAAATTAGGTCATAATCTAAATAATAAATGTCCAAGTGCATTTTTGTCCCACAGCCAAATATCGTTTTACACTTTCAGTCCTCCAAGCATAAAGCTTTGAGCACAACTGTTATGACATTTATTGATGGCTTGTGCATCTTTATATGATTCATTTTCTTCTTTTCTGCTGTCACAGCCACCATCCCATCCGCTACCATTCAAGCCGTGTGTGTGTCTGTGTAGAGGCATTGTGTGCAGACTTTTCTTTTGGCGGTGCACCTGTGCATTTCACATGTGAATGTAGTATGATTGAAACTGAGATGCATGTTTTCAAATAGAATTTAGTGGTGCAGAATAAAAATCACAAATTGAAAACCTAAATATGAAATGTAAAATGAATTAAATCACAATGCAATCACAAACTAAAACAACTCAGCTGGCAGAGCAAGTAATAAGAAAAGACTATGCAAAATTGCAGTAGCAAAACAAACAGAACTTTAATTAAATTGAATCAGTCTCAGATAATTAAATTAATCAGACAGTGAAGAGATAGACACACTGAGTACAGGGGCTCCAACTTCAAAACTGGACAACCACCTCTACTGTTACTAATCTGTTTCCCTGCAATGTTTCTTCAGAATTATTAGGTTCTATCTGCATTCATAACAGCAGATGCATTTAAAATACAACTGCCAATTCATAATAAAAGCATTTAAAGTGGTGGTTTAGGCAAATAACTGTCATAAGAACTGTTTGGTATTAGGTAGACATACTGTAGTTTCAGTGGGAACTGTTCATGTGGAGGTTGGCAGATTGTTTCTGGAAAGGCTTGTTTCTGTTGATTTTTCATGTGGAATTTTTCATTACTGTGAGCCCCACAAATAAAATGCCATTCACCTCCACTGAACTTGGCTGATGGCATAAATCTCAATATTTCCAAACCTGGTCAAATGAAACCAAGGCTATCTGCATGGCCAGATACCAGCAGAAGTAAATGAGTGAAATATATATGTTTTTAACTTAGATGAACCAACCCTTAAGGTAAATTTTGATCTTGGTTTGCAATGCAAAACATCTTATTGCCTTAGTTATAACCACAAATCTGCACACTTAAATGTGTGTCAGTTATATTATCATTTTTATGACTTCTGTTTTTGCCCTTTTTGATAATGTCATAAACTTAATGTTGTCTTATTAAGTCAAATAAGTTAATAAGGAAAAACATGTTATTACTTAACAGAAGGTAAAATGTTTTACAATAATGAGAAGATTGATTTATTTAAATCATAATTACACTATTAGCTGTAAAGTCTTACTTAAAAAAAATGGAAGTTATTATGGTAATTATTTTCCTTATCATCACACCCATTCCATCATCCTCTGGTACCACTTAGTTAAAATGACCATCTGAATAAACATTTCAGGCCACCAGTGAGTTCATCTGTCATTAGGTGCTCTCCTCCACTGTATTCCGGCCAGACTGAAGTGCAGCACTCTTTATATTCAGATGTGGCACTGGAGGTTCATTTGCTGGGTTTTGCAGAGGTCAGCCTATGACAGGGGATCAGTGTGTGGCAGACAGAGGGCAGATTGATCTGACCTCCGTTTTTCTCTCTTTCTCCACCACCAGATGTTTATCCCATTTAGCGTGACAGACTCAGGGATGCAGGCTGTTGTGTGTGCGTTCTGTCCATACGTGGCTCTACAAAGCACTGGCCCTGACTGAGTCAGACTGAGGCTGATAGATTGTACTGAACTATCTGTCACAGGGCCAGGGAGGGGAGAAAATACAGGTCAGAGAAGGCGGAGGTATGCATTTTGATGGTGCCACTGTGAAACAAACAACAAGACTGGGATTGAGCGGGATAGGTAGTCGCTGACATGAAGTGATGAGCTGTCAAGCTAGTTTTGTGTGTCCTCATTAACAAGTCCACCTCCTAAATGTTGCTTTTGTAGCCAGAAAACTACTTTATGAGCCCCTCCAGTAGACTAGCCCATGATAACATGTTCAGGGATACAAAAAACAATTTACCATGTGTCAAATGTTGTTGTTGTAAAGGCATCTCTTCTGAAGGAGGTGGAAGAGGCTGGTGCATAAATTGAAAGGTGTATTGCACCAGACGTGGATGAGGCTACATGGTTAATAGGAAGCTTTTTTATATGCTGCAAGTGAATACGTGAATGAATGAGAATCCCATTAACCTCATATGTGATTAGAGATCCCTAACTATTATTATTATTATTATTATTATTATTATTATTATCACCATAAACAAAAAAGTCTGTGTGTTCTCATAGTGTCCATGCATGATTTTGGATGATGTTGCCTCATTTTGTGTGTATCCAACACTCTTTTTGGATGGGTGGCATCTTTTGAGAGATGGATTGGGCACTTGCTGCTAGAATATCGTCTGCAACAGAAAACCCCGTGGCAGCTGACAGAGCATGGAGTGACTGAGGAGGGGGGGGGGTGCAATCTATTATCCATCCTTCTGTGTTGGAGTCAGCTGTGCCACTCATGCACGCTTGAGTGTGAACACATGCACACACACGCAACAGAGTAAATACAAGTAGAGGAACATAGCCTCTTGTACACTTGTACTCACAGTCAATCTCTGTCTCTTGCACACATGCACACACACACACCCCCATGCACGCACTTGACAAAGAGCAAGCTATAATGATGCTCTTACTCATTCAGTGCTGAGCAGAATCTCCTCATTGTGCTGTTTTGATTAATGGTAACTAAAGAGCTTGAATCTTGAATAGAATGAATGTGAGCTAACGACTTATTAATCAAACTGCAATACTTAAAACAAATAATGCTTTCACTTCATCTCTGCAAGGAGAAATGGAGTTCACTACCTCTTCGCTCTCTCATTTTCCCACACAAAAACATAAACACTTAAGTCTATATTCTGTGTGCGTACAGGTATTTTCATGTCTTTTTGCATATAAGGTTGTGTGTCTCACTGTATCAGAGAAGTGCAATGAATGTCTCTGAAGTGTCTGTGTGCTGATAGCAAGGGACAGGTGCCATCAGTCTTGGCATCATTGGCAGATTAATGAGAGGGCTGTATTTAGCACCCGCCCTGTCTCCCTCTCTGACCCACTGTCAGAGAGTTGTTCTACTCTTGTAACCACTTATTTCTTCTGAGTTTTTACCACAAGCATAACAATAACCTTCAAACTTTTTATAAACATCTGGTTGAATGTGACTGGCTAGTGACTGCTGCAATGTTTCCCAGTTCTATCTACATTTATAGTCTTTAGCCTTTAAAAACATACATTTGTAGGCAAACTTAACCAACCTCATGCATCCCCCACAATGAACCTATTTTCCATCGCCTCTCCTGAGCCATGACCCAGAAAGTATGACTGTGGCTGGGACTCACCAGTCAGTCTTGACCCTCTATTTGGGGAACACTCGTCTAGACCACATCTGTATTCAGCCCTGGCTCTGTACTCATATTGTCAATGGCCAGCGCCCAGACTCCTGAAGATGGATGAAGCTAAAGCCCAGCCTAATAACCAGTCTATCCCCACAGGGTGGGTGTAGCACTGCACTCCTCTGTCACCTGGGTCCCTGCACTATCTCCATGTTGACTTAGGCATTTTCATTTTCAAGCATTCATATTCATCACCAGACAAACCTTTCCAGCTTCCATGGTCTCTGGGAAACATCTCTCTCTTTACAATATATCTGTTTCTGCCTTTTTCATTCTGTACCAATAGAATTATCCATTTTTTTGGTGTGTATATGCATTCCTGTATCATATATCTAAGTAATGAGCCTCGGTCTGAGTAAACATTACTGTCTCAATAAAATGCATTTCATCCTAAAGGTCCTTCCTTGTGTATGGCAGGTATTATTTGTTTTCACTGTTGTTGCACAGAATGAGTTAATACCATTTTGTATTTCCTGCCGTTGAAAACAGAACAACTGTGACTTTTTTTTTTTTTGGCAACCAAACGGAAATCAGGAAATGGGAGAAAGAGAGGAGCAATGTAAAGGTCATGGCACATCGGTCAAGCAGAGGTAGACGCTGGTTGGATGTTTACAGGTCAAAAGCGCAATAACTTAAGGGTCAACTCACAGAGTGCAGACAATGGAAAAACATTTAATCAACCACAAGTCAGAGAATATCCCACCCGGAGAAGTTGTCTTTCTTTTTATTTTGTCTTCAATCTGGTCTTGAATGGAGGAATGAAGAAAACTAAATAGAACTGGGATGCTGCACTTGCAGGTTTAACCACACAGAAACAATCAGGACACGGAGAGAACGAGAGGCTCTCTACAATGTGTTTGTGCTCAGTATTGGTATTGGGCTGAGGCTCTTGAGCTGAAGTACGCAAGTGCTTGTGTGGCTTTGTGTGGATCATTATCAGAGTGCTGTGTGGGTGAGCGACTGCATGCACATTTGTGTTATTGTATGCGTGCGTTTGTCTGTGTGTGCATTGTAAGGGAGGATATGCTACAGCAGCAGCACTATTGTTTCTGCCTCCCCTCATACTCTTCCGTCCTTCCTTCCTTCCCCCAACAGGGCGTGGACTGCAAACAGGGACAGATTGCTCTGTGCTGCTCCTGTATTTGGAGATGACCTGTGTAGTCATAGGTGAGGATGGTGAAAAATAAGGCCAGGCTGCTATCGTAGACCTATACATAGGAGCCAGCACCAGGGGCCATGCTGTGCTGTGCCATGTCACACTGTAGCGCCACTCCTCACCACACCATTAAAAATGACAAATGCTCTCATCAACTGTTTGGTCCCAAGTTTGCAACCACTGCGTAATGCTCCTGAAGCACTGGCTCTGCCCCAGTTCATCTGCTGGCCTTTGCCACAATTGGAAAAACCATTTATTAAGTGTGAGTCACTTTTCATTTACAATGTGCTTTATGTTTGTTTTTGTCATTGTAAAGGTTAGGAGTTGAATTGCAAAGGGGCACAAAAGATAGATGCAGTGAAAACAGTTCGAACTTGTTGAGAGAAAAAGCTGCCCGTACTTAATAGTGAATTGTGGCCTCTTTCAGATCCACACAAACCAGCTGCAAAAAAACCCATAGGCTTTTCATTTTATAAGCTACATTATATTTTGAAAACCCTGCTGTTCGGCCAATTCATTAAGTCCATAAAAAGTAAAGTGGGTAAAAAGTATCTGGGCCAGTATGCTGGGAAGCAACAGCACTGAAGTATTAGGCCATCCAGTGGCCCCGGGTAAAACCAGGCCTACTCAGGCTGTAGATTAATAACTCGTTCCAGTTCTTCAGCTCCAGGGACTTGGGGGACATATCTAGCCCAAAACAGGTGTATGGTCCTGGCCTACAGGGCGGCAACACCCCCTCTTCCTCTACTGAGGAAGACCTTGGTCCTCTGTGTCCCAGCGGGGAAAGTCCCATTGTCCATACCATCTGTTGCAGCACACGCGCACACAAAAGGGGTGCCAGGGGCAAAGGGGGGGGGGGGGGGGGGGGGGCTGATGTGCAATGCCTGTTTAATATCATTGGGAGGTGCAGTTGGATTTGCTAAAGCTATAAAAGAACATTCTCAATGCAAATAGGGTTTGTGCTTATGTGAGCACAATGGGAAAGTGAGGGTGCCAAACCATGTATCAGGCGTATTAGTTGGTTTCAACTCATATGGGAGGGTGGGGTGGGAGGGTTGGCAAACAAACTCAGGCTGTTGTTTAAGTAATGAAAATTGAGTAACTAGCTCAACTTGCATTTGTGAATCATAATTGTATGAGGCATCCTTGTGATTTTAATATCCTAAGATGAAATTCACTGTAGCACACACTTAAGTCATATGGGACATAATGACAGAGCACTGAGCAAGAATACAGCCGTTCAGATCATCTCCCATGGGAGTAGACCTGAGTCGATGTGTGCTTGGGGTGCAGTAGTTTTATTCACCCGAGTAGTGGCGCTATTTCCCTTCAGTGAAGCGGACGCCGCTTCAAATAGGTCAAGGAAAAGTTTTGTGTTTTGACTATGCGAGGTGGGCGGAGCGGTGGGCTGGTGATTGGTTAGTGAGTTTCAGCTCTCAGTCGGTGATTGGCCCCAGCGCTCTAATGGGGATGTGAGCAGCAATGTCGGGTCCCCCTCCTCCCCGCGCCTCCTCCTCCTCCCCCTGCTCCTCGCACCCCTCAAGCCCCTACACTCTGTCCTTCCCCTGTGCTGATTGTCACACATTGTTTACTACGGCTTGAAATGTGACTCACAACACAGGCTATCTGCTGGAGTACCGCTCTGACAACTAAGGGATTCTTTTGACGCGCACGGTGCGTCTTGGTTATTTGGGGACAAGCTGTGGAAACTACCCTTCTGCCATGACAGTGGATTTGTTTGCGCTTCTATGCGTACTGGTCATCACCTCTTCTGCAATGGAAGGTAAATAAGAGATTAGGATTGTGTAGAGATGGAAATGCTCCTTTCCAGTGCACGCTGTGATGGGGATGCTCGTAACGTTTTCTGTTGGCAGCGCTGCGCCTCTGGCATAGGCGCGCAGGGATGTCATACACGTGGATCGCACCAGATTGTTCGTGGTTATCTTTATTTCGGAGCGGCAGGAGCAGCAGCCTTCCCACTCCGCTGGTCGATGTTGTTCATGTGAAGAAAGGATACTTTGTCTGATTTAAATGTGTTTGATAGCTTACAGTAGTGTATTAGTGGCCGTGTAAGTAGTGACATCAGTTTTTCTCACTCTTTAGTCTTCCTCGTTCTGTACGGCAGGAGTGCGGGACAAGAGTGTCCTCTATAAATTGTTATTTCAGATTGTCATTTTCCTATTAGCAATTCGTTTTTTTTCTCAGTGCAAAACGCCGGCTGCATTGTAAAGGCTTGTCAGACCTCCAGGATTCCCATCAGGCTTTTCATTAAATTGTACCGATGAAATACTATTAACCAAGCCCATGAGCATCATTCTGTGATATTTTGCCTGACAAAGTCTCTTAGATTGTGGATTTCATTGATTGGAAGTCTCCTAGTAACCTGGATTTTATGCATGAGTGAATTTGTCTTTTTTACTTTTGGAAATTTACCACTCTGTTAAAAACACTCACCTGCGTCTCCCCTTTTCACAGATTGTTCCTGTATTTTTAACACTTCATCCATCTCCATTCCCTTCTCTCTGTCTTTGTCTTCATATCCTCCTATTTCCTCTTTTCTTTCCCACCCACAATCATCTGGACAACCAGTAGTAGCTATATCTCCTCAGTTAAACATGTTTTTCATTTCCGCTGTGGGACCCTGGGGACGGAACACTATGCAGTAGCCTCAGACATTGCCTGCTGGATTATCCCAGCAGCATCATGGATATATAGTGTCGTCTTTTATTTTATTGTACAGTAGCTTATCCTCTCCAATAAAACATGAAGACGGGAACACACCAGCTCCCCACGGCTGTCTGTATCCATTCCCAAAAACACTAAAAGGTACATTAGAAGCACAAAACATGTAGTTTTCTCACATGCAGCTTTTCTCTTTAATCATTTACAACTCTGCTCGTGGACTGTTCCCAGCTCCTGTTGTGCTCTGTAATTTCGGCAGTGGCTTTCTTGTTTGTGCTTATCAGATTTCAACACAGCTATGGATACCAAACCCAGGCCCAAATTGCTACCTCTGTGAGGTTGGATATTTTGAGGTTCAAATGTTTACCCAGTGTGAAATGACAGCAGAAATGTAAATTCAGATAGATGAGTGGAGGAGAGGCGAGATGAGTGAAATTTCCCTGAAAGGGAAAGGGTGTGGGATTTCTCCTCTGAAAGATGGGATGAGAAAGAAACAGATGGGCAGGGAGATGGCCCTTGGGTAACCTCAGTAACAAGGATGAAAGTGATTTCCTTGTTTGGTCACTAATTGAAAGGAGGTTGTCCCATGGGCAGGTTCAAATCTTCACTGATCTGAACTCCAATCTGTTGCTCTTTCATTTTTTTGTGTGTGTGTTTGTGTGAGAATGAGAATGTGGAGCCATTGACCACATTATCCCCTGCTTTCCTGTCACCCTTAATCTGATTACGAGACCAAATCAGCCTATAATCACAAAGTGTCAGAGATCTGTGTGTGTGTCTGGGTGTGTGGTTTTGACTTTAGAGAAGGATGCAGCCCTCACTATATGGATACATACTTAGGATGAATTGTATGAATTATTTGACCTCCCTACACATACATACACACTAACAGTAAACACCTCCTCACATCATTGATGAACTGTCGGATGGAAATCATAAGGAGGAACTACTCAAAGTATTGATGGATAGATGGTGTTAAGGTGAATGAGGTGCGATGAAGGACCAAAACAGTTTATGTGTAAAGTTGATTTTACAACTTGTTGGGTCCGCACACACACGCTGAACAGTTTCTGAAGGGGCAGTCAGACCTAAAGCAAAGGGCTAACAGAGAGGAGAGTAAGGACTGGGATTTGCATGTCATTAGAAAAAGAAGCATGTACAGTGCTCTATTTCACCCTCATTTGTCTTCTCTCGCCATTTCTCCCCATCATCTTCACCTACTCTATGCCTTCTTCCCCCCCCCCCCACTCATTTCTCTATTCCACTCTGTCTTCCATAATTCTCTTCACTAATCTCCCCATTCCCCTCTTGTCTCCCTTCTCTCCTCTTCTGCTCGCTCTCTCTGTGGCGTGCAAATGTGGTTCTTGCCAACAGCAGCAGTAATTCTCCCCTACTTACAGAGCCATTGCTTATTTCTGTTTGCCCTTAAACCAATTAGGCTTAGATAAGCCCGCTCATTTAACGGCCTGGAACTGGGTGGTGGAGGGAAGAGGAACGGAGGGAACGGGGATGAAACAGCATTTGAAAGATAGACAGGGACAGAGGGAGATAAAAAGATATGAGAGACCAAACGAGGGAGGTCAGGGAGTTTCGGGAAAGATATAGTATGCGTGTTTTACAAATGAGTAGCCTGCAATTGAACAAGGCTGTGGAAGTAAACGAACACCGGGCTGCCTCAGTTGTCTGACATAAATGCCTGTGCTATGCAACACTGGGGTAAAACAACAGCATCATTCAATATGAGTATGATAAGAGAACATTAGTAATGTGATGTAACCAGTCCCTAAGGATGCTGTATTAAGTACCTGTACTATACTATGGTAATGCCTCATCCGCAGAGGCCAAGTGGATGAAGAGGAGATTATTGTAGCTTTCTGAATAAATAATAATAATGACAACTTAAGCATCGGATGATAGTTATGGCGGTCAGAATCACACACACACTGTTGATATTTATCAGGAGTGTTAAAGTGGCACATTGATTAAAAAGGTTAAAGGAGTGTTTTAGGGCAAGTTCCAGGGCCCGTCTCAGCAAGCGATTGCTGAAGTGTCCACTGACTCAGCACCAGGGGCATTGTCCCATAGCTGACCCGCTGCTCTGACCTCACTGTGGAGAACAGTCAATCTGCCTCCCGGGATTCATAAAGAATCACGTTATTCTCTTGGTGAGTTATCTTCTAATCAAAGCAGTAAAGCTACTGGAGCTGTGTTAAAACTGACTTTGAATACAGTAACACTAACACACGGCTTTGCCAGACCACCATCTTGCTGCATGTTTTGTAGTTTGGCAAGGTTCAAGAGGCATTTGCATGAGACGCATGTCAGTCTACATGAACCCTGCATGCACCTGATTGGACAAATGTTGTTGTTAGTGGTTAAATGCTTTGACTTTTTAAACCAGAAAACTATCTAGGCTGTTTTGGAAATTTCACATTTCATCAAAAATATCCACCAAAAAGGCAAAAAAGCCAGCAATGCTTAATTTAATCTCTTTTACTCCTAGTTACATTTTTGCTAGTTTTCTTGAGGGGCAATTGTTAGATTTAAATCTAGTAGTGAAAACAGAGCCTGTCCATATAGACCAACTCTGCGAGGCTGGTGTAGTATTGAGTTAAGAATTCTCTGCTACTCGATGATGTGAGTTGTGTGTGAGTCTGTGAGCTCTCCAGCTGTGCAGAGGAGACAGCCTGTGAAAAGAGTCCTGTTGAGTCTCTAATGGATGTGAAAGTAAGATTGCTCCTTGTCTCTGCTCTTTTGTTTTAAATAGAAAAGGACAGAATGAAAATATAAGCACAGTATCACAGGCCCACGGGTTGAGGTGGTAGGACTGTAAAGACATGAAAGACTGCGTGTGTAAGTGCTCACATGAGTGTACAAGTGTATTTTGGCCACAGGCACTATTGCTGACCTGGGACCACCTGAAGTACAATAAAATTTTCCACTCGTTTGGTACGCGTGTGTGTATTTACATTTGGGTGCCCGTGTCGTCAGTAGAGTTCTAAAGCCATTATGGCTGGCAGGGGCGGCAGACATGGCCTCATCCCATAATGGAGGCTTTATTTTTCCCTCAGTGAAAAGACTGCTCTGTGTTAATGTGCGCTAACTCGGGCTAGTCAGCTATGACGACCCCCAGTGCAAACCTCTGCCTGCAGCTCGTGTACCTGCAGTGCTGTAAATTTGTTGTACTACCTTTTTTGTGAAAGTATTGTGCTTGCAGGCAATGTGGCAAGAATCTGTGGTCTGTGCAGGTTTTTTTCCCTTCACAATATGGATTTTTCACAAACTTGCAGTATATGTATAGTGCGTATTTTCTCTTAGATAGGATGATCACTGGCTCCTCATTCTCTCTCTCTTTTTCTTTCTTTCTCTCTCTCTCTCTCCTCCTCTCACACCAAGACACGCATGCACACAGAACACATATGCACAGTGTCCCCCTTGCAGCTCACCTTACCCAAGAGACATCTGAGCCTGGGCAGGCCAGATGGTGGATACAGGTTGGGGGCTGGTATGCATGTGAACATTTTTGTGTATGTCTCTGTGTGAGAATGAGCGGTATCAGAAGCGAGATATGCAGGAGAGCAGTATGCACTATACTGTTTGCGCGTATCTGTCTGTTCCTTTCCACACCATTCCAGACATGGGTCTTGTT
>NW_024040107.1:0-19546 GCF_014851395.1 Micropterus salmoides | reverse complement strand
AGTGAGTAAAAATATAAGTAAGAGTGTTAAAAATATGTAATGTAAGATAAATGTAATGAATACGTTATGGGTACAGATAGTGTTAGGTGGAGTGTATTAAACCGCAGTATTGAATAGAGAATATTGCACATTAGTTTTGAAATATTGCACTACAAGGTCTGTTACTGACTAAGAGACGTGTGTTGACACTGAGGGAGGAGTTAAAGAGTTTAATGGCCGCAGGCAGAAATGACTTCCTGTGGTGCTCTGTGGTGCATTTTGGAGAGAATTAAATTGAAATTAATTGAAATTCAATTGAAATCTCTCTTTTCAAAGAAAAATCTCTTGTGTGTTTTAGTTCCATGTAGAATATTTCTGACAGTCAAAGAGCCGATATCAGGGCTGTCAGACAAAAATGTATGTTCTTTTACAACCCAGGTCTGGTTTGTGAGTAAAATGTTGGTCTGAAAATGAGTGGTCATGCGCATTGTTGGTGCATTGCTATCATGAGGCAGCAGAAAGAGAGCTATTGACCAACAAAAACTAAATACAGTTGCGCTGCATTTCTGCATTTGAAAAGGCGCATTATTCAGATAGTAACACGTACACTTTGCTGAAATGCAGTCCATTGATGTTGATGGGACAGTGGATTGGGAGATGGTGAAGGCAGACGGTCCACCGGCTAAGGACCACATACCTGTCCCTCAGTGAACACAAGTGCCGCTGTAAACATTGCTTATCCTTCCAGACCGTAACAGACATCTGTTATCCTATCAGATGATTTGGCGATGAATGCCAGCTGTCCGTATGCACTCTCCGGTTCCTGTCAAAGCAACTATTGCGCTGCATTTCTTTGCATGTGGGTCATTCCAGCATGCCCTGAGTTCTACTGGAGGTATTTGACAATTTATGGTAAATTCAGCCATTTACGCAGTTACATCACTCTGATTGGTTTAATTCATGTGAAGCCCAAAATTCAATTCAGTTTAATTCAGTTTTATCAGTATAGTGCCAATTCATAACAACAAAAAAGTCATCTCATTGCACTTTTTATATAGAGCAGGTCTAGACCGTACTCTAGTTAATATTATTTAGAGACCTAACAATTCCCACCATGAGCAAAACACACCTGTGATTAAATACAATCTCTTTGCACCTTACTTTGCGCCGTTTAACTAGCAACTAGTTGGAGTTGGACATACCCCATGCACTTTAGACTGTGCACTATAGTTTAAATTGGGCCTTCACTTTCTTACAACTACAGTAAACCTTTTTCACCATTGGCAATTAACTGTATCCAGTGACAGCAGGTAGCAGATGGCACAGAACAGACTAAATTGTGATTACAGCCACACAGAAGTTCAATAGCCTCACAAAGAAACAAAATCCTGTTTGATTTCCTCTACTCTGCTGTTGTTTCTTCCATTTTCCAATTGCCATAGCTTCTATGCACTTGAATCACCTGTTGCTCATGTCATGCAAGGAGTATTCAGTTCGCTTTGGTATGCCAGCAGCGTGATAAAATGCATCTATTCAGCATCAAAGGGCCTCATTAAAAGCTAAAAGGAAAGTGAAAATGAGAAAGTGGAGGCAGGCAGAGAGAGAGAGAACTGCGGTGGGGAGTGGTAGACCACCTGTGACAGGTTACACTACCTCCTCTAGTGCTCCTCACTCCTGCCAGGGTTGTTACCACGTCCTGTGTTGAGGTCTGTTCTCCCTTTGTATAGTGTTTCTCATAGCACTGCACACTGTGGTTGGGGTTAGGCTTTAGGTAAGGTTATGGTTACACAGAGATAACTGGTTGGGGCTTCGATAAGTTTGGGATGAGTTTAAGCAGCGCAGACAACAACTGGTTGGGTTAGGGCTTAGCTTGGGTTCAGGTATGTAAGGGGGGAACACAAATCAGTTGCAAAACAGACTTCCCTGTTATTCTGCCATAATCGAGAGTATTATTTTTTAGCATAAAATACAGTTTGATTGTGGTGTGGTGATTCATTAGTGATTCAAGTCCTTGCTGTAGATTGATGCACCCTCTGCGTGACACATTAAATAAATATAATAAGGCTGCAATATTGTTAATAAGGAAAAACATACTATGCGGTTTCTTCATACCATCTCCACACAGTCACACACATTATGTTTAGCCACTGATATTTTCAATGTAACATCCGAAAGAAAGAATCAGAATCACGAGCATGCACTTTTCTGCATGCTGAGTCATAAAGGATGCACAATGGTAGTATGTATGCGTATTGTAGCTGCTACCTGTGTGAAGCAACACAGTCTTTTTAAAGAGGGAGACCGTAAGGCTTCTTAGTTTAATGTGTGGCTGCACACTGATTGTGTTGTAGGTTGATTACAGAGTACTTTAAGGAAGCTCCTATGTGTACTAAAACTAGTGGATTTGAACAGAACCTGCACTGAGCGTAATCTCTTTATCATTAATTTATTAAACTCTAATGTTCTGTTTAGGGTCCTGGAGACTGTGGGACTTTATCAGCTCAATAAAAATACATGACATTGTTTTATCAGCTTGACGCTTCTTGACTTGGGCATGAAGACACGCTTCAGAGGTTAAATACTATTGTACGCACACTTTCACACGAAGAAACATATTGGATGGACACCTGATTTTCCCAGGCAGGTTTTTTTAAGCATTCATTTATCACTGAAAACAACATCTCCATTTTATTTTAACAATATTCAGTGAGGGAATTCAGGAATAAATTAATGGATTAGTTAATTTAATTTGCGAGAGGCTGCTCCACCTGTTGCGTCATGATCGTCATGCGACATTCACAAGGTTTGTTCGATGTAATTTTTCTTGCTACATGCATGCAATGCATTTGGAATGTAACCAACCACAGCATTGCACAGTTACTTTTCTATACACAGGGTCTGAATAAAAGATAAGACAAAATATTTAAAGGAGTGCTGAGGTCTGTGGGTCCCCAAACAATCAGAAAGTGGTATGTGAAGATAACATTTGAACTTCTTTAGTGACTCCAGTGAACTCATCTGCTGTGTGTTTGGGCCTTTAGTCATTTTGTTTTTCAAGGGTTGTTATTTTTTGTGAGGAGAGTGGATATTTTAGACTCCTCTCTATCAAGCACATAAATTACATCATCTGGAATCGCATTACACACTCCTCTCTAAATGCCAGTGCTCTGAATATGGTTGTGCTGTAGTTGTGCCTGGAAGAAATGCACACAGACTTTTAGTTAAAGGCCACTACCTCTCAGCCATTGTCCCCGAATGTTGAGTACAGCTTAGGTGAACCGTCTGGTATTTTGAAAATGTGGAAATGCTCTAAAGGTTTTGACTTAACGAAAAAGAAAAGAAAAGAAGGCATATTCTGCTGTAACAATAGAGCATGTGTCAGGCTTTGATATTAAATAACATCAGTACTCTAGTTTACACTCAGCACTTTATCCCTTTCTTCACTGTTGTAGATTTAAATTCTTGCATGTCCGCTCAGAAATATACACAGTATAACGATGATGTTGGTGTTGTTTTTGATGATGTGGGTGATGAGGATGTTAATTTTTAAACGTTCATTGATCCAGAGAAGGTTGACTGCTTGACGATGACAGCGGTGGATTCACGCGTGTGTTCTTGTTATTGATCTGGGAGCGAGAGGAAATAGGAAGGAGAGTGCGAGTTACATTTTAAACACTCTAGCGTTTGGTGTGATCCATACTGAACTCGACGTATTGATCCTATGGAGGGAATGTGGAGCAAAGAGAGGGGAGCGGAGGAAAAGAAAAGGGAGAAGCTCAGTGATCTATGTAGGGCTCTGCCTGATGATCAGGTGGATGGAGCGGAGAGCAAGGCAGGATGGGAAATGGGGGAATACAGAGGATGTTTGGTAATGTAACTAAAATTAATCTGGTTCATCATTTTCAGGTTTTCAAAAGTATTGTTATTGCTCAGAAATGTCTGCGCATTGCTATTTGTTCCAGACTCATGTGACGGCAGCTTTTATCTTGCAGTACACCCTATGCAATAACACACACTGTAGAGTTGCAAGAGTGGAAGTAGAATTTTTTTTTTATCTTTGTAGTTTTTACATTTTTGCATATTATTTTTATGTTCTTGGTAAAATGACGACCTGCTTTTTGAAGATGTGTGCAGTGGTCAAGACCCCTCAAGTGTTCCTTTTAACACACTGGGAACCACTTTAGCATAGTTTTACGCTTCAGTTAACAGTAATAAATACGCAACGCCCGGTTAGACTTTCAAAATAAAACATGTGGTTGACGTTCTGAAACGGTTGCAGTTTGGTTACGTTTAAGGGGGGTGCTGAGGGAAAGAGAGAGAGAGTTGAAAAGAGGACAGAAAGGGGGATAGGGAGTCATCATGGATGCAGAGCAAGAAGGGAGGTTTAGAAAAGGAGGAAGGGAGTGAGGGAATAACAAGATGAGCCAGAAGGCAAGGATGGGGGGGCTAGGATTGCAGATGCATTCTCATGTTAAGCCCTTTTAACCTGCTACCCTGCAAACACACGCAAACACACACTGAGTTAGCATGAGTCACAAGGCGACCCAGACACTCTTAATAAGCCTAACATCCTCAACCGTCACAGACAGGCTGTGTGTGTGTGTGCGTGTGTGTGTGTGTGCGTGTGTGTGTGTGTTAACTGGCTCCTGCAGTTAGTACAGTCGTCTGCGAAGTATATTATCGAACGGAGACAGAACTGTCACAGTTAAGCTTAGATGAAAACCTTCTTAGTCCACACACACACACATTTTGCACACAGACACACAAACATGCACTTAAACACACAAACTTATTCATATTCATGCTGACTTGAAAGAAGCCTGTTCTGAAGCACACACTTGAATACCGTATTTGGATAGACGGGAAGAAAAGCAAAGCTGATAATGCAATGTTTTGGACACATTTTGTAAAAAGTAGTTTTTTTTTCCTCATTTTGTTTTCCTTTTTAATGGCCATTTTATTTGTTTTATTGGCCAGTCAGTGATATTTCTGAGGATCTGTCGACAGAAATGCAATATATATAACTGAATAAATGTTTTCGGTCGTGTGTAAAGACCTTACATAATAAACCATTTTTGTTTTTATTACCTTAGAATGAGACATTTATATCTACATAATCGTGGGCACCCCCTTCCATGGACACCATGTTGCATTGTCATGTTCCTACAGTAGCTGAAAACGGACAAAAGTGCTACAGAGTGCGTTTCGTCACTACGTTCTTTTCGTTCTACTTCTGGCAGAATTCAGGCATTGCAGACATACATCACTATGTTGAATACATGCGTTACAAGAAGTAATAATAATAATATATAGCAGCGGTCTGCAAATAAGTTTTGCATCGGAGCAATATTTTCAACCATTAGATGGTGGATGAGAATATGTGTAATATTCAATGACTTCACATGTTACTTGGTTAGCTCAGTTGGTAAGGCGCAGGACTCACAACCCAAGGGTTGAGTGTTTGATCCCAGGGACGGGACAAAAAATTTTTTTCTCTCTTCAACAAATGGATTTTGCAGTGATTGTTTCTCATGTGCTGCACTGCTTTTGTTTCAGTGTTTGATCCACATCCATCAACCTACAGACGCTTTTTCAATTCTCCAGTATCTCCAGGCAGAGGACATTTAGGGGAATCACATTTTCTGACGGCTCTTTCAGAGGTGTGTCAAGCAGGCAACAGACTCTTTTTATGTTGTTCAGAATTTTTCAAAGTAAAATCTTAGTTCAAGTCCAAATACTGCAACAAGCTTCTTGCGCTTTTATTTTGTAGGCTAAACCCATTAAAGAGGAAGTGATTGTGTAACTGTTGCTGTCATGACTGAGATCTATTTCAGCACCGCTATCAGAGTATTTATTTATTTATATCTTTTGCCGCTGTTAAAGCACCATAATCTGGCCCCCGGGCCAGATATTATTGTTGGCGGGTAGTTTTGGCGAAGGTCCATAATCACAGAGAGAATTAATGTGTTTCCCCTGTCATTGTTTGTATAAACTTTATTTAATGTGTGATTTATGATGGACTGTGGTGCAGAAACAGTGACAGTGTTTCACACTCTTGGCTTACATTTTCCATGTTATCTGTCAGTGGCCAAGTCATAATAACACATGGTTTTACTGAATAATTAAGTAAATAATTTCTAAAATAAACCTCATATCTTGACTGGCCACTCTCTGCTGTCTCAGAAGAGACACCTTTTGTGCTGTTGTCAGCCACCGGTGCTGCCCTATGCTCTTTGAAAGGTTAGGGGGCAGTGGTAGACTGGACAGATGGTTGCAATTCACAACCTTCACCACGAGATGCACAGAAACTTACACACTGAACCTTTAATACACAACCTAGGTTGCTATGGTAATTTGGGGTCTACAGTGTTCAATATATTGTCACAGAATCTCAGTCATAAGACTGTACTGTATGTTTGATCCAGAGGAGTTATTTTACACTCTGAACAGGAAATACTTTACATCAGCCACCCAATGACAAACTGTATTCAACGCTGATGAAGTATCATTACAGAAATGTGGAGAAATCTTTTGTGTGAGAATTGTGCATGCTGTTGAACCTTTCCACACCAAGTGTTTTGCTCATCTTGAAGAAAAGCAACAAACATCAGTTTACAATGTGGTCAGACCCACCACTCTTCAATAAATTGGGGCGGCTGTGGCTCAGGAAAACTAGTTGTAGTGTTAGCACAGTGGTCTTAAACATAAAAATGCTTCACGTGTTGTCTTATTAGCAGTTTTTACTCTCATCTGCTCATCACAATCGTTCTAATCTACATTAAAATATTTGTTTGTAATGTTTTACCCCGTTTCTCAGCTGCCACAGGAATTATTATTTGATCTCTACTTGGTGAAACATTATAGTTTCACTCTATTTGCCCAGTTAAACTGTGGTGTGGTGTTTTGTCTTCTAATCAACAGTAGTAAAGTAGTAAACCATCGTACCGGACAGGTTTGTAAATACTTTTCAGAAGTTTCAATTACATGTTTCTGCTATTCCGCTGCACCTTTACCCTCAATGAAAACAAAAGCAGTGAAATCTTTAATATTCTTGACTGACTGAACACTGAATTTGATCTCAATTTGATCTATTACTTAACTTAATTCCTTAAATGCTGTCCACGCAATTTGGAAGCCGAGCAAACCTGGGAGTCAGCTGCAGCAGCACAATGGGACTGATAATAAATCGTCCACCATTTTGGCTACAAACTGATGTTTTCCTTAATTTAGCTCTGGAACTCTGCCATCCAGTAAAGTGGCTCGGCTGGATCCGATCGATACCGATAAGGAGACCTGGCACATGGCTTCTGATAGAGTATGTGTGTACAGTAGGTGTATACAACAGGCCAAGTCCAAAGCCAGAACATTGATTTGACTTCTAGCTTCAAGAGTAGATAGCTTTGACTTGTCAGTCTGTAGAGAGGGGAAAAAAAAACAGTACACTGCTACTACAGCTGTAACAGTTGGGCTAAATGCAGTATTTTGGCATCAGGACTGTGTCACGTATGGTTTCAAGGACAACTTGTCCAGGCAGCAACATTGGGGACACAAATTCCCCATAGAAGTTGTGCTTCATTGCTGAAGCATGGGAAGCTTTTTCCTCCCTTGATGCAGCTGTTTTTGCTTCTGAAACCAGCAGATAAGAGAAGACGTCAGCTTGTTTTACATGAAATGTTTGTAAGTACTCCGTCCATTACAAGACAAAACCTCAATTCCTGCAGAAAAAAAAGCGCCGACTGTCTTTTTAATGCATGGCCCCTGAACAGTAATCCCAAAGGGAGGTTTTGTGTATTGACAGCCGCGCTTATTTATAGCTCTTGACACGCTCAATACTTAGGCCCTTGATACCTGCAAAAAGAAGGGAGGAGATGTGTTGGCCTACTGAAGTCCGCACACATCAGGTTTTTGTTTGTATGGTGCTCGGCAGGAAAAGATGAGTGATTATGCCACACTGTGAAGTCCTGAAGCGCTTCTCTGTTAGACTCTTTGTAGTCATGCAAAAGGCTGGGTTTTTTATGCTGTTTAGAAGGAAAGCTCAAATTTCTGTACAGCACCATAAGAGAGATGTGTCACAGCCAATCATTTTTGACATCATTTTTGTCAAGAAATATTTATACCCACGTCTCTTTTTGAGAAATCTAGACTGGTTGGCAGCATTGGAGAGTTTCGGCAAATGGATTATTTATCTGCCAAGGAAAGTCCGTATAGATACCTCTAGGAATATTATCTGTCTGGGCAGTTCTGGTAAGACTGGCCAGTCTCACACAGAGGACCAACATGTCTTCCTGCTCAGCTCTCATTTAAGTTCTGGCTCTGAGTCAAAATGGCCGCCTCCCACACTGGCAGACTACGAAGTCAATTTGACCAATTTAGTGGGTCACAGGAGACTTCTGCTCTCTCTCTCTCTCTCTCTCTCTCTCTCTCTCTCTCTCTCTCTCTCTCTCTCTCTCTCTCTCTCTCTCTCTCTCTCTCTCTCTCTCTCCTCTCTCTCTCTCTCTCTCTCTCTCTCTAACCATTTGTTTGGAGCATGTGGACGAGGTAACAGAAATGGCGAGCTGTGCCTCGTCCTGCTGCGCTTTAATCACTCGCTTCAAAGGGTCTCGTGTTTCTCTCTGTCTAGATGGCAGAGGCGAGGGAAATGAAGCTGTACCCCGCCTCGGCTGAATTCCTGTACATCAGACCCAGACGAGACTGATATCTCCCTTCACCTTCAATGTCCCAGCTCCAGTTTAGCTGCTCACGCTGAGTTTTTTATTAAAAAGTTACTGAATTTCACTAAAAAATATTATCAGTTGCAGCCAGACACAGGGCTCTGCATTCTGTTATTGTACTTTCCTTGGTGATTGCAATCTGTTGCGGTGCTGCTGGCAACCAGCATTTTTTTATTTGCATTTGCAACTACACAAGTTGAATCTTTTAATAGCTTTTTGCTGTTTCTCATGATACTGTATATGCGCTCTAACATACAAGAAATCTGTCTTGGTGACATTGGTGCTAACACATAAACATCTACAGACATCTCACCCCATATGTGTTCCCCTCTTGTCTGCGGGTTAACTCTCACCAGGACCTTCTCTGCCGTGCATCATCTCTGCCTGAAACAAACTAAGGAAAGGGTGTGTTTCCAAGTTTTTGCCCCTTAATGTCCTCCAGCCTGAATGATGAAATCGGTACCTCATTCCCTTCCAGAATGACAGATTGATGAGTGTTTTTTGATTTGACGTCCCTGTCACCAAGATGACATTGATTATCAGTTCCTTCTAAAAGGCATATGATCCACACAAACATTTCCCAAATTTCTCATCTGACATGTCTATAGTAAAGGTTTGGTGAAGTTCAGACACTGTCTTTTAGCCATGTTTTTGGTCTCTACCAGCTCACTCCTGAGTGAAACATCTGGATCATTAACTGCTAAATGCTCTACAACTGGGGAGGTATTGTACAGTAGGTTTTTAGAGCTTTTTACAGTAGCTGAAAGCAGCTGCCTGCTGCAGCCCAAAAAGGCGCTATAGCTTTTTGGTTCACCATAGTAATTCTTAATAATGTAAATATTGTATATACGCACACAACGTTATATTTGTCTTATATTTTTATTTATACGGTTATATTTATATACTCTTTATCCATCTACCTTTGACAAGTATGCAATTGTGACAAAAGAATTTCCCCTTGGGGATCAATAAAGTATTTCTGATTCTGATATAAGAGTGACTGAAAACAGCAAAGTTATGGGCCCGACAGCTAAACAACAAGCTGAAACACTGACCTACAGATTCAGGTGATAATTCTCTGTAGGTTCATCACTACGAGACCCCTTTCAGGTTGTCACATTGTTTTCACATTGCTATTTGGTAAAATTATTATTGTAAAAATAATGGTTATAGTATAAAGGAAGCCTGGTACCACTTTGTGGTCAGAAGTAATTGCAACTCAACACTATGGTGAGAGAGTTCCTTTGCATTGTATTCTCGTGTCTCGTTTAAAGACCCCTCAACAGGGCAGACTCCAATTTGTGCAGAGGCTTAAACTTTGGGTTGAAGAACTTTCTACTATCTCATTACACCGCCCAGCCATGCATTATGCACTACATGGCCCTTCTCTGAGTAGTAATGTTCAACATTCTCCTGAGGCTGTTGACATTTTCAACCCATTGAATTCTCTCCTCTCTTGAGATATGAGATACAGCTGAGTTAGATAGTACCTGCACAAAGCAGCAACAGTTAGCTATTGTTCCAACATAATGCGCAATTAGGTAAAACTCAGGTGACCCGGCAAGATAAAGCACGTAGTTACAGAGCACACTGGGGTCCTCCATCTTCCAGCACAGACTGTAATTAAAGGTCCACAATAGCCGTTCTGGGATGTGCCTGGGCTTTTTCCCCTGGCTGGCTGATGGACTGTGTGACTTTCCCCAGTGCAACAGGAAATTCATGCTGGAGTCCCATTTGAATAATAAAAGCGACCGCAAACACAGTTAAGAGTGAATTTTGTACCTACATTCAACTGGTGGGCCAAAACAAGAATTGAATGCCACTCCTTGCTGGGTATGTCAGTAACAACTGTTTGCGAACAAATTAGCTATATCAACTTAAAAAGTGATTATATGTTAGTGTTGTGTTTATAGCTGTTGTAGCATTGCCTGAACCTGCAGGTTGAAAGAATAACCCAATGAACACCATAGACTTGGTCCAAGTACAACCTCAAAAAAGAGGATTTAGTGTAATGTTAATAGAGAGATGAGTTAGTATGATGACACACCTAATAGCAAGTTTAGCTAACTCGTATCATGAACATTGAAGCTGATGTTGCTCCAACACCATTGTTTTAATTGACAGGTTTATTGTGACAGCAATAACCACTCACTGTTTTATCAAGAAGAGTGAGGGATGATATGAAAGTTATTGGACTGAATGCATAATTAGTTCATCTTGACTGAGAAAGAATGGACTGTAACAGCCACTAAACACCTCATGCAGGATCAGTGATCAAAGATCTTACATGGATATCTGTAGGATGGAGAATTGGACAAAGGCTACTATCATGTTAGAGCACTTAACGCTAGCTACTATCAACGGTATGACTTATTGTTTTTGTGGCTTACAGCCAAGCCATTCGGTATAGTCTGTGCTCCCACTTGGATCAGCAAATGAGTTATGGGTCTCTTTGAAGTCATTTCAGCTTGCGATACTGCCTGTCTTGTGTTGCATTGCATGGCAGTTTTCCTGAAGCTTCTGACAGTCACACTGCCCATTGTAGAAAAAAGTGGTGACATTTACAAACTGCTCTATGTAGCAAACTGGCTTCTTGATATTTTGTAGTGCTGATGGTGTATACACCTAGAGTAGGTGGATTTTCAACAGCGTTTACACAACAGATGCTTTTCATTAATTAGGATTCTTGCTGTAGCATATAGCCTACATGCAGACATTCACAAACTGAACACAGATACTAAATAATGGGTAGTTAGATTCTTGGTAATACAGAGGATACTGGATACTTTTCATGTATTTTGTCTATATCTTCAGAATCAGAATGAGCTTTATTGCCAAGTAGTGTTTTACACATACGAGGAATTTGCTGTGGTGATAAGGTGCTACACATAGACAAACATACAGTCGACATAAATAAATGTAGAAATATATAAATATAGAATGGAAGAACAATGTTGCAGATATATACATGTGCATTATTCTGGGTCTGTGCCGTGCAGAAGTAACGCAACGGAAGAGAATATTGTGTACATATAAATATATATAAAAACATAAAAATATACAACAACAAAGATCAACAATCAACAACAAATATGTGCAACGTGCCAGGTCTGTGCACGACACGAGATGTCCATAAACAACGAGTCAAATGACCGAAATTAATTCAATTCTTATGAAAGGGGTCTCTCAGTGACAAACCCATGAATTATCACTCAACTCTGCCATCTATCCTAGCCTGGTTAAGTTTATAACCTGTTCAAGCTACTGTTTTGGATTTACAACCCACAAATATACTGCATGGTTCAGTCTTACAGCTCTAGCCAATCTCTTTTCCAGAAACAACAGGAAGGTATTTTCAGCAAGAAAGATCCATATACACTACCTGCCTAGCAGACAAGACAGAAAAGGTTAGCAACTAGCTGATGAACATAGTGGAGCATTTAGCTGCTAAAGACCCAGTTATATTTCTCAGGATATGGTCGAGCACAAAACAGAACAGGATGTGAGTTGGATAAGACACGTGCCTTTGGTGTGAGAGACCCAGGTTTGAATCCACTGCGAGACACTTATGTGTGCAAGACACTTAACCCCTAGTTGCTCCAGAGGCATGTGACCTCCGACATGTATAGCAATTGTAAGTCGCTTTTGATAAAAGCGTCAGCTAAATGAAATAATTTTAATGTTTTTGGACTTTCATTTGTCAGGTGGCCAGAAACACAACTTCAAATGTGCCCTGTGTCTGCTCAGCTCAAATACAACTTTGTATATATACTTTGACTGGGTTTTCCTTCAACTTGTCATCCTGCATATATTGAAAATGTACTGCATCACAATATCTACCTCATTTGGGGTTGCAAATGAATTTCACTATCAGTGTTGTCTGCGTAGATGGCAGAACGAGGAAGCATCACTTTATGATAATGTGCGAAGGAAAGTCAAGCGGCAGTGATTGATGGTCAAAGAAATGAAGAGAATGAATATTGATGAGGCCTTTGGTATACTTTTCTTTGAATCGTAAAGGAAAAAACTTTGATGTGACACATTTTGATGCTAATTTTGACATAAGCTTTTCAGAAGTGCAGCGTCAGTTGTGATGAGAGTGTGAATCAAATTGCACGACATGTGAATAAAGCAGCTAAAGGTAACTGTGAATACTGTAGCAGACAGCCCATGATTAATGTCTAAATGAAATGTATGCATAAATTAAGATCTACGTTTGCAAAAGTCAGCTTTAGGATTTCAGTTGTTTTTAATGTAAAGTCTGGTAAAAAAGTCCGGAGTAAATTAACCACACTGTGGCTTTAGCTTTTAAATCTAAACTAGCAACAGTGGCTGCATTATTGTTTGATGGTTTCCAAGAGCTAAAAAGGCCTTTTTTTTCTCTTTATGGGTGGCTTTATTATCTAACAGCTCTGTCTACATGACCACTGGCCATTGTGGTCAACACAGATAACCGATAATATGCAGGGCATGGACATAGATGGATTATTTGGACCGGGTTCAGAAAGTGTTTATTGGGTGGATAAAATGACAGGATTTCCATTGCTATCTCTGGCATTCGGTCATTTAAGCCCCTCTCATTGGATTTAGCAGAGCTTTCTCTCTCTCTGTGTGTCATATTTTGACTTCTCCTTTTCTCTCCGTTCCGTTATCTTTCTCTCGGTAGTATATCCCCACTTTCATTTTCTACCTCCATGGATCTATTGCTCTCCCTCTCTCTATTTGTGTATCATTTTCCTTCTCTCCATCTCTCTGTCTCCCTCTGCTCTCAATCCTTTTTTGGTTTTTCTATTTTCCTGTCCCTTAATGCAGCAGACCAGTCAGTTACATGAGGGGGTCAGAGAAGTGATTAGACTTGTGACATTACCTGTTTTTCTCTAGGAATAGCACCAAATAGCCAGAATGCACTATCTGAAGCAGCTGAAAATATCAGATCAGAATGTACAACAGGAGTTGATCATTATTTGAAATTACCCAGCATTATGCTTCCCATCTGTTCTTTTATCCAGTTGAAAATAACAACTTCACCAAGTGGTGCTTTTAAAACTGGGCTCAAGTACTGCAATCAAGAGCTTTTACCCAACTTGCTATTTTCTTGAAATTGATTTATTTTGACATGTATATACCCTCTTGTTGTAAAGATTTGTGTGCTAGTACTAAAAGGGCAATGGGAGGCAATGCTACAACCATCTAATTTCAGTAAGTATTATCAGGTTTTATTTTAGACACCTTTGCTTGGTGGCGCTCGAACGTTGGCAGTCCTACAAAACTGTATGTCTGTCTTTTTATATTTTGATTATTCGCTTTCAGCTGATTATCTCTTCTGGGGGGATTTAATATTAGGTGAGCCATTAAAGGCTAATTACCATAATAGATGTATTTAGAGCCAGAAATTTTGCACAGGGTCTCCTTTTGCTTTTGTTCCCAAGAATATACAGCCATGTTATTCTTGATGTAAGTCAAGTTAGTAAGATGTTTATATACTGTACAGTTTTTTTGTGTTTTTTTTTGTGGATAGTTGGGTGTACAGAGTAGAGTAGTCAGAGGTTTCAGCAGGCAGCTGTAGGGCTCGGAGCACTTGCAATGGGACCTTGGGGAGATTTGCAAAAAATGCTGGATAAAAATCTTTATAGGCCGTTTAGGCAAATTTTACATTTATTATCTTAAAAATATCTTCATTGGTTAAATGTGTGTAGCGCAGGAGCGAGAAAGTAAAGACAGGAAGGCCGTTATGAAGAAGGTCCTGAAGCTCACATATAAAAAAAGCCAACATAATTCATTTCTAGTCCAGTTTAAATCTCTGCTAGTTGCTAGCAACTGTTGATTTAGCTAATTAGCAACCTAGCATGCAAAGCACACCTTGTTAAAGGTGACATTCAGCTTTAACTCGCAGACTTACGCCTTTCTGTTGGGCCTGATCAAGGTCAGGTCACATTTTCACCACAATCAAATTGCTCTAGAATTTGTTTGTGACAGAGCCGGAACCACATTCTCTAAAGGTCTTCTTTGTTTTGATCCACATCCAAATATGATTGCTGTGTTCAGATGTGCCCAGACAAATTCTACCTATCAGAGTCCAATTCGCTCAGGCCTACGACACTTGTTAAGGAAAGGTTTGGTGTAAATGTTGAAAACGCCTGTTAAGTCACAATCTTTCTCAAACCATAACCAAGTACTTTGATTTTTAATAAACAAAACTATAAAAAAAACTTTAGTTATGCTTTAGTTGCCAGAGCAGATTCTGGAGGGAAAACAAATGAAATCCAGAGAGCGTTTCTTCGTCAAAGGAAAAAAAAAATTATTCTCAAAATATATTTCCCAATGCAATACTATAATCTAAACAACATTTTTGGGTGACAAGGTCTGTATATTGTACTAAATCAGTAATCGGCTGTGGTGTACTCTATTGCTCAAATCTAGTATGAGCTCATGGGTTTGACGGGGGTTGGTAAGGTCAGTCTTTCTAGCTTGTAGAAATAGCTGTAGGCATTTTGAGACAATTCAGTATTGTTGCTGAGTCTTCCAGTAAACAACATTGTCCTTTATTTAGGATTACGTAACATGTTTAGATTTTGTGTATGCCAAAAGCAGCAGAGGAAGAGTACAATCACATATAAGATAGCGCTGAAGATTTTTATTTTCATTAATGGCATCTATAGCACTGTAGTGGTCTCCAGTGACATATTTCACTCACTCTTTGAGCTTTGCACATTCGAACACAAAAAAATCACCATTGATCCCTGTGCACACCCACACATAAGACCCATGTACTGTTTTGTGTACACACAAACTAAGCCACATGTACACATGCACACACACACACACACACACACACACACACACACACACACACACACACACACACACACACACACACAGCATTATATCATTAGTGGTGATGAAGTGCCATGCCATGGCGTGACCTGCAGCAGGCGAGTTGATCACGCTGTCAATTAGTTCTCTCTCGGTCCACTAATTATCCTGTCACATCCCGTTCACACGCCATAGAGATTCGATTGGAAAAAACATCAGCTCTGTGTTTCCTGGGCCAAGAGGTCAGTGAGCTGTTTCAGATACTGAGGTCTGATTAGGTGTACCTGGTGGCCAGGACCAGGAGGAGGACTGCTTGTGTGGGCAGAGAGGAGGGGCAGAGAGAGGAGGAGGAAAGCCGTAGCTCAGGTGGTAAACTAAGATGGTGAACACGGTATCTCATATGGTATCATATGGAGCTGCAACTAACAATTATGTTCATTTTTCGATTAAACTGTTGATTATTTCCTCAATTAATCCATTAGTTGTTGGATCTATAAAATGTCAGAAAATAGTGAAAAATGTCAGTGTTTCCCAGTGCTGTCTTCAAATTTCTTCTTTTGTCCACAACCCAAATATATTTCATTTAATGTCATAGAGGAGTAAAGACACCAGAAAATATTCACATTTAAGCAGCTGGAATCAAATAATTATTAATTTTATCAACATTAAATTGAGTTGAATTGAGTAAATTGACTATAAAAATAGTTGGCAGTTATTTTAATAGTTGACAACTAAAAATAATTACGTACTAATGTGTGCATGGTGACATTCCCATTTAGCTCAACGTACCACTGCACCAAAGTACAGCTTTAGAGTCTGAATGACTTAAAACAATTATTCGGGTATTACAGTTGTTGGTGATTAATTTTCTGTTAATCTACATAAATGATTTATCAACTAATTGATTTGGCACTAATAGATGTATAGAGCTTATAGAGCTGAATGGCAGAAGAGAAGAAATCTAGTCGTCTCTTTTCATCATCACACCCTGACTCTGATTCATGAGCCAATCCAACTGTTAGAATGAGGATTGTTCTTTTATAGCGTATTCCAGTTTAGTCTATTCTCCTCCAAGAAATTCTGTTATATCCCATTTGAATTATTTCTCTGCTCTTCTCTGCTCCAGTCTTATCTGGTCTAGTCTATTCTGGTCTGTTTTGATCCCTCTGGTAATGTGAACAAGTTCCTATATTTCCCCCAAGCTCAGACAGAAATCTGAAACCCTCTGGACTGTTTAATATTCCAGTTCCAGCCCCTGTTGATCTAACCACTTGACAATAACACCACTTGGCCTCTTTCCTCACAGTTTTCAATGAGCTGTCTACCTGAGCGTTCAGCTTGCATTTGGTTTTACTTACATCACATCTTGGCCGTTTGGTAAATAACACACATTCACCTCTACTCAGGCATTTTCTAGAGTACTGAGGCAACATGTTGACACCCAGCAAATGCAGGAAAAAAAGGTCTGTACTGCCCTTTTAATAAGAAAACATTGACTCAGCCTCTGTCATCAGTACTGGCTGTCTGAACCCAGACTAGTGATAATAATCCTTATCATCCCGCTCCATCTATGGTGCATGTCTGATATAAACACACTCCAACCAAGACACCTGGGCTCAGTCTCTCTTTGCTCACTTGTTTTGTGTAGCACATATGAGCTTTTGTGTGTGAGTATTTTGTGCATGTTTGGGGGTGTATTGTTTGGTATAATAAGCCTGATGAATGAAGAGACTACTTAGCTGACAGAGGGTCCCATTAACATGTACCGCTTGGCTCCCCCTTGCAATCCGTCACACACCACATAAACACACACACACATACAGGTAATCAATAGGATGATTTAATGGCATCTGTTCTGTGTCCGCAGGGAGCGATAGCATTCATTGTTAGATTTAGCCGTGGTCTCTTTGGGTTAAATGTATGGAGGATTTCACACCAAAATGCTTTTCATTTTGAATCATGCAACAAAATTGACAAGAGAGAATATTGCCACATGAAATTAATCTGCAAATATTATAAAAAACACCGGTGATATCTTAAATCCCAGCTGACACATATTACTTGCTGAGAGTTAGATGAGGAGATTGATACCACTCATGTCTGGATGCCAAGTAGAAAGCTTGAACCAGCAGGCGATTAGCTTAGCATAATAACTGGAGGATATGGCGGAAATTAGCTAGATTGGTTTTGTCCAAAGTTTTAAAAATCCACCCCTTTAAAACCAGGGCCTCCTTCTGCGACCCAACTCTGCAACGGGGCTGGGAGGAATTCCCACCTGGAGGAAGCGTTTGAAACTTTAAAGCTAAGCTGAACATTGTAACGCATTTTGAAACAAAAATCCTTGATGATTTGATCTTATGATAATATGTAATTTTTTTTTTATTCTCTTGATGAAAAATTACCTTACTATAATTGAATCTTACAGCCCAGTACATTTGAAAACACCTGTGCCTTTAATATAAAGTATTCCAGACTTCTTCATGTTTTCCCAAGCAATTGTTTTAAAGCTGGTATTTACACATTGTCCAATGGCATGTGATGATCACTCCCACATCTGTTACCCACATCTAACAAGAGTCTGGACCTTGTCCACCTTCAGATCAGGACATTGAGACCTGAACAAGTCCCCACACTGTTTGGACTTTTAAATGTAGATGTAGACAATATATTAACAAGTATAAAAAGTCTATTACTTATTGTATTCTATCGTGGTTTCCAAGAAGGTGTCTATTCTCACTCGCCTCCTCCAAGTCCCCTGTGCCTGTTCTGTCTTCACCTTCCTTCTCTCCCTGAATCATCTGGAGCAAATATGAGATTGTCAGTGTGACTGTGTGTCTATTGATTTATTTAACATGACCAAAAAGAGTAGTGATAGACTTTTGCATTTTTTAGTATTCTATGTATTTCCAACAATTACACAATTCTCACCTCCTCCACGTCACCTATGCCTGCCTTTTCTGCAACTTCTGTTACTGCTTCTGTCTCCCTCTCTGTCCTCTGAATCCGCAAGAGTCAACATGAGATTATTTGTCAAACTATTGCTTGCTGTTCATATTTGAACGGTGTGGGTCTACGTGATTCCATGACAGATGACTGTAGGTGAACGTAGGCTGTTGCCTTTTCAAGCTTTAAGTTGATCCTTATTATCTCCATGTCTTCTCCTTCATCATTTTCTTGACGGATTACAACAAAGTGAACATGCCATATAGAACAGCATTTGGTTAAGAAACCGCCATAGAAATACAGCTCTGGATTACTTTTTAGCGGTAGGTCATCCATCAGACGAAGCGAACACGGATATGAAATGCATCAAAATGCAACACTCCACCCACTTGATGCTGTTGGATTCAACAGCTTTCAGGAGTGGAGACATAAGTGGAGCACTAAAGACAACTTAGTGGTGATGCTTATGTAAAGTGCCTCAACCATTAAGAGTGTATAATACACTCACCTAAAGTATTATTAGGAACACCTGTTCAATTTCTCATTAATGCAATTATCTAATAAACCAATCACATGGCAGTTGCTTCAATGCATTTAGGGGTGTGGTCCTGGTCAAGACAATCTCCTGAACTCCAAACTGAATGGGAAAAGAAAGGTGATTTAAGCAATGGGCGTGAGCGTGGCATGGTTGTTGGTGCACAACCATTTCTAGGGTTTACAAAGAATGGTGTGAAAAGGGAAAAACATCCAGTATGCGGCAGTCCTGTGGGCGAAAATGCCTTGTTGATGCTAGAGGTCAGAGGAGAATGGGCCGACTGATTCAAGCTGATAGAAGAGCAACTTTGACTGAAATAACCACTCGTTACAACCGAGGTATGCGGCAAAGCATTTGTGAAGCCACAACACGCACAACCTTGAGGCGGATGGGCTACAACAGCAGAAGACCCCACCGGGTACCACTCATCTCCACTACAAATAGGAAAAAGAGGCTACAATTTGCAAGAGCTCACCAAAATTGGACAGTTGAAGACTGGAAAAATGTTGCCTGGTCTGATGAGTCTCGATTTCTATTGAGACATTCAGATGGTAAAGTCAGAATT
>NW_024040106.1:0-21155 GCF_014851395.1 Micropterus salmoides | reverse complement strand
ACATGGCCTCGGAGTCCTCAGCGGGAACTATAGCCCTAGCTGCAGCCAAAGTATTACTGTCTGCTTGACCTGTCCTGGGCTGCACGTAGTCCTGGGACTTCAAGTCTGCCTTGTGACATTTACAGTGTAGTGTGTAATACTCTATATAGTACCATCACTTAATTCATGCTGGGATCACAGCACCCAGATTATGCTTCTGGCACTGGAATGTCTGTGAACCTGTACATTTGTAAGACAGTTTATTCATAAATTTAAACCTATTTTGTCCAACAGTGGTACAATGGGAGGATTTGCTGTTTTGTCAGTTTTATATTATACTGTTGTTAACTTAATTTGTTGGTCAGACACATTTAAAAATGTCAGCTCGGACTCTGGGAAGTTGGAATGGGCATTTTTTTTCACTATTTCCTGACATTTTTAACACAAAATGATAAATTGAAAAAGATAATCAACCGATGAATCGAAATTGCAATCATTTGTTGTTAATTTCAGAGAGGAATTCTGTGTTTACAATATAATATTTTATTTAAGAAGTTGTTACATTACAACAGACGGTCTATGTGGTCTGGGCATTTGGATGTCGTTAACACAGTAGAGAATGAGGAGGGTGGATATGTGATGTACTGTATGCTTAAGATTTTTGTAGAGCATTTCATTTTATGGCAAAGGGATTATCGCAAAAATACTGATGGGTATATTAAATGGTGGATGCTTAATTGGTGAAAATGTTGACATTCTATGCACTATTATAAAGAGACAAATTCTCACATTTTAGATGCTGTAACCAGAATTATTGGCATTTTTGCTTGATGTATGACTATTACATTGATTATCAAAATTGCTGCGAATTAGTTTTATGTAGATTGAGTAATAAATGAACTGATTTATTAACAAATTGTTTCAGCTCTATATACAACCCATCCAGCACCATTCTTCCTGTAGGTAGTTCAGTGGAACTGTGCTAGCTTCTTATAATAATCTAATAACTCTCCAGAATTCAAAAGAAAAACTAATTACTACTGACTAAAACGTCATCCCCAATGCTTTCTGTTATTTCCCTCTATCTCCTCTTTTTATCTTATCTCGTGTGACACAGGCAAAGTTTTCACTCAAATTGAAACATGTGACTTTGTGCAGCTGTTCGCAGAGCAGCTTTAAGCATTGAGTTATGAGAAGCAGGTCTGCTGTCTATGTGTTATTGTCTAGACATAATCTTATCTTGGTCTTTTGAAGGCTAGACTACGATACTTTCAGCCCTGCTTTCTGGAGGCTATTGGTGATGTCGCTGACTGTTAGAGGTTTCTTCGCAGCCTTAACAATGTTTCCTTCAACACTGCTGCTGTTTTCTGTGGCCCACCTGTCCGCTGTCTGTTGCTAGTAAAGCAGTGTTTTGTTATTTCTTTTTCAAGACTTTCCAAATTGTTGTATTTGTTATTCTCACGTTTTGTGTTTATGGTTCTCAGCTTCCAGATTTCTTGATTTTGTCGCAAAGACAGCTCTCTGAGGCGGTGCAGTGGTGCAGTGGTTAGCACTGTCGCCTCACAGCAAGAAGATTACAGGTTCGAACCTTTGTTGTTCCAAGAGTTTGCATTTGTGGAGTTTGCGTGTTGTCTGCGTGGGTTCTCTCCAGGTGCTCCGGCTTCCTCCCACTGTCCAGACATGACTAGGTTAATTGGTGACTCTAAAATTGTCCTTAGGTGTGAGCACGAGTGGTTGTTTGTCTATGTGTGGCCCTGCGATGGACTGGCGACCTGTCCAGGGTGTACCCCGCCTTTTGCCCGATGTCAGCTGGGATTGGCTCCAGCCTCCCATGACCTGTACGCAGGATGAGTGGTTGACATGTATGGACAGTTCTCTGGTCTTCATGTTGGTTTACATTTCTGATTATAAAACCATGGCAAAACCAAGGCTACGCACTCGCCACATTTTCATGTTTGAACTATCAATGCAACAGGAAGCAGCTGAGCAAACACCTGTCATGTGTTCAGGGGCATGGGACATGTTCCCACACTTTTGCTCACCTAAAAATCAGGGTGTTTTTCAAAACTACACTTTTTTTTTGCTTTTCAAGGGCAGTGTAAATGCTCTTCCTAGTGGAATTATACAGCTGATTGGCAAGAGTTACAAAAAAAGAAATTACTGCTTTGTAAATGGAGTAGATGGTAAAAGCCATAAATGTATCAATACACAGAAGGAAAATTACTCAATTCTGAAACTTTGTGTGTCAAACATCATGATGTCCTCTATACAAATGAGTTATTCCCAACAAGGAAGATGACATCAACAAATGTGATTTTTGTCTTTAAAATCCTCTTAACATAAACCAGAACATATGCATAAGACTTACAGTCCTTATATAATTTTATCATTATTCAAAGAAAGGAAATAAGTAAATAAATGATGCAACTGAGTTTGGACTTCAGATCCACAGATTACGGTGACTCAAGGGCTCAGTGAGGAATATCATTTTTTATTTTTTTGAGGACTAGCCTACTTTGCGTGTGCTCGCAATACTTTGCTTCCCTCGAAACTTTTGCGTTCCCTCGAAATATGTTTTGCGTTACCTTTCTTTTTCCGAGCCATAGCTGTGTATGCTCAGCTGCTCTCAGCGCAACACTCCAGCTTATTGAATTTTACTTTGAACGGAGTATTTCCTATGTTGATATAGTTGCCTATAAAGGTGAACATACTTCAGATAGGAGTTGCACTATTAAGCTACGCATTTTATAATGCTCCAGCTCTGCCATTCTCACTCCAGTATACACATCGGCTGTCTCAGTAGTGGCACATTGTAAATTACCGTCTTATTTTTGCGGGCCTGACTGATAGTGAAAAGCTCATAAAATAACCTACAGGAGAAGTGCTTCCACTTGGCAAGTTTCCAGGTTTCCTTTGTGGATGCATTAAAAATAACAAAAGATTCACAGTCACTTTGGTTTAATGTAATCAACATTTGACTGCTGCATTAAAAATAAACAATAAATGTCATTCTTTCTTTTGGCTGGCCAGCATGTCGACTGTCACAGGCCGAATTTTGCCTCCCTGCTGAGAATTGTATGAAAATGTATTAAAGTTCTGCTTTTAAACGCTATAATATTCTTTGCGGGGTTCATCAATAGTGATAAATGATCAGTATATATTTTATGAACATTAAGAATCGTTAATATATTGTTACACTTAGTAAAAGTAGCCTACCATTTCTTGAGATTCAGCAACCCTACTCTAACCCTATTCAACTAACCCTAACCCTGTTATGCATGGTTGCATTTTAGCTCCTGTTCATACTAGACTTGTTACAAACAAACCAAGAGGAGTAAACATCAAATTATCAAACTGACATGTAACTCATTGATTGACGTGGGGAATTCAAATTCCAGTGACTTTTAAAGTGACAGTTTTAACTTTAATGCTTCTGATGTGAATAATTCTGTTCTTTAGCATCACAAAGAGTTCACAAAGAAATAACTGATTAGAAGCATTATTATTGTTTTTAGACTGCAAATCAACCGCATGTTATGAATGTTGACATAGAGACAGGATGAAGAAGAGGCGTCTTGTACAGTAATGATTCAGGGCTCATTACTGTGGGATCGTTGTCACACACTTTTTAATGGATTTAATGAAGTACACTGAGTACAAGCACAGCATTTTTAACAGCTTTGAACTTATTAATCAGGGAAAAAACCCACGCTGAGGCGCATACTTGGTTACCAAATTATTTGCAGTGATTTATTATTATACAGATCAATTATAAGATCGAACAGATTTCACAATCAGCTGATGAATTTATTAGTAGTTTAGCTTTTGAATTAATGCTAAAATCCAACATCTGTTATCATAAAATCCTGTGGTTGGTTTGTTTGAAATCTAAACTCCTGACAAAACTAATTAGAACCTATTGGGGGGGTACTAAGGGGTTGGAATCAACAACAATACAAACAGGCCGCAGTGTCCACCCTGGTGCTGTTTGCTGCGAGAGACAAGAACCTCTTGGCAGTGGTTCAGGTTCGTCTCTGTACAAGATACAGATGTGGTCTGTAGTCTTACATTTTTGCCACGATCAAGACACCCAAACAAACTTTATTAAAAATATTCCACTAATCAACAAAAATGCATGTTTAGTCAGGCAGATTGTGTCCAAAGTTGTCACTGGAGAGAACCATGGGCCTTGGGCAGCCACGCCCTCTGCCCCCCCCCTCCCCATTCGCTTTACAAAAGTAGAAGTATCTCAATGTGAGATACTTCTTTCATCCCCCCACTCACAACACAACCTGATACGTCTACAAGCCATTGGTGATACAACAGATAGCAAGCACAAGGACTCTGAGGAGACCCAACAGGAGTGTGTTCATGTCATGCACTGGGAACTATTCCAAGAAGACTACAGGATGACACTGACGGTCTCTCTCTCACTACATTACAGGCTAAATCAGTTTCTAGAAGGACAGCACCTCCAAAAAGATAGGCTTTCAGAACAAAACACCAAGGAGACCAAAAACCTTTTTCAACAGACCGAAGAGGGCCTTCACAGCATCATTGGAGGTCTCCCAGCAGCATAGGTCTATAGCAACATCAAGGATGGTTAAGGGCTCCTAACTATAAGCTTTATCAAAGAGGAAAGTCCTAAGCCTACTCTCAAATGTGTATATGGTGTCTGGCTCCCAAACCCAACCTGGTTCCACAAGAGAAGAGCTTGATAGCTGAAGGCTCTGGCTCCCATTCTACTTTTGGAGACTCTAGTGCAGTGCTCTAGTGGCATAAGGGACAAATGGTCCAATGCCATAAAAGTTTTACCATGTAGCTAAAAATCAGGTCTGAAATCATGTGATATCAAAGATAGAATTACTAAAACTTGCTTGATAAAATGGATCATTCTATCAGTTGTGTTGGGGGGAATATGTACTGTACACAAAAAGTAGCATTTAAAGGGCAATGCTGGCCTCACTTGAAGGCTGAACATGAGACTGAATGACCTGGCTTTCCTTCTCAGTAGATGTGAGTGAAGCCGGCAGAACTGGGACACCTTCAGTTACAGTGTAAATGTAGCCTGAGTGACAGGTTAACAAGTCTAATCTGTATCTGTAGACTTACAAAGACCAGCACCAACACACACACACAGTGAGAAATGTCTCAGGTCCATCTGTCCATGGACATGCTGCAACTTTAATGCCCTCAGCCCAGATTTAATTTTCAACTTCTTTATTGACAATGGAGCTTCATTTCACGGCCCATTAGCGCGCTGCTAAATGGCTGCCGTGTGTTGGTGATATTTCAGAGATAGAAAGAGACAGAGAATGGAAATGAATGAGGGAGACTGACAGAGAGAGTCACACAAAAATGTAGGCCACAGACAGACCAAAAAGTAATAATGAATTCACTTCATTAAATGAGCTCTTGCCTCAGGTCTGGAGAAGTACAGTTGGAGTTGGATTGCCAGGAGCTGCAGTGTGTGTGATTTTCATGTTGCAATCCAGTATTTTCTAATGAAATTGCATGCCGAAACTATTATTCAAACTCAGATCTGAAGAAGCCTCTTGGATGAGAGGCGAAACATCTTCATGTATGTTCAACCCTTGATTTCAACCTTCTTTGGATAACTATGACCTGGATGACGGAGAACCTTCACAGACAGATTATTTAAACTATATAGCAGAGAATCTATTTCTGTGTCTCCACAAAAAAAGTTGATATTCACCAGCTCTAAAAGTTTATTATAGACAGAAGTGTTACAAATTAAAGCTAATTAAAATAAATTCAAGCAAATTCAAGCCATGCTCCATCTGCAAATCAGGATTTTAGAAATTTGTAAGCACTGTACAAGTTTGATGAGTGTTCTTTTTTTGTGCGCACTCAGTCTGAAGTCTGCTTTCACTGTTTCCTCCAGCTGTTACTTAACTTAAAATGGGTAAGGTTATGTTACATTAGGTGGAGTTGAGTTAAGTTAGAGTAACTTAAATGCAGCTGATAATCTTGTTTTTGCCGTCTGCCAGTGGTTTAATTTCTCATCTTGCTACAGTGATGCAGCGTATGTGTTATCCAGGGTGTGTCAGTACACTGTGACTTCATTTGGGGTGGGGTTACAGGTGCAACAGAGCACACTTCTGACCACACCAAAATAGAGTCAGGTTAGAGGTGAAACCAGAGAGGACTGTAAAACTGCAAAGACAAGAAATGAGGGGAGAGAGACAAAGGGAATGACATGCAACAAGATCTCTGGCCTCAACCAGGACCATTGCAGTTCATGGTCGGTATGTTAACCCCTAGGCCACAAGAGTGCCCCAACTAAAGCTAAGCTATACTGTGTTTAACAAAAATTGTGTCCCCATCCACACTACTGCGTTTTCGTTTTAAAACAGAGGCCTCTTGCTATGTCTGCACAAAAGGGAGAAAACAGAGAAGTTAGAAAACGCTGACAACCCCGTCTTTCGTTTTGAAACTCTGGAGAGTGTTTTAGAGAAGACAGGCAAAAACAGAACTTTAGAAACGATGACACAGACGGTCACGTTTGGCTTTCTGATTGGGTCTTTTAACTCTTATTAAAGTAGAAACATGATGCTACAAGTTTTTGACTTGGTATTTTTATTTAAATATTTTGTACCGTGCAAATAACACTTAAAACCTACACTTGTACTGTGTATGTCGCCGTATTTACTTTGCAACGACTCCCAGACGCTTTTAACTCCCGTGTTACATTCATTAACAGTCCCAGCTCGTTCTTGGTCCATGCAAATCCGGTGTGGTTCTTTGTCTGTAGTACTTTATTCTTTCGCCAAATCTTCTGTAACTACGGAATAGACCATCTGCTTCACGTTTACACTGGCACGTGCATGCCCAGTGTATGTGAACGGCCACTAGATGTGCATTTTCACACCTACTTTAAGATGTGCAAAATCAGTGCAGGTCCTCTCTTTTAAGATACAAAGTGTGTGGGTCCATGTGCTGCTGAACTTGCTGAAACGTGTTGTCTGCATTGTGATACTCTATACAGTGTATGCTGTTAATTGTACAAAAGCATTAGGCTATTTGCTTTAAATATATATGCCTTTTTCACCCACCATGGTGTCCATAATCATTATTTTGCATCAATAGGAAAAGATTTTGGTTTGGATAAAGGGCACTATGGGACAATCTGATTTAGTATGCCGTTTTTCCACTAGTGGATGGGGAATTTTGGGTTTCATCTCAAAATTGGTCAATGGTCCTGAATGGGCCTGTATCACTATCAAGATCTTTCTTTGTCCAGCCTGGCTGCTCACAACCCCCAGTGCACCTCTGCAACAGTAGTGTTTTAGGCTATACAGGTGCTGGTCATATAATTAGAATATCATCAAAAAGTTGATTTATTCCAGTAATTCCATTCAAAAAGTGAAACTCATTTAATGTATACATTCATTCCACACAGACTGATATATTTCAAGTGTTCATTCCTTTTAATTTTGATGATTATAACTGACAACTAATGAAAACCCCAAAATCAGTATCTCAGAATATTAGAATATTGTGAAAAGGTTCAATATTGAAGACACCTGGTGCCACACTCTAATCAGCTAATTAACTCAAAACACCTGCAAAGGCCTTTAAATGGTCTCTCAGTCTAGTTCTGTAGGCTACACAATCATGGGGAAGACTGCTGACTTGACAGCTGTCCAAAAGACGACCATTGACACCTTGCACAAGGAGGGCGAGACACAAAAGGTCATTGCTAAAGAGGCTGGCTGTTCACAAGCTCTGTGTCCAAGCACATTAATAGAGAGGCGAAGGGAAGGAAAAGATGTGGTAGAAAAAAGTGTACAAGCAATAGGGATAACCACACCCTGGAGAGGATTGTGAAACAAAACCCATTCAAAAATGTGGGGGAGATTCACAAAGAGTGGACTGCAGCTGGAGTCAGTGCTTCAAGAACCACCACGCACAGACGTATGCAGACACGGGTTTCAGCTGTCGCATTCCTTGTGTCAAGCCACTCTTGAACAAGACAGCGTCAGAAGCGTCTCGCCTGGGCTAAAGACAAAAAGGACTGGACTGCTGCTGAGTGGTCCAAAGATATGTTCTCTGATGAAAGTAAATTTTGCATTTCCTTTGGAAATCAAGGTCCCAGAGTCTGGAGGAAGAGAGGAGAGGCACAGAATCCACATTGCTTGAAGTCCAGTGTAAAGTTTCCACAGTCAGTGATGTTTTGGGTGCCATGTCTACTGGTGTTGGTCCACTGTGTTTTCTGAGGTCCAAGGTCAACGCAGCCGTCTACCAGGAAGTTTTAGAGTACTTCATGCTTCCTGCTGCTGATCAATTTTAAGGAGATGCAGATTTAATTTTCCAACAGGACTTGGCACCTGCACACAGTGCCAAAGCTACCAGTACCTGGTTTAAGGACCATGGTATCCCTGTTCTTAATTGGCCAGCAAACTGGCCTGACCTTCACCCTATAGAAAATCTATGGGGTATTGTGAAGAGGAAGATGTGATACACCAGACCCAACAATGCAGAAGACCTGAAGGCCACTATCAGAGCAACCTGGGCTCTCATAACACCTGAGCAGTGCCACAGACTGATCGACTCCATGCCACGCCGCATTGCTGCAGTAATTCAGGCAAAAGGAGCCCCAACTAAGTATTGAGTGCTGTACATGCTCATACTTTTCATGTTCATACTTTTCAGTTGGCCAACATTTCTAAAAATCTTTTTTTTGTATTGGTCTTCAGTAATATTCTAATTTTCGGAGATACTGAATTTGGGATTTTCATTAGTTGTCAGTTTTAATCATCACAATTAAATGAAATAAACATTTGAAATATATCTGTCTGTGTGTAATAAATTAATATAATATCCAAGTTTCACTTTTTGAATGGAATTACTGAAATAAATCAACTTTTTGATGATATTCTAATTATATGACCAGCACCTGTATATTGATACAAGTAGAAAGCTTTTAAAGAGATATATATCTTTTGGTATACTGTGATGATTTAAAATGTACTATTCATTTTTTTTTTTTTAACTGCAATTGATGGATAAAATTCAATGATTTTTTTTGTACATACTCACAAATATTAACACTGCAGTCTAACTTGTTGATGTTGACGCATGATTTTTCTTTTTCCGATTCCTCCAGGTATTTCCATACAATCTACCTGGGCGTTCGGAGTCGTCAGAGTGCTGAGACAGACCGCTGGCGTTACTACTGGAGGATGGTCTATGAGTTTGCAGATGTGAGCATGCTGCATCTATTGGCCACCTTTCTGGAGAGCGCGCCACAACTGGTGCTGCAGCTGTGCATCATCATACAGACACACAAGCTCCAGGCTGTACAAGGTAACACACACACACTCTTTCTATACTCCATACTTCTACTACTAAGCCACTAAATTCACATTGTATTCCCCTGTGTTTGTTCAGCACTGTTCTAGGCTAATACATGTCTGTGAAGATCCTCAGTCATCCAGTTCATAGTTATCCAAGGAAGGTTAAAATGAACTGGACTGAACTGAAGATACTTTGCTTCTCATACGAGGGGCTTATTCAATTCTGACTGACTGGCCATTCAACCTCTGTGGGGTCATTATCAAGGTGATAAGTATCGCTTGGTTCATTAGTGCTCCCGTGAATCCTTACAGACAGACTCAGAGGTTAAATTGCTGGGTTTCCCTGCCAGTCTGTCAGAGCTGAATTATCCTCTTAAATGGGAGGCGAATGTCTTTGAGTATCTTCAAACCAGTCCAGTTGCCCTTGATTTTAATCTTCCTTGGAAATCTAAGCAAACATTTCCCCTTGCTTTTAGAGTTTGTGCTAAGCTAAGACAAACATATTCTGTGTAAAAGACTCACAGAGATGAAACCAATATTCATAATCTCATCTGACTGTGGGTCTCACAGCAAAAAATTTTCCAAAAGTGTTTCTGTGATGGTCGCCTTGATGTGGCACTGAAATCAAACCCATTGTGTCTTTGTGTGTCTGTTGCAGGTATGACAGCGGCAGCCTCCCTTGTGTCTCTGGCCTGGGCGCTGGCTTCCTACCAGAAGGCCCTGCGAGAGTCTCGGGATGACAAGAAGCCGATCAGCTACCTGGCTGTGATCATCCAGTTCTGCTGGCATTTCTTCACTATCGCCGCAAGGGTCATCACCTTTGCCCTGTTTGCCTCTGTGTTCCAACTCTACTTTGGCATCTTCATTGTCCTGCACTGGTGCATCATGACCTTCTGGATTGTCCACTGTGAGACAGACTTCTGCATCAGCAAGTGGGAGGAAATTGTGTTTGACATGGTGGTGGGCATAATCTATATCTTTTCCTGGTTCAACGTCAAGGAGGGTCGGACAAGGTGAGGACTCTGAGCTCCATTCAGTGTGATTTTAGACCTGAAGAAAAAATCCTTTTCAGAAATTTTTCAATCTAGTTGAGTGTCTTTATTATTCAGTATTTATTTAATTTTAAAGTCAGCTGGTTGCATGAAGTTCAGTCAGCTGTCAACTGTTTGGCACATCAAAAAAAATGGATCTACAATGAGCTGAGAAGGAATTTGGGGATTAAAACCAGGATCATTTGTAGTTTTGAAGTAACCTTTTTTAGTAAATCAACCCAATAAAGCACTACCACTACTTGGCTGTCAAAGCAGCTCTGAAATATCACAATATGAGTCAGGTATTGAAACGTTTGTACTGGGCAGTACAGGGTTACTGGGGCGTTGCAACAAACAGGGTGCAGTAAAGAACAAGACAGTCTGAAGCTCCATTAATGGATTTTTTTCTGCCTGTTTGGGAGCAGTGGAACAAGCTGTAAAATAACATTGACATGTTATCACCTTAAAGGGGCATAATGGAGTTTCCAGCGGCCACTAGCGGTGTGGTTCTAAGATTGCAACCAGGTGTGTGCTCGTACGTGTGCTCTCTTGAACTCATGAGCGAGCATAATCTGAAACACAACCGCTTTCATACAGAAATCCTGCATTAAACGCAGGAACACCAGCACGCAGGCTGTGGCTTTTCACTCAGACATGTTCAGGCTCTGTTACTTGATGTTCCCGACTCAGAGGCAGATCAACACCGACTCCGTACCTTTCATTCAGCGCAACGAGCCGCATATCGGCACAATCCTCCCGGAAAAAAGGCAGAGTGACAGCGGCTATAGACAGACAGGGAGACAGCTTCACCCAATATACTGGAAACTCAGGTAAACCCCTCCTGCAACATTATAGTAATTGTTTTATCAGCTGCAGGTTGAACTAATCCATGCTCATTACATGATCATGGTACATTTACTGCATTTAGCTGACGTGCTACAGCGTTAGATCGCCTGCTGCTTTCAGTAACTATCTTCACTATCTGTGAGTCTGTCACCTGACTGCTGTAAGTAACTTTACTGTATAGTGCCAGTGGATGGTTCTTCCTCTGGGTTGTTGTCGCTGTGAAGTTGCAGTATTGTATATTATGTGGGTCATGTTAGTTACAGCAACTGAGAGGTGGAGAAGTTGTATACCTGAGTATTGGTAAAACCACCAATAAACCTAAACTGAACGTTACGAAGCCAACAGCGGCAGGTACTGTAGCGTTAGCTGGCTGTATCACTATAGGTTAACGTCAACAAATCTCTCCACATTTGCTTTTTGCCATTACATCCTTTCTTTCAGGCTAAATCAACAGTGGTACACAGGATAGTAACATGGGTCAGTTGGTGAAGTAATGTGGAAAGCGATATAACTTTGCACCAGATAACATTAGCAACAGCTTGGCGTTAGCCGAGGAGCTAACGTGACTTTCTCTGTTTCTCCAGCTTTGCTAATGCTCACTTTGTTCTTACTCGACATCATCTGAACCTGTTTGGTCTGATGGGCTTCAGCACATAAACCTTTATTGTTGTTTTGTATCCTTACGTGGAGCCTGTGTTTTGCTGTGAGCCGGTTGTTTTATGGTGTTAGTGGGCTGCATGTTGTTAGCTGCCGTGTTGTCGCTGTAGTCTGAGAGAGGCTCGAGAGCGCACACAGGGCTGAATCCGACGAGAATAGTGGCTGATGCAAGCAATGGAGAAAACAGGCGTGCATGGCAACTACGGTAAGGTTATATTCAGAGAAAGATCACGGTTGCAGTTAATAAAAAAAGGGTAATGTTAATTGCAGGTCTGTGACAGGACTCAAACTTTGGTCTTCTGCATGGAATTCTGACTTGCTACATGTCCATGCACCACCCAGACTGCCACAGGTGTCTTAGTACCACATAAAGGGCACAGCACTTCCTGCATTTTGACCTGTGGTATTGTCTAAACTGACATAATTGATAAGGATACTGGCCTGGAGTGACGTCTTTGATAGAAAACATAATAATTTCACCTACTGGCATTGATTAGTGCAGCTTTGAACCCTCACTTGCAACTACTTAGTGAAAAAGTATTGGACAGGCTAAACAACACATTGAAAATTTTAGATTCTTACAGCCTTGCTGTTAGAACTCCTGACCTCAGAATGACCGTGTAGGACAGCCTGTGACCAAATTCAAAGACGTTTTTCATCTGTTGGCCTAAGTTGTGGGTTCACCACAATCAGAGGGATTTATCCTCTGGGGACCATCAACATCCACAGCAAAATGCATGGTAACACAGTATTTTCTATATCTTGTGCACAACTTTGACATTTTCACAGAATGTCAGAAAGGAGTTTTTAAAATGAAAAGTGCCCTGAAATACACTGCTCAGTGTTTAACACTTACAATATATTATTAATATTTAGTGGAATTGATGGATTTTTTGGTCCGAAAATGGACAGTCTGTCTGTTTGAGGGACAGACTGACATCCATTTTCGCCATCCTTATAGATCACTGTCAAAATACAATATGAGCACTTCTATTTACACTATTTACACTGGAGAGCACTGCTTTATGTTTTTCTGATTTGGTTTCACTCTGTCTGATTAATTTCTTCTTATCATGTCACATGTCTTTGTTCAGGTGTCGGCTTTTCATCTATTACCTGGTGATCCTGGTGGAGAATGCTGCACTCAGTGCGTTGTGGTATCTCTACCGGTCGCCTCATACCACTGACGCCTTTGCAGTTCCAGCACTCTGCGTCATCTTCAGCAGTTTCCTCACTGGCGTGGTTTTCATGCTCATGTACTATGCCTTTTTCCATCCCAACGGGCCACGCTTTGGACGATCGCCGAGCGGCCAGGGTCTGGACCTAGACCCCACTGCTCAGTTCTCCACACTACCATCTGAAGGTGCCACCAACTCACTGCGCTCCAACCGAGGTGGCGCCACAACCCTGGAGCGTGACGTGGGGAAGTATTCTGAGCGGGATGGTTGCATGCCGGTGTTTCAGGTCCGACCCACAGTGCCATCTACACCATCGTCTCGTGCCCCACGCCTGGAAGAGACAGTCATCAAGATCGACCTCTGCAGGAACCGCTACCCAGCCTGGGAGCGCCATGTCCTCGACCGTAGTATACGCAAGGCAATCCTGGCCATAGATTGCTCCCTGACTCCTCCACGGCTGCAGTACAAAGATGATGCTCTGGTGCAGGAGAGGTTGGAATATGAGACCACGTTATAGTTCCACCTGCTCTAAGAACCCATACAGGGGTGCGGTCATCAGATGATTATCCTGCTATCACATGAACAGCAACAAGGACTGTGGCAATAAGTATTTGTTACTACCAACAGTCTCATTTTTAATCCCTCACTCCCCCTTTTTTTCTGTTCCTCGGCATCAGCGCCCACCCAGGAGCATTCAGCCATTGGCAGTAATGGGAGGAACATCTTGGCAAGTGCAGTTGATGTCGCTGGAAGTGTTTGGGGTCTTTGCAGGGTTGTTGCAGTTATTTTTACTTCCACTTATTAGGCAAATCCTGTCTGGTATGAACTAAATGCGAATCAAAAGAATGCTTGGACACTCTGCCCAGATCCTACTAGACACTGATGCACTGTTTGGTTAAGGTTGGAAACGTTAAGGATAAAATAAGCATGTACATCCAGACAAGTTATCAGATATTCCACTTTAACCTAAATGACACCTGAATTTCACAGAAATCCTTCTAATTTTTGAAAGAAAATTATCCATCACTTCAAACTTTAAACTGTTTATATGTCTTAATGTGTTGGTGTCTTATTGTTTGGAAGTTCTGACAAATTAATCCCATAGCAGCCACAACTGGGTGGGTACTTCCATAAATATGTACATGATACCACTCGTCACTCCTATTCTCTTAGTGCCAAAAAGGTTCCTTGGAAACGTCTTCTAGCTTCTGAGGAGTTGGAACACCTTAGCGATGGTGAAGTCTTTCTCTGGCCTAGACAGGTCTTTCCTCTTGGATTCAGGTCTACTCTGAAAGAAGGTCAGATGGAAAGTGAACTACATGAAGACAGTGGTCAAAGTAGCATCTATACTCAGTCATTGTGTTGTGTTTGGATACAATTAACCAAACCTGGCTGGAAGGAAGGATAGGGAGCGAGATAGAAGAGGTGAACACTGGACAGACGCAAGCTCACTGTCTTTCTCTCACATGGTAATAAGTCAAACTCACACAATGCCAAGAACAAAATCTTCCTGGCAGCTCAACTCAACTATTTGCAGTCCAGCCTCATAAACCTGTCTGTGCAATGATACTGATATTTGCTTGTCTGTGAAAGAGAATGTGGAGGGGAGAGCAGAAGAAATGCACAAAGCCTCAGACAGCAATGAAAAGGAGATGACAGGAGAGGAGGACACAGGAAATGGAAATTAATCGAGGATGTAGAAAAAGGGAAATTGCAGACAAGCAGCTATCTCAGCCAAACTAAACCAACCACCAGGATGTACAGTACTCTGACACAACATGCAGCATTTTTTACTTTAGAGATGATGTAGAGGGTACTGAAGTCACTGTAGTTCTGTGTTTTGTGTTTTAGTATGTATGTGTTGGCAACAGGTGTATGTGTGTGTGTGTGTGTGTGTGTGTGTGGTGGTGAAACAAGAGAAACAGCTCAGGAGGACATGTGGTTGGGTGCTGTCATCAGTCAGTGAAGGTACACCTTGACTTTCTGACTTTAAGTCTGCTTGTTCTTTGATAAACACATGTCACTTTCTGGTGGAAGTGTTCCTATTTTTGACCTCCAGCTAACCCAGGAAAAGCTATTAACATTGTAACACCATGTCACATAAGTTAGCATAGTGCTGGTACTGTCCACTGGCTTGAATGAGAGATGCTAACAAAGTCACTTTTGGTTAATAGTACCTTTATAAAAGCTTGATGCGGGACCATCATACCACATATGGTCTGGCATTTTTAGGTGAGTGAGCAAGTCAAGATTGCCTGTCATCTGATGTGTTCGTATTTTTAACATTCTGCCCTTAATGTTCATAACGTTGATGAACAGGGGGGTAAGCATTGTGGTATGGATGTCCTGGATCAAGGTTAAGGCAGTACCTAATGATGAAACAAGAAAATGTCATGTCATGAGGTGTTTAAAATCATAAGCAACATACTGACAATTTGGTTATTCTTAGAGCCTTCCTGCAGTGGTGCTAATGAAGGTTTGCCCTGATGGTGGCGTGGGAGGAAAGATCAGGGGCCGGTTGCACAAAAGACCTTAAGTTAAGATTTTCCTTAAAGTCCTATTTGGTTTCCTTAACATAAAAAAAATGCACAAAACACCCTTAAGTCTTGTCTTTAAGCTTTCCTTAAGTGAGGTTTTCTCCATCTCTAATACTTAACAAATCCCATAAAGTTAGTTAAACCATTACACAGAAGACCTTAGCAACAAAGTATGGTTAAAAATGTAAGGTACCTCTGACTCTCATCTTGACCACAACATGACCATAAATGAAGGAAAGGGACGCATCACGAGAAGAGCGTTCTTAGAACACTATAGTTTTGATAGAGAGAGACAGATCACTCTACTTTCTGCAGGGAGTTTGAGGAGTGGTAGTATCCAAACTGTAACAAACAGAAGGCCTAGGTCGATCAGCTGCTTGCTTTACCTTAAATTATCTCTTTGTCTCCCCAGGCAACTACAACTTCAGTTTATGCAAGAAACAAAAATTAATTTTGTGCAACACACTTAAATAACTTCCCAGTTAAGAAGAAATTAAACCTCAAGGTATTTTGTGCAACTTCATCAGTAAGATCATCCTGTGGATATATTAAAACCAACAGCAGATGTCATTACAAAAACTAATCTAAACATTTGTTTTCAAGATATCTTGTCATGTTTCAAGATGTTAGTCAAGAGACATTTTTGACTAAATGGTAAAGCAAGGGTCAGTGGGTCTCAAAGTCATCTTCAAGTGTTGGATAGATGGCAGAAACTGTTCATCACTGCCACTCTCAGGCGCCACAGAGCCCGGTGTCAAATTGTCACGGTGTCTCTTTAACATACTGCATGAATGAAAACCAAACCCTCAAACATCCTCAGTGATCCGAATCAGAGTGCAACGACACGGCTAGAGACGGCAGATGAATAAAAGAGAGCTTTACCATCTACCCCCTATCTCCTACATTCCCATCCCGAACAGCTTGACTTCAGGGAATGCTGGGAAGCCAGAGGCAATGACATCATCATATGCTGTTGATGAAATGTCAGTCAATCCACCATGTTCAGGAATTTAAACTCTCTCACGACTATAGAGTGATGGCAATGCTATTTCGATGGTAATAGTGTACAAATTTATACAAAAGAAAGTTGTTTTTTTCTAAGGATGGCAAGAGGAGAGAAAAGCACAAAACAAGTCAATTGGAAAAGAAGTGCATGAACTTTTTTTATCCTGCTTAACCAAACCAGCCCCAGGTGTACCAAGCTCTTCTGACCTGAACTGGTCTTTGTGCAAAGACTGAATTCTGTTGCAGGTCATTACAGTTGATGTCCAAAACTAAATAAATTGATCATTTTATTATTTTGGTCACAAATATATAGCACTTAATAGAGGATCCATGTGGAGCCAAATATACTACTATAACTTTGTTCAGTATAAAAAGACCACAGAGGGAACCAGAAGGATGTGACTGTCCAAGCAAATGCTGGCATATTCCAGCTACTGTTTGTGGTTTGCTTATTAGATATAAGTTCAAATGACTTATGTCAGTTTTTATAGTAATTGTGTTTTGTTGGTGATGGCAAGTCAAAAATGTAATTTGCTTATGAAAAGACCTGCAGTGTTCTTCTGTCCGACACACTTTAAAGGACCATACCAAGGGTTTTGCATGTTTTAGCCATATCACATTTACTTTACGTCACAGCTAATCATTTTGCAAACCAAGCTGTTTAGCTGTAGAAATGTGAATGTGCTTTTTCTTCTGTTCCAAGAGGCCTTTGATTTCCCGCAATTGCTATACGGTATAAAACTCTTGAGCTGTGTAATCAAGTGAATACCATTTTTATATATTGATGGATGTCAAAGTTACATTATTGTTGTATGGCAATGCAGCGCAGACTTTCAAATCTATCTGCACCTAAACTGCATTACCCACTGTTTCGTACCGTACGGAAATGAATGGAAATCAATGGAGGCCTGGAACTGTAGGTAAAATACAGTGTACTGCTTGCATCTGAAAATGGTTGCAAAAACTTAAAATATTCATAATGTGTAGTTAGAACTAAACTTTGCTAACACAGTGGTCTGGTTCTTTGAAGTTTGTCACGGTTTTATAAGTTTAAAGTCAGCTGCTTTCATTATTCTTTCAGTTGTGACTCATGAAACACTTTGCATATTGAAGCGTTTGTCACATAACTTAAATACACAGTTTTTAGGCGTATTTCTTTGCCTTCTTGCCACCACACTGTGTGTGTGAGTGTGTGTTCTCATCAGTTTGTGTACTGTTTTGCTGTACTAGTGGCTGCTTCAGTTTTTTTGACCACAGCTCTTTTTACAGTTTTGCCTTGTACTTTATTTTGGGCTTTTTTTTTACACGTCAAAGTCTGTCTACATGTCTTGGGGAGTAGTAAGATACATGAGTTATATACAGCCTTTTGGAAGCTACATGAGATTTGATAAATTGCCTCATGTGATGTCACTTGAGTCAGCATCAATTAGGGCTGAAGACTACAAGTTTGAAAACAACAAGAATGTGTTGGTGTGGAGTTAGAAAGTTACCAGTGAGCTCTGCTGCAGGCTGCAGGCTACTTGAGCCACCAGCCAACACTAGCATGACACACCTGAGTTTCCAATTAAACGGTCAATTTGCATTGTGGGTAATATAGACACAAAAATGTCTTAAGCAGAAAAAGCACAGATATCAGGATGGCACAATACTGTTAGACATAGTACAAGAATGCATTTAGACAGCACTGCAAAAGCTCATACTCACCTCTTTTGGCCAAATAAAGATGTTTAGGAAGCCATCAAACCAAATTCATTCTCATTCTTAATAAATTTTGGCATGATATATATGCTGTAACTGACAGGAGGCCGAGAGCTGAAAGTGTCAGTATCACACTGGGCAGACTACAGCAGATAGCACCAGCAGAGGTCTTCAGCAGGTTTATCTGCCAACACTGGACTTTAAAAAATGTACACTCCCTGAAAGCATTGCCATTATTTTTATACATTCATACAAGATTTCACTTTCAATTAAATTTTATTTATATAGCGCCAATTCATACTATATTATTTACAAAGACCCAACAAAAGACAGTACATACTTGACCTCTTTGTTTGCCAGACAGTTGTTAACAAACAGAATTATCATGGACTTATCATGAGAAAGTCTGACTGAAGGTTGAAAAGCAGATTTCCTCTCTGTAGCCAACTCTGTGTAAATGCAGCCTTATATATTTTAAAAGGGATGTCAAAGCATTTTATGTATGTTTATTTGCAGTCGTTCTAAAATCCAGTGTAGCCTTTGTTTTTTCACCACAATCTCATTAACTAGTGTGTGTGTGTGTGTGTGTGTATATATATATATATATATATAATATATATATATATATATTAGTGAACATAAAGCTACCTCAGTTTGTTTCATGGACAGAATACCCTCCACCTTCTCATCTGCAATAAATATATTCCTTCTGTAACACAACTCTGTTTCTGTAAGGAACTCAATTAGACTGAAAATACAACATTTTCCAAAATGTTAACAAATGATATTCACTGTATTCTAAAGCATACCACTGCTGACATAACGATGATGAAAATTATTGTGAAATGGACTGTTCATTTTCAAATTGCACAGTTTTATAAATTTGAATTATATAGTGGTTCTCCAGATGACCACAAAAAAATCTCATTTCCATCTTATTTAATTGGCTTAAACCATTCATTCTTTTTCTTCATCATAGTTTATCATACGTCATGCACACACATGGCAGCATTGGACTACCTTTTTTAAAAAAAATGTATTGTCGGGATGCAATGTTTCTTTTCATCCTCTTTACTCCAAACCCCTCCTTTGGTCTGCCTTCAGTTTCTTTACTCCAAGCAATGATTCGTTTTATCTCACTGTTAAAACAAAAAATGAGGTGAGATGAGAAGGGGAACCCTCTGTTAATGTAGGTGCTCAAGTCCATGTCTAATTGGTGGTGGGTATCTTGCACACTGCAGGAAATCTTAAATATAGATGGTACATCAACTGACTCCCTCCCTCACTCTGGACATAACTCTTAAAAGCTGCTTTCTATGTTTTGTTTGCCTTAAAGAGAATATATTTTTGTCTTTATTTCAACCTCATCACCCAGGACATTGTTTGAGGCTGTACTGACAGCACAACTTGGTTTTCTCATTTGTCCTGTATGTGTGAAGTGGGAGGGGTTAGAGTAGGTTGTGTGAGTGTGTGTGTGTGTTGTATTTACACTATTCAATAGCATAATGTGTCAACAACAGATACTATTCTTATACTAGGACTGTGTCCAATGTGGAAGTTGTAAAGACCCCAGTCCTCCATTCTCCCAGTCTGAACATCACTCAGAGGAAATGCTTCATGTCTAACTGTAGGAAATGTCTGACTGCTCTCTTTGCATGTAACTCAAGGTATCAGTTGTGACAATACTGTAAAGAAATGAACAGGCGATGGGGAGGATCTGATCACAGCCTTCCTGCCTCAGCTTGTTTTCGCTGCACTTCTTCATCCTGAATTGTTTTAGCCTGCAAATTAAGCTGACAGTCTATGAATAAGACACAGTAAAGGTTAGGTTAAACGTTGATTGTTTATTATAGCGAGATATATTGTTTTATTGTAGCGAGATACGTTAGCAACATTTACAAACACCAGGGTATAATATTATTATTTTTATTTTATATTATATATTTATATTATATATTATTGTAACAATCATACACAGAGCCATGTTCAAGACACTGAACATGACATATAATTATTATTAGTATGCCTTAATTAGTTTCATGGTCCAACCTTTTGAACAGCTACCGATGTAAGAGAGAACAGATTTTCACCTTAAACATTTTCTCATATGTGCATGGAGGACATGTGTCGCATCCAAAACAGCTGGATGGGGCACATTGAAGCCCTTATTGCTGCACTTCTACTGGTCAGGGTTGCCCATACGGAGAGAGGGGGGGGGTCCAATCTCCTACTATCAGCCAATCCATCAGTTTCTTTTTACAATGACCACAAACCTTAGCCAAATAGTCTTAGTTACCTAAACTTAAGGCAAGATGTGTGCGGCACAGCAGTTCCAGATGAGTTAATTCAGCCTTAGTACAAGCACAGTAACCAGCAGGTGAATGAATGATAGGATTCCAGTCACACTTGTATAATCATTCTGTACAGATGTCTGTTTAGAGAGTTGGTTGAACATGGAGTACCACAGGTAGTGAACTGATCAACTTAAAAGCTTATCTGTAAATAAATGTATGCAAAGTGTACACGTTAAAAAAGAACATTCCTCTCTTTTTTGAGTTCTGACTGTGAAAGGGTGTCTTTAGAGGTTTGATGCCATCATGATGGCTTTAACTATGACGATATACTACTGAAAAAAAATAAGATAAATGTGGTGTATGTGGTGTATTTAAAAAAAAAAGATACAAATGTTTAAGACAAAAAAAAAAATTTGGTCTTTTCAGTAAGTTGCATTGTGTGATGAAAGTCTGAAGTGCTAAATGCGTTCAATGGGGGAAACGTAATTTTATTGTAAAAATAAATCAAGAGTGAGAACGTGATCAAAATAACATTTTTGTATATACGGGATTTTTGTAAATTTTTATTTGAATCTAATGCAACACAAACTACCAAAATTCATTAATAAGT
>NW_024040105.1:0-8640 GCF_014851395.1 Micropterus salmoides | reverse complement strand
TACATTTCTTAATTACACAGAAGGCAGTTTACATATTGTTCCTCCTCCCTCCTATTGCCCGCACACACGCACGCACGCACGCACGCACAGCAATGCTGACAATACATTAGCACTAACACATACATATTGTATATACAAACATAAATAAATCATCACAAATCAAGTACATGCTTGTAGCATGTACACACCTTAATTGCAAAAATACTCATCATTCAGTATCACCTGGGGAACGTCTTCACACTGTACATGCACAGTAGGAAAGATTAATTTAGGGTTAACTCAATTCAAGCATTTGAAACAGCTGATATCATTTTGCCTGGGATGGACTGGCGACCTGTCCAGGGTGTACCCTGCCTTTCGCCCGATGTCAGCTTGGATAGGCTCCAGCCCCCTGAGATCCTGTACGCAGGATAAGCGGTTGACGATGGATGGATATCATTTTGTAGGCTACCTCTATCTTTTGATATCCAAACATGCGATAAAATGTATCACATAACTCTTACTTTGTTTTTCTTTTGGTATTTGATTAGTTGTAAAGTGGGACAAATTAAAATGTCTGTACAGTTTGAACATTCCTTAAAACGAAACTTTACTAATATCCCAGTGCAACTTTGTACTTGCTTCACTATTTTTTTCCAGGACTTCCAACTAAAGCAGACCCTTCAACCTTAATTTACCACTTCAACTCTTTCAGTGCTTGACGTTCAACTGAATCTTCAACTCTTTTAAAGTACTTTCACTTCAATTACTATTTCAACAATATTCAGTACTAAACGCAACCTCAAACTTCTTTCAGCACCTCCATTTTAACTTTTATTAACAAACATTTAAATTAAATGGTCAGTTCACCCAAACAAATATTTGGGTGAACTGACCATTTAACTCCAACTGTCCACACTGTTTACCTGGCTGCTTAACCATGCTTTACCTAGCGCTGAACCAGGGCAAAAAACATACAAACATTCTAAGATGATTAATTGGAAAACATGAAAGCCACCTGCTACAGCTTAATCTAAACTGAACCTGATCACCTCACCAGGGCTTCAAGCAGAAAAATAAATAAATAAATAAAAAAAATAAAACAATCAGCTTTCCTCAGTATTATTTGTCAGCATTCAATTACAAACGCCACTGAATTACTACTCTAGAGTAGTAACTAATGTTATCTTTACTGGCACATCCCTGGATGCAGTTCTACTAGAACTAAAAATGCAAGAATGGAGGAGAGGTGATTACCATTACCAGCTCGACATTTCCTCCTTGTGGTTGCTCTCTTTACACCGCATCTTTAGCCAGGAAAACACTGCTGGTTTTGCTTACATGCTTCCCTGTGGGAAGTTCCATACAAATCATGGGGATTTACCTATGGGATTTACCCTCCATAGAGACAAAACTACACCAAAGCTAAATATAGCTGGTCAGAAATAGACTGTTTATACTGTAGATCTTTCAAGGAATTGTTAACAATAGCGGGTGCTTTTCCCTTGCAGTTGCACCAATGTTATTATATATTTGAACACTGCTTTGCTATTTGCAATCACACCAATGTTCCACAGAACAAACCATTGGAAACATGTCAGAGAAAAAAATAAAATAGTGAGAAACTGGTCAATCAAATCAAAGGTTTAAGTCCCAAGGATGGGAAAACATTTTGTGTGACTTTCGGCTTCAAATTTCAGTGCAAACCCTCCAATTACAACCTTAACTCAGTGTCTGCAGCTGTTGAACATGCACACTCAGGTCTGACCTTTTCACCACTTCCCTTAATTACGCCACACACACACACACACACACACACAAATATATTATGCCAGATGTTGAGATCAAGGGAATTCCTGCTGGTCTGGAATGTGAGCCATTCTGGAAAATATAATGAGGAATCAAAGCAAGCAGAGGTACAGTACAGGTGAGGGTGGAGACCAAAGATATATAATCCCTCCTGGAGCAATTTATTAGTTTCCACTTTGCCAGCAGTATTTTTCTTTGGAAAAGGAAAACAGACTTCCACTAGCTAAGCTAATTTTTGGAAAATATGTAGCTTAATAGAGCTCTTACAGCTGAATGTGTAGGCTACAGTTGCTAATGGGGCATTAGCAAATGTAGACTACACTTGTTGCTTTGGTAGCACAGCTTTTCCAGCTGGTGTAGCTAAAACATTTCAAACAGTTTTTCAGTATCTTAACATCAATCGTGTCAATAAAGGTTAATTAATTTAACTGACATTAAGCTTGTTTATGAGGACAGTATTATTATTTATTATAACCTTTATTTAACCAGGAAAGGTCTAATTGAGATTTAAAATAAAATCTCTTTTACAAGAGCAACCTGGCCAAAGACATGCAGCAGTACAATTAACAGGTTTACAGACATAAAAAACATATACCAGTTTACAATTAAAATAAATAATAACTTATAGGATCTTAAAATATCAAAAACAGTCATCAATACAAGTCATAATCAGGAATCAACAACTGCTACAGCCAGGTGTGACTGCCTCCAAGTCAATTAGCAGTAAAAACTATAAACGCGATATGTGATTGATTAAACATGACTTCAATCATATAATAAAGTAAAATATCAACATATGAAAGGAAACAGCTTCATCCTATAGCAGATTAAGACATTATGAGGGTCAAAAAGTTAACTTAATCTTGAAAACGTCTTTAAAAGTCCTATTGGTTACAATAGTAACAGTAAGCTTTAAAAAGGCATAAATTCACTGCCGACAACCAAAAGTAGTAATGTCATTCGGTGATTAACATGCAGTGAGACTCTCACCTAAGAACAAGCAGAAGAGATCCACCCCGACCAGTAACTTTCTCCTGCTGTGGTCTTTGCAGTTATTGTTGTTCAGTGAACTCCCGCCGTTCCTCGTCTCGGCTGCCATAGTTTTCTCATATATCAAACAGCGTTGCATTTAAAACTTATTAAGTGGTTCGAATTTAATAAAGTTTTTAAATCGTGTTACTAGCTGTAGCAGTGCTGCGTTTACTGTATTAAATACTATCTACAAGTGGCTCGCGAAACTGCTTGAATCCCAGGGGAGGACTAGTCATAAGTCTGTAATGTTAGTCTGCAACTGAAAAAATAAAATACATTCAATGGAACCACCAGTCCCTGTCTCTCTTACAATCGCAGCACGCTTTCTTCTGACATCCTTTAACTCCTTTTCCTTGGGATATAGTGAAAGTCCTGCGACAGCCTTCCAAGAAAGCCACTCCTCCAGCCCCTCCCCTTTCAATTAATGCCAACTGCTTCTCTCTCACTCACACACACACAGTGCTGGGGGGGATGTTCAAACACTGCAGTAAGGGTGTTTCACAAAGCAAAGTCAGCCAGATAACAATGAAAAGGATCCTGATATGTGAGAACAAGTGGAACATTTATGCAGTAGGAGATCCGTTTTCCACAAGAAGCAGTTTCTCTCTTTACAGAAGTAATTAAAAAAAAAAAAAAAAATGCATTTTAGAGTGTACAACATTGACAACCCTGAAGTGTAAACAAATTTCAAATAACTAAAGACCAACTTGACACAGTGAGCGTGAAATTCTGACAACAGTTATTCTCAGAAGTGGATTACTATAAGTCTGCAGGAGCTACACAGTAAATATTATGATTGTTGCAGCAGTCTGTTTCAAACAGAGCATGCATACAATGTCATAAAAACATAAGAGCATAAATCAATGACAAATATTTATTAGTTGTAACAGAAACGAAAGAAATTCCCAATGCAGAGAACACATTCACAAACCAATCCTTAAATGTAAGCTACTATAAGTGAACAGTTGGCTCCATTATGTCACTGATTTTGGATAAAATGCAATGATTCAATTTGTGCTCCATTAACAGTTACAGTAACATCAGAGAATGAACAACAAAAAAAAAGGATGTGTGTGTGTGTAAATGTGTAAATGCACCAGTATGCACAACAAACTAAACACAAAGGTCACATCAGCAGCTACTTGTGGTTTCTTTTCTCCACTGTAGACATCAAAACACATTAATACATGACAAACTGGTTTTGATGGCAGATATTCTTCATGGTATTAAATCCCAACAGGTGTACTGTACAGTTTTAGTTTTTCATGCCGTCGTTTCCTGGTTCACCGGATGTGGTAATCAGAAGGTGTCGGCATATAGTGGCGGGGGAGGAAGGAGTTCCAGCTCTGTAAAGTCAACCTCCTGTTCACTGTCATGCAAAACACAGAGACATTACAGTTCATGAGGAGAAAGCCAAACAACCTGAAGTACTTATTTGGTAAAATCTACTCAGATCAACAGAGCAGAGCTTCACTTGCTGATTAGCGGGAACCATCAACACTTACGGATATGGAGGCTCCTCAACAGCACACAAGAAGTCTGGATCAAGACAAGCAGATACAAAAGGTCACATTAACTTTGAACTGTCTCTGCATGACCCTCCCTGTCCATGTCCCCAGGTTACAGGAATCAGATAAGTGTACCCCACAAGTTATTTTCCATTGCAGGCAAGACACCAACAAGTGTTGCATCCTTAAAGACATTTATAAGTACCGTTCTCTTAGCTTCACCATTATCAGTGAGAGTGACATAAGTGGTGACAACAGTGGAGTCATGGAAAAACTTAAACACTGTAAACTTACTTGGTGGCTCAGCACTTTGCATAGGACAGAATGGATAAAATGGAGAAAGGTTTTTTTTCTTTTTGAGCCGTTGATGACAGATTGAATATAACAACATCAGTGGACTTAAAAAGATAACTTTCAAGAAAGTAGTGGTTTAGGTAAGGGTATGACAGTACTGTACTTTGTAGGGGTTGTTCCTCCACTATCAGGGATGTCTCCAAATTCATCTTTGCGGTGTTTAAAAAAGATGGCTAGTTTCTGCAGGGCCTCATGTCTGGTCCTAAAGGTTTTAAGACAAGAAACTCTTGCTTTACTACTGTAACTATTAATTTTCATACTTATCAATGGCCTACAGGGAGCACCTATACAATACATTATAATCCAATACAGTAACCTTGAAATAAACACTAGCTTTATTAAGCTAGTGATGATCAGTGTTTGTGTTGTGCTGAAGCCCTTCATATGTCTTATGGAAGACAAAAGCCAATGGTGATGATAACACAGGGTAAGTGTAATAGAAGTCCAATGAATTCCCAGGCCAGATACGATTCAGTGTTAGGACAACATCATGCTACATGTAAAATGTTCATGTTTTTTGTATTAATTTGAAATACCAGAATAACTTTAAATACTTATTAACCACAATTTGGGAACATTATACACATTGACCGACCTCTCTTACTCTTGTTTCAAGAGTCCACACAGTGACCCGGTGAATTCGAACCCACTATATTTCAATCATATCTGCTTTCAATCATATCTGCTTGTCATCACTAAATATTACTGCTCCTCTAAAGGTTAGAGCCTACGTCTAAAGCTAGTAAGCAACCCTGGATAAATGACATGATCAAGTCTCCAAGTCCATTACCTCAGTCTGAAGGATTTATTAAGTAACTACAATAACTTGGTTAAGGATGCGAAAACACACTATTTTTCTGAACTCATTACTACACAAACACAATCCCAGGTTTCTGTTTAAGACTATGGATCAGCTGGTAAACCCAACCCCTCCTTGTGCCTCAGCTGGAAGTAATGATGACTGAATTGTTTTTATCTTATTTTACCAATAAGGTGGTGTCAATCAGAGCCTCCATTACCCCCGCGGCCTCTTACTCAGAGGTTCCTCACCAGCAACAAGAGAGTTTTAATCAGTTTTATCCCATTGACTTGTCTGAGCTTTTAAAAACAGTATCACAAATGAGAGTGTCCTCCAGCCCACTTGATGTAATACCTACAAAGTTTTTACTGAAAGTAATGGATTCTGTTGGCCCCATTTGATCTCCGTTTTCAACAGCTCCCTATCTACTGGTTGTGTCCCTGATTATTTTAAAACGGCTTGCGTGAACCCACTTTTAAAGAAACCTGGTTTAGATCCCTCCCTCCCACATAATTTTAGACCAATTTCAAAACTGCCTTTTATTGCAAAGATTCTAGAAAGAATTGTGTCCAAACAGCTGCTCACTGTACTGGAAAATAACAAATTATTTGAAAAGTTTCAGTCTGGTTTCAGGAAGTACCACAGCACTGAGTCACCAATGACCTTTTAATGTCTGTTGATGAAGGCATGTGCTCAGTCCTTGTACTCCTGGACCTTAGCGCTGCTTTTGACACCATTGATCACAACATCATGTTAGACAGACTGAAGCACTGGGTGGGGATCTCTGGTACTGCCCTAGATGGTTTTCATCCTACCTGTCAAATAGGAAGTTTTGCGTGTCTGTAAACAACTATGTCTCTTCGTTCTGTCCAGTTAAATATGGTGTGCCTCAGGGGTCGGTCTTAGGACCCATTTTGTTTTCCTTGTATCTGCTTCCCCTTGGCCATATTATCCATAAACATGGCATTTCTTTTCATATTTATGCTGATGACACACAAATATACTTGCCCGTCAGATCCACAGACCCTGGAATGCTGAGTTCACTTAACAACTGCCTTTGTGAAGTTAAAAAAATGGATGTCAAATAATTTCCTCCAGCTGAACTCAGACAAAACAGAAATCCTGGTCATCGGGTCCCAGCAGATGGCAAATCAAATACTGCCATCTGCTGGTTCCCTAGTAAATCACATTAAGCCTGTGGCAAAGAACCTTGGTGTTTGGTTTGATAGTAATTTAAATTTCGAGCAGCACACCACAAAGCTTGTTCAATCATGTTTTTATCAACTTAGAAATATAGCAAAAATTCGATCCATGTTAACTTTTAAGGACACCAAGACCATTTTACACGCCTTCATCTTATCACGCCTGGATTATTGCAACAGCCTTTTCACCTGTTTAACCCAAAAATCTATTGATCGACTCCAGACTGTCCAGAACTCAGCTGCCAGGCTTTTAACCAGAACAAAGAAATATGACCACATCACCCCTATTTTAGCTTCATTACACTGGCTCCCAGTATGTTTTAGAATTGACTTTAAAATTCTATTCATCACTTTTAAAGCTCTTCATGGCCTCTCGCCTCTGACCTTTTAGTCCCATACACACCAGCACGTACCTTGAGATCCTCGGGCAGAGGTCTGCTGTCTGTTCCAGAGTCTCGACTGAAAACTAAAGGGGACAGAGCGTTTGCTGTCAGGGGCCCGAGGCTCTGGAACAGCCTGCCCGAGGAAATCAGGTCGGCTGAGTCAGTGAACTCTTCTAAGTCCCTTCTTAAAACATACTTTTATAGGAGAGCCTTTCCCGATGTTATTTGACTTTATTTTATCCCTTTTATTTTATTGTATTTTACTAATTTTATATTTATCTTAAACGTGTATTTTAGTCTTTTCAATGTTTTCATGCTTTTATTATTGTCTCTTGGGTATTATTGTCTTTACACTTGTTAAAGCACTTTGTAACTTGTTTTTGAAAGGTGCTCTACAAATAAAGATTATTATTATTATTAGCTCAACATTTCACTTGATGTTGAAAAGATACTGGTATTTAAAAAAGAACTGTACTGACAGGAAAGAGGCAGGAGGACAAACAGCAAAACCAGCAGGGGCAGTGATGGCGGGGGGCATAAGGCCACTGTGGCTACAGGGCCCAAATATTTTGAGGGGCAAAAGGCCAAACTGAGGGGGTTCAGCAGTCATGGCTGCCATGGCCTCTGCGGAATTCCTGCCCTGATGGTACTACTTGCAAAACATATCTAATCTTGGAGGCTTTAAGGGGCCAAATTTCTTACCAGCATCACACGACAAGGGTAAAACCGCCTTTACCGCTTAAGTGTACTGTCCAAATGCAGGCACGGTTGCAACAAGGTGGCGTATTATTTTAACAAAATATCATATCCCACACAATTATTTCAAACATACAATGTTGAATGGACAAGAAGAACCCTCTCCAATAATTTTGAGCTGCTTTTATTGCAATTGGATGGGTTAGGGCTCTGATTAGGCTATTTGACATTTATATCTGGTAACATTGGCTTAGAAGCATCTCATTTCCAGCTTTAAACTAACCTTTTGGTTCTTTGGCATAGAGATGAAACAATTAGTAAATCAATTTGATGAAGCTATTTTGCTAATAAAAGTTGCTGTTGCAGTTACCAGTTGCTGCTTTTTGTTATACTAAACTGATAATCTTCGGGATTCAGACTGCTAGATGGACTAAAGCTATTTGAATACCTCAGAAATAATTGTTATTGGTCTCTACTATAATCATAGACCAATGTTTGTTTTGCTCTCCACATTATGTTTCTCAATTCCAATGTTAAATATTTACTTACTCATAAAGAAATATATAGGTATGCACATACAGTACATCATCCATGTTGACCATCATAAAAAGTGGTAGATGTAGAAAGATTTATATACACATGGGTAAGCAAAGAATTGTGCCAGGGTATCTGCTTTGACACCTGCGTGTGTTTGAGACTTACTGTGTGTGTAGATCCTCCATGTTGGCATCGCTCAGAGTGTGCTGGGCGCTGACATGGCCACATGCTGTCAAAGCAAATACATTAAGGGCAGAGATGGGTGGGTAGGTGAGAGGGTGAGTTAGAGGATGGAGGAAATGGCATGGTAAAAAGTGCACATCAGAGGCATGTTACAGTCA
>NW_024040104.1:0-16216 GCF_014851395.1 Micropterus salmoides | reverse complement strand
TCCTTCAGCTCAAGAAAGAGTTATGTAAAATAACTTTGCTCAAAGGAAAAAACTCATGCCATTGTTCTGGATCACTTATGCAGCAAAACCATTCATCTTTGAAAAGTAAGCATTTTGACGTGACATGGTAGTTGTTTTGGCACAACAGGAAAAGTAGACCTTGATGGAGTGTTATCTTCAAAGGGCGATCCCACCAAGAAGATCAGTTTGTTTTTTGTCAGCTATTTTTGATCCTCAAAGTAAAGATTTTAGGTCCAGACTTAAACAGCTATTGGATCGATTGCTATGAAATTTCGTATTATGAGCCCAAAAGAAGATGGCTACTGACATCGTCCTACTAAGGATAAATGGGAATCACTTTGGTGATCCCTTGCCTTTTTATGTAAGTGCCATCACCAGGTCCAATATTTGGTAGTAGAAGTAATAACATTCCCATCAGCCTCAGCTGTTATTTTATTTAGTGCTATTTAGTGGATGTTAGCATCCAAACATGCTAAACTAAAATAATGAGCATGGTAACATTATACCTGCTGCAAATAGTATGCTGATATTAGCATTTAGCTCAACGCACAGTCTCACAGAGCTGCTTGTGTTGCTGTAGACTCTTAGCCTTGTTAGATTAGTCTTGGCTTTTGTTGGGCACCCAGGAGAACATTTTAAGAAAAGAATACAAAAATAGTGCGTACTCGTCACTTTTCTAATAACGTGACTAGAAACACAAGGAGAGATCACATAACTAGGTAGCCTAAATAAATGCATGGGCATGCTTTACATTACCGAAAGGTAATTTAAGGTAACACAGAACGAGGTCAGAGCAAATTGACATCATAGAAAAAATAATGTTGTTGTGTTTGTTTTTGCAGACTGAATGTTAAATAAAAAGAACACTCAGAGGGCCATGGTCACAACAGAATTTATAACAGAACATAAGTTTCTGATTGTCACATAACAAATATATTCATAGCATAGCATATACCAAATAATTACACTTACTGCATATGGTAAGACTGTGGGACATTGAGGCAGCAAAACTAAAAACTGAATTAACAGAATTAAACTTTTAGCTTCTAGAGTAAGGAGGAATCAGGGGGAGGGCTGCTTTAACCCCAACAGTTTCACTGTATGAACACGGACTGTGTGTGAGACCTTTTGGACGTGTAGAAGAACATGGAATATGGATAAACATCCTAACAACAACATAGATCCTTACCAATCCTGTCTGCATGTCAGGAGATTTAAATTATCAATGAAGTTAGGCTGCTGTACCTTGCGTGTAAATGTGCACAGCCTCTCTCTTAATGGGGAGATGCTCCACTCAAAACGCATCTGCTATTAATCAGAATGTTCATTTTTGTGACCCGGCCCGCCAGATCCGCTGACTCATAACAATCAAATGCGATCTGCGCATAAAGCCTCCTCTGCTTCTGGGTATTATTTGTAGAATATATTTTTTTCAGTAAAAGTCAGTATTAACAGTGAGAACAGTTGAGAATCAGCAGGAGAGAACAAAGGGGTAAGAATGGCATTAGCATAGTAGAGAAGAACAGGACAGAACAGGACTGCTTGTGGGTAGGAGTGGTAAATTATACCACAGTCATGAGAAAACAGTAACATTTTTTATATAAGTGAGAGAGCGCAGAGAATGATTTGGATGGGCACTGTCCCAGAACCACAACTCTGGTGCTGGTAGGCCCGCCAACCATTTTCACATGGGGAATTTCTTTGTTTATACCTATTAGTAAATGTTCAATAATATCCCTTGGCTGTTACTTGGGAAATTGCATATTAGCCTGTAGTGATCTGTGCATGCGTAGAAGTGGTGACATTTGAATTTCGTGAAGTTTACCTACACCTGATCCGCACGGCACATGGGAGAAGTTTGGCCCCAGGCCTTTCTGCCTGAAAGCCTTTCTAACATGTGTTTAACGTTGTCAGACGGTTGCACTTTGTTTAGGGCTAAGGCACTAAAACTACTTTGTTAGGTTTAGGAAAAGGTTTAGTTTGGGTTAAAATGATGAGTCATTGACTTTTGGTTTCACATGTGACACGGCCCCCCTGTCATTTTGCAAAAGTGCTCCCCGGGAAAAGCATCCATGATTTAGAGGGGTCAGTTTGTTTGTAATGACTAACTCTTTTGTTTTCACCTTTATTGCACTGACTTGACATTGTTTCTCTTGTATTGTTTTACACTTGAACAGCCTTAACCTGTAACCTGTCTCATCCACCTCTCTTGTCTTCTACAGATTCACATACACCTTAGGAGAGGGAATGTGGCTGCCATTGAGTAAAAGCTTTGTCATCCCCCCTGCCGAACTTGCCATCAACCCCTCAGCCAAGTGCAAGACGGACATGACAGTCATGGAGGACGCGGTGGACGTACGGTGAGAGATGATATTTACTGGTACCACTTTGTTACTTTCTAGTTGGGACGTTTCAGAGACATGACGATAGAAGCGCCAACGAAAGAAATAAAAGGTTTCATAAGGGTGTGAAGCAAGGTAGGATTTTGCTGACCACTGCACCAAAGTGAATGGTATTAGAGCTTTTTTTTTTTCATTGCTGCACTAAAGTATTACCCAGACTTTCTTTTAACTGTGTGTTTTATTGCTTCTAATGAAGTTTTTTATTAATATTTCTCATGACCATCTTTTTCATCTGTTATCAGCAGAATGTAGCTGTTGACTCTCTGGCCGTCTCACTGTTTTGTATCCTCACGTAATCAGCATTTGCTTTATATTTGCTGCAGTGAGTCTAAACCAGCTATGTGAGGCTGATGCAGAGGTCTTGCCGGTCATGATTCAGAGGGTAATAAAACTCTTAGATCTAACAAAATCAATTATGAAGACGCAGGAAAAACAGAGTAAAAAAGAATAAGAAGAAAGAATTACTTGGCAATTCAGAGCAATAAAGAGCATTTCGATTGTTAAATGGTTCATAACTCCTCCCAAGAAAATCTGTTCAGTGTGCAGTGACTGTGTTTGTGTCTGGGCTGCAGAGAGAGCCATAACTGAGCCAAAACAATGCTGCAGTATTTAACTGGAAAGCAATGAGGCAAAATAATTATTTTGCCATTTTGCTTTACTAGCAACAGGGCGGGGCGTAAGGATGTTGATGCTGCTCAATCCAGAACTTTGGTCTTGAACAAGATATCTTCGTAACAAGCCAGCCTTGTTATGAATAGAGGATGAAATTCATGGCCCCAGACAATGGTACCTTCTTTTTGTGACTCCCCACCTAATTGTCTTGCACCACTGTCAGGTCAAAATGTTCCTCCACCATCACTTTGGTCTATGACACAGTAATTTCAAAACTAATGAATTTGGGGTTTGCTCAGGATATTCCAGTAGATAAGGCCTGATTTTTATGAGGCCATAATTCTGACTCAGACTCACAATAAATATCAAAATCCGGACAATGGAAACTACCATTTTACTCCCAATCCTGCCTCTGTAGTCTGCCTGCCAAGCAGGTTATGAGTATGCCGTGTGTTCACACTAGAAAAGTGACAAAATAAAGTCTACTCAAAACAGTCAGAAGGCATGCTAAACAATGATTTTTGACTGTTGTTGATTTCATTCCCCCACAATGCATTTCACAAAGGAATGGAGGAGCTGATCACAGCTGGAAAAAAATAAAACTATTTGTGGAACACAATAGAAAAACCATAACTTTGGACAAACATCTCTGTATCTTTGTTGTTAAGTTTAGTTAGCAGAGGCATTCTAAAGTCACAGTTTGTAATATGTCATTTCCTGTTTGAAAATGGTTAGGTATGTTAATTTCAATAGTAATACTTACTACACCAAATACACAAAGATTAACATGTAGTATAGACTGTATACAGTATTTCCAATGGGATACACTCATCTGAGTCGCCTCCACTGATCACTGTGCGCTCAAAGCAATGAGCTAAACGAGCAGCAGTGAGAAGTGTGGCAAGAGCTTTTTATGTACATAGTTTTGCCTCTCAGGCTACATGCAGGCTGGCCTACCTTATTGGTGAAGGTTGTGGGAGCTTTATGCAGCCTGAAAGGCATATGCTACTCGTGGCTTTAAAAAAAGTTGGTTCTGCCAACAGTGTTTTCTAGTTAAGATTCATTTGTTCAATTTATTGACAGTTAACATTGTCCTAAAATGTTATGTATACAGTCATTAGAAAACAGTAACATGTTACTTGGGAAATTGCATAGTAGCCTGTAGAGTACACACGCAGAAGTGATGAGATTTGAATTTTGCGTTCACCTAAACCTGACACATTGGAGAAGTTTGCCCTAGGCCTTTCTGTCAAAAATAATAGTAACGCACAGTGCTCTTTGTTGTCAGGTATCTATAAAGGAAAGCACAGCATTTCTTTTGTTATAGAAAGCAGTTAAAGCTGTTAATTTAATAACAACTAATTTTAAAAGTAAATGTGCACCATTAATATGAAAGCCTAAACCTAACAGTGTATTGAAAGTTAATGTATATGTGATTCCAGCAGACCTTATGCATAAAGATGACACCATCCTGGTCTGCCTTGTTTTCCCTGTCCGTCCCAGCTGTTACTAGGTGTATTACTATCTACTCATAACTTTCCATTATGAATCTCCAAGACCGCATCTGGTGTGACAGCAAAAAGTCTGTGTGAACAGAATTAGTTTTGGAGAAGAGCTAGGTTAATGTAATTAGTAGTGGGATTGGTCTTTTAGTGTATGCTGGAACATACACTGTCAACAAGTTAGTGTGCACAATGTCAGAGCTTGCCCTAATTTGCCAATGGTTATTTGCCCTGTAAAAATGATGTCAGGTAAAATTAGTCTCGCCCAAATGAATTTTCTCATTAGCATGTAAGCACTCTAGTTTTGCTTTCCCTGTCGTCGCTAATTTCAAGCCCTCGGATGACTGAGATATGAAGTAGTCCTACAACAAGGATACTATAAAATAGAACTGATTAGAACAGTATTTAATGTGGCTCTCAGAGCTTAACGGCACCAGTAGACTGTGCACTTCTTTTTTTTCAAGCTAATTATCAAAAGGAGTGTGTAAGGTTCTCAGAGCAGAGTTTTTAAGGCAATATTCACAGGTTTAACATAGGCATTATATATCTTTTAAACCCTCATTATATTTGAGTATTGAGTTAGCTGCGACAATTGTGGTCACTGCTAAAACTATCGGCGAAAAAGGAACATGTTTTGCAGAAACACAGTGTGTGATGTTATTTTACATTGGATTTTTCTTTTAAATTGAGCATTCCTTATTGCTTGGTTATTCAGTTGAACGAGTCAAAGTTTATAAACCTTTAGTGCCTCTGTCACTGATCAAATTATGAGGGCCAGAGTCCCAGCTCTGCTAAAAGGGAACTAAGCCCCTCTGCAAAAGCAATGATAATTCAAGAATATGTCATGGAAAACCATTGAATGACACAAGATAAAAGCATTTCTAACCCTAATGAATTGATATGACGTGTTTTAAATAATTAATTAAGTAATTGTAGTAATTGGTGTGTCTCTGTCCACTGGTCTCCGCAGCTGACGTTATCTCCTGACAGTAACACATATCAGAATTATTGATCTAGACATGTGGCGGGATGTGTTTTTATGTATAATTGCTGTGGGATGTGTTCATATTGTTTTGTTATTCTTTTTCAACGAAGCAGCCACTGGTTATGGATGAAGCGGAGAGCTCAGTTGGGCCTAGAAAAATTAAACTGTTATAGCCAGGTGTGGAGGAGGTGCTCCTGGGATCGCAGGCTTGAATTAAATTAGTGGTTTAAAATTGATCCATGGAGAAAATGTATCATCCACCCATTCATTTCTTATCTACATTAATATTTTTCAATGTTTGGAGCAAATATCATAAGATTATGTGACTTTCCTACCATCCGCTAAGTCATAGCTGCCACATATGTCTGGTGGGAAAAGGTATGTATGTAATGGAAAGTAATTTGTTTTAGATTTTCCTCAAATATTTCTGGATCCTTTCATCTACACACAATCCTCAACTTAACTTATCAATATAACCCATTGATCTTTATGACATTTATCTTTCATTTAATTATGCATGTGCTGTTTATGTTGATTATTATAATCCTGTTAACAAGAGTCGAAACATTAAGATATGTGATGATAAACTGATACAGAGAAACAGTATTATTAAATACCTTATGAATTTAATGATTTTGAAACTTAGTGTATTTCTTCTTATTAACCTATATGTTACATAATTTCAGAGGTATTTTTGTATATATAGTAGTTTTGTATATATCTAATAATTGCTGTGGCAATGCTGTATATGGAGTGTCAGGGTCAAATTTATCTTACAGAGGTTTGTTAATTTTCAGACACAGCGATTGTATTAAATGTGTTAGAGCCATTTGACTTTTCAGACTATGCTGAACTGGATCTGAGAAAGAGCCTGACATATTATGTCAACACATATAGCATAGACATGAAACTAGAAAGGGCTACATCACCAGAGGAAAATACATGTGTTTGTTGCTAGGCATTAACAGCTCAGGGTCACACAAAAAGCATGTAATACACCTGCCGATCCACTACAGAATATCATGTCAGTTTCACAGTTTGCCTCGAGTGAAAAGTAAACATTCATTGTTTTAAGAAAGTAGCCATTTTAATGTGAACCACAATCTTTTCCTGAACCTAACCAAATAGTTTTGGGGCCTAAACCATTTCCAAACTGTAACCATCATTTAAAAATCAGACAAATACTGCAGTATTTTGTGGAATATTTGAACCCCCTTTAGTTTTCTTCTGTCACCAGCACTGAAGTTATCTGCACTGTAGTGCTTACGCACCACTGCATCATATTTATTGTAAATTTATTCCATTTTGCGTTTGCAATTTTCTACTCCTCTCTACTGTATGTTTACACATTTCAAATCCCCTTTCTTTTTCAACATTTTATTTTCATTTGGCAGCTTTCCTCAAGACATTGTGTAAATAACTAATTTCCCTCTGATGTATGATCTGATGAGCGCTCTCTTCAGCTTTCCCCAGGGGCCACAAGGAAACACTGCTAACACCTTCCTCCTTTTGAGCTGTGTTCCCTGATGTTTGACGATCATTTGTCACTCTATCTTGCTCCCTGGCAGATAGATGAACAGCAATGGGCCCTGATATCCCTCCACTTAGTATTTGGCTTCATGACTGTCATGATTGGGTGAAGAATCAGCCTTGGCTTTTGTTTAATCTTAATGCATTTATCAGTGCTTTTGTAGCATCGCCTTGAGGTTGTATTTCAGAAGAAGATCTTAGTAGTTAAACACTTGTGTATTATTTGTGCTTCTCTTATAGTTTTGATGATTTTACATTCAAAATACAAGTTGTGAGACAAAATGCACTAATTGAAAACTATTCCTTTGGTCCTCAGCTTCTGCATTGCATGAAATCCAAGTGAGTGGATATTACTGAAAAAAGAGCTATTTTACATTTCCTATAATCTGAGTAATACACTTACAGGAAAAAGAATCTCTTCGTTGTCATTCTCTGAACTGAATTACTAACTAAAGCAAGTAAATTGCAGGGTATAACTTGGCATTTAAACCATGGGTATACTTTTCAGTGGTAAATGGGCTGACTGAATGGTTCTTTATACTGCTTGTTTTGATGCACATTTATTTCTAACCCTCCCATTGTTTAGCTATCCATGTTAATGGTCCACATAATTGAGGCTTACATTTATTGCCTCTCTCAGCTGCAGACAGCTGTCCCGGACAAAATGTTAAATATATTGCAGGTATTGCTTATTGCCCATTCATTTTAAGTATGCCCTATACACAGGTTGTCACAATGATTCATTATTTCTTAAATCAAATGTGATTGTAATAGAATAAAGAACTTTTCTCTTGCTGGAATAACTTTCCAATTTGCTGATGGATATGATTTTTTTAAAGGCAGTGTAATTAACTGCATTTTACCATTTTGGATACATGTTTACTTAGCTTTTCCTATGGGGCATTTTACTTTTAAAAAAAGGTTAAATGAAGTAGCTCATTCCAACGGTTTAATAAAGAGACTGTTTATCCTGATAGTGATTGTAGCATCAATTAGGCTGATAACATTTTAAAAGAAATTTTAAGTACATGTGGCTGCAATGCCACAGCCAATTATTAATTTATATGAAGAATAATTGTAATTTTCTGATTTAAAGCCCCTGCATGACTAAATAAGAAACATCAAAGCAAAAAAAAAAAATTTAATTAAATATATAATTCTGAAAAACTCAGCCAGTCTGCTTTAGCCAATGTGACTGTGTGGCTGTGGTTTGATCAGATTAGACTGACAAACAACCAACTGATATCAGAGTGTAGGCCAACAAAGATTTTTTGCCAATCAAATAGAGGGGTCTAGATCAATGTCAGATCATCTGTCTTTTCATCCAACACATTGTTTGCCATCAAGACATCCACTGTCACACATAGCATGATTCTGATGATTTCGGTTACACTCATTACTCAAATTTGAAGGTTTTTGACTTAAAACAATGAAATTTTACATAATTGTGGACCATTATTATTACTATATAGAAAAGTTGACTAGATGCTGAAAAACCGGGTTAGTTGCTGCTGTGCAGAGCGGGGGGGAACCTTAGCTTAGAGTCCAGGGTGAGAGGGTGAGAGGGTGAGCTGAGTAGGTCCACAATATAGAAATAGTTTAGCCGGGCGGGGGTCCAGGGAGAGCAGACACGATGAGCGCAATTTCCAGTAGTGAAAGTAACAATACATTATTATGCAAAATATGCTTTTAACTTTAATCATAGACTACAAAATGTTCTTCTTCTACAATCGGCGTAATATAATTATTTAAATTCATTATGTTATTGTTTGTTGTTGCCTACAATTTAATGACTAAATTTAAAATGTAGGCTAGTTGACTGTTTTGATCTGTATTAAAATTAGACAATTGTAAAATGAATAAACGCCATAACCGCCACACTTCAGTTGTCATCCCTCAATTTAAGGTGCTCCCACACATTTGAGGGCTTCATTTTGTTTTCCCTTTGGCCTTACGTTCAATGCTGGGAGCAGAGGTCAGGTGTGCGAAAACACTTCAATATTCGAATCTCAAAGTTGAAAATCGAATGTGTACCCAAAGATCGAATATTCTAATATTCTAATATTAGGGTTCAGCACAAAAAGCTAAAAGGGCGTGTTAATGAATATGTTACTAACTACTGTTGTTGTGTTATTGATTTATTGCATACGCCATGTTATGGATTACGGTAAATAGAAAATTAACATTTATACAGGCATAGTACTTAAGTAAGGCTACGTTCAGACTGCAGGCCAATGTGACCCAAATCTGATTTTTTTGCCCATATGTGCCCATATGTGAGAGCTGATCTTTTTATGCCAGTTTGAACAGGCCAAGTCATGTGGAATCTGATCTTTTCCAGTTTGGAATTGGGCCACTTCCATATGTGGTCCAAATCGATAAAGATCAGATCTTTTTAAATGCCACCTCAGTCTGGACACTCAGGTCGCATCTGATGCGACTTTGACGTCACTGCAGAGCAGCTGTTGTCACAGTTCTGCTGTAGACAGAGTCACGATGAACGAAAAAGCTCCACAAAAGCCTTAATTTAACCAGTGGCTCTCTTCCTCCTCTACCTCAATATATTCTGCTCACAAATTTCTTTTCTTCTCTCTCCGGCAGCTGCTGCCACTGATGCTTGGACTCGTCGGCAGAGAGTGGCGTTAACTTAACGTTTTGTAACTACTGAATACTGCTCTTATAAACAGGCTACATGTGCACTAAAACCGCTGTTTAAAAGTCGGGATTTACTTGCTTTTTCCAAATTTTTACTAGGCTTTTTTCATTTTTGAGCTGTATTGAGGAGCATATATTCATGCAGCACCTCCCGGCTCGGCTCCCTCCCTCTTGCTCTCTCTCCCCCTCTCTCATGAACACCGCTGCACAAATACACAAATACCCCCGCTGTTATTCTGTGGAAAGTAATATAGTAACATAACTAGTAACATAAGTTACTTTTATCACCCAGTAATAGGTAAAGTATTAATATTACTTTTTTAAGGAGTAATAAGTAACTAGTAATATATTACAATTTCTGAGTAACTTGCCCAACACTGTTCGGGAGAAATGTGAGCTAACCAGAGCTAACCAGAGCTAACCTTTCAGGCCGCGGACAGTTCACACTGGAGTCTGATTTTGGCCACATTTAAACTATAAAACCAATATGCTACGGATCTGGGGAAAAAATCGGAATTGAGCATTAAGGCCTGCAGTCTGAAGGTAGCCTAATAGTCTGTGTATTATTTTCCTAACTACCTAGCTATATGGCACTAAATTAGTGTGATGAACGTCGTTTTAGCTGTGCTTATTGAAACAACCAGTTCTGATCGATTCTATGCAAACTGATTCCATACATAATTCCTGTTATAGTACAGTTCAAGTCAACAAATTTATTTCGCATTCAGTGAGATTCACGCCATTTTAACAATGTTTACAGTGATCACTTTGTGTCAACTTTTGTCTCGCTAGTTCACTTATCAAGAGGGCTCAGTTGCTTCACAGCGGTCATTTATGCTAGCTAGCGAGCTAGCGAGCATTCACAATTCTAAAAATCATAGATCAATATGCCCTTTGTTTTCTCAGACCACCCAGTGCAGTGGCACTGTATGTCCACACCTGCACTGTACAGGGAATGTAGGCTACCCTTTAAAATGTGGATACTAAATAAGCTTTTGTCATGAAAATGTCATGCACAGACCAAATCAAGTCAATTTCCATCAACTGCATGGCACATTATATCATCATTATACAGCACAAGGCTGCATAACGAAATGAAATTTTTAGTTCTTTCGTGCTACACCATATAATAAGTGTTGGCCTGTATTAAAATATGGTAACATAAAATAAAATATAGTTATTTATATACACTGACACGTAAAACTCACACCCCGAACATTGCACAGTGCATTTTTAGAATTTGCATGGGGTGAATGTAAACTGCAGCAACCAGATGATAGTAGGAAAGTTTCATCTTCTCAATAAACAGTAAACACAATAAACATTTGGGAAACAGAGTCCATTTTGACTGCGTTTGTGCACCAAGCCTCAGCGATGTAAAACATAAAGTCCACTTCCTCTCATCTTGCCAGAGTCTTGCGCTGGCAGCTCGGAACATGGACAACCTGCCGATTTTGATGGGGCAGGTCTCTGTAAGGATGTGGGCACAACAGTCTCTGAATACCGTTGCTTGGTTCGTATGACTCCCATTTTGTCCAGACTGGCTCTTTAGGAGCAGAATTAAGTCCAAGCTGGGCCAGCACGGCTCCTCTCCTGACTCTCTTTCCTCTCTCCCGCACCTGCCATGGTGCCTGGTCCAGTTGTTTGGGCCGGGTGGATCGTGGTCTGCTGCTCTTTAATCCAAAAAAAACCATCTTCATTTCCAATGACTGTACTTATGTCAGAGGTAACACATGTTTTGGCAATAAAGGCAGAAGAAAACAGGTAAAAACAAAAGTGTAGCGAAGTTGGCGAAGGCTGCTGCTTCTACAAGCACTGCCGGTGTTGTGCCGAATTCTGCCTGCCTGCCGAGAATTGCATGCATGCACCTCGCGGGTGGTCATTTATGCTGGGAAAAGAGGTGGATGCAAATCTCGGCAGGTAGCCTACAAAATTTGATCTGCCCAATTATGCATCCACCTCTTTAGGTCCTTTACAGACAACTTGCTCCAAAAGTTCATAAAATATATACTTCAAATCATTTAATACCATTGATGGACCCCACAAAGAATATTATAGCGTTTAAAAGCATTATTTGGAGGTGCGTGCAATTCTCTGCAGAACTGCAGTTGCTCTGTTTCTGCTGGACAGGTGAGTAAGCTAACATTAGCTTTGCTGTTACACATGAACGACAGATTCAGTGTCACTGTCTTGTCTATCTCTTGTCATGTTTGTGAGGATCCCAGCTGGTTACCTTTGTTAGCTTAGGTCAGTGTGTGTGTGTGGTAGAGGAGGAATAGACTGACAGAGCCCCGGTGAATAGAGAGAAACGGGTCACCTTGCACCTTGTTCAGCAGTAAATGTACAGTAGAAGTTACAGAGGCTGGTGAATAAAGACTGCAGCTTCTCAGGACTAAAGAGGAGCTCCTGTGTGTTGCTGCCAACTGTTGAATAAAGAGTGATGGAGGTTAGTCCCACAGTTATCTTTGACTTCGGCCCTGGAGATAAACAGTTGCTCCTGTGCTTCCCAGCTCTTATCAGTCACTGTATTTCAAATAACTCTCTAGTTTGTTTACTCTGTTGTGTTTTGTATGCAGCGTTTGAGAGCTTACACATTTTGTTCACTAATTGTAACTACTGTCGTTCCTGTCGATTTTCCCACCGACAAATAAACTAGACTCCGTGTCTTAGATTTAGGCTTAGAAAAGTATTGTGCTTCAATACATATTTAAATATTTACATGCTTGTTGTCACACCTTCTACAGCGCTGCTAAAACTTGCCCTCTAATTGAAACTAACGTGCTCTCGGACAGCAGATTCTGGATTCTGCTATATTTCAGAGTAGGACTGGTTACCATCGCAATGCGCGTTCACGAGTTTGTTTATCAACAAACTCTCTGCAGAATCGCAAAGTATCCCTTTAACCATAAAGATTTTTCTGACCCCAGGTTTTTCCTTTAGTGCCACCCTTAGGACAGACTTTGGTAAGGCTCTAACAGCAAAATTGTCGATAAGATTATCAATCTTTCCAGCACTTACAGATTTTGGGATGTACTATATGTTGGAGTAACTCCATAGTCACCAAACGTGGCTTTAAACCTTTTTTGTCTTGTGTGATATTTAATGGTAAATTGTGCTGCACACAATCGTTGGATGTGTCTTGACTGTAATTGCAGTTCCCAAATAATTTAGCATTCACACTTGCTGTTAGTTTCATCATCTGGCGAGGCTCTGTTCAATAGGTCCCCTCTGAATAAATGACAACAAAGCAATGGGCAATTATAAAAGAAAAATTGGTTTGTAAGATAACATCGAGTTGAGTGTGAAAGGGAAGGAACCTCACTGTCTTTTCTCATAGAAGAAAAGACAGTGAGGTTCAAAGCAGGGAGTTGGGGAAAAATGCTTTTGTGAGTGCCTGAGAGGTCATCATTTTCTTTACTAAGGCAAGGTTCATGGCAGTGCTCATGTAAGAAAAGCCTTGAATAAAGAGATAGCCCCCAAATCCCTTTGGTCTGTGAAATTGCGCCTGAGTATGAGATTTAAGTTGATTCCAAAATCCTGGATTCCTACTGGACGAGCCCGACAGGGACACAGGAGTTTCCCGTGGAGTGGCCACGATGTCTCCAAACCCATAAGAGGGAGCACATTCGTTCCTGCCTTGTCTTTCCACTGCAACTTCAGTTGCCACAGGAGGTGACCCGCTTCAACAGTGAACTTTTTTTTCCCCTATGCGAAGGTCTTAACTTGCTGCACTGGAAACAGAGAGTCTGGGCAGAGATAGGTTTGTGTTTGCATAACATGAGCTTCACTGTTATGATTTTTGCTTTCCTGTTAACGAATCCTGTTTACTAAATATGCAGTTTTAATATGAAGAAACACTTTTTTCTTCCTGGACTGTGATGGGACAGCAATTTTTCTCTGTCATGGGATTAGGAGCTGTAGGCTAGTAACAAATCGCTCACATAATTTTTTGCAGGCTAAAATTAACACTTTGACATAATACCGGTAGTACACAGGATAGTAATATGGATTGCGTTTGCTGGTGAAGTAATATGGAAAGCCATACAACTGCAGGATATTGCACAAGATAAGGTTAGCAACTGATCGGCGTAAACCTGCGAACTAACATTATCTAACTTGAGAAAGCGCAAAATCACAATATATTTCACATGCTTTGCAGTAATGTTCTTTTGGATGGAAGCCGAAGTCTGTGTCTGTTTTGTCAGTTTCAAAACAAAACGAAGGTGCCTCAAACCTTTCTGAAGTTGATTGGGTTTTCACCTTAAGTAGATTTGACTCTCGTTTGGCCTGATGGGCTTCAGCACATAAAACGTTGTTGTTCTTTTGTTGAACCCGACCCGATTCCTTCACATAAAAACAGAATAGCAAAAGAGAAAACAGGTGTGTGGTTCATTTCTATGTGAGTGTGGCACCCTGGGTATTTCAGTGGCTAAGGTTAGTTCTAGAAGTATTATTGTATTACTTAAGATTGCTACCGTAGCCCCCCATCATTTTCGTTTTGTTTATTATTATTATTATTAGCATGCTTTGTGTCACTGTTAATCTGGAGAAACCTCACCTGACTCACTTTAAGAAGCAGTAGAGCTACACTTATGCCCGCCAGCAGGCGTCAGTAGCGGCTTCGGTACTGGAGTGACTTGCGCTATAATCCCGTTTTACAAGGAAGTTAGCCCAGTCGTAAGCGTAAGACAGTCAACAAAGCAGCAGATGAAGCTGATATTCATTCAAAACTGTCTTTGTGTTATATTTACAGGTGAGAGAAGTGCACAAGCATCATATATGTTCATGTTAACTATGTTATCAGTTGTGGTGCCATGTTTTCCTGTTTACAACGATGTTAATGTGAGAAAATGCGGCAACTAACTGATGCTAGCTCGAGTAACTTCATGTTAGCGTTTGGTGAAGCACACTAGCTGTGTCTTTTATGGAAACGGTAATATGAGTGACCTGAATTAACATTGTAGCGTTTTCATGCAAGATACAGATCGTTTGTGTTCATGTGTGCTGATAGAAACAATTTTATTTGTAAACCAGTTGAACATTTAACTGTGTCTGTGGGTGCTTTCACACCTGCCTCTTCGGGTTTAATCGCACTAGAGTTCGTTTTCCCCCTTTGGTGCGGTTGGTTTGAGCAGGTGTGAATGCAGCAATCGCACGCGCACCAAAAGCAGTCCAAAGCAGTACACTTTCAAACAAACTCTGGTGCGGTTCGCTTGTGGTGTGAAAGCAAACGAACCAAACACAGGAGAGATGTGATCTGAGCATTATTTCCAAAGCTAAGCCACTAATAACTCCATCGTCTGACCACGAAATGCATTCAGCGATCTTATAATTTATCTGTAGAAGCCACTATGTTTATGAAAATCATTTTATAAGGTATAGCCTACTTGTCAGCGCGGGTATTTCCCTGATTAATAGGTTAAAATCTGTAAAAAAAAAGAAAAAACAAAAGCGGGCAAGTAGTACTCCGTTTACCCTGTCAGTTCATTAAGTCCATAAAAAATGTACTATAGGCGAATGAGCCCCAAATTATTACTGTAATTATGTCCTGTTTTTACGTTATTATTCATAATAGGCTATGCGATCGATCTGCTGTCTAGCATTACTAATCATTCTTATAATAAATTATCACTTCGTGAGCTCTTCGCGATTCAGATCAGAAGCGTTAAAGTGCTGCACAAACTTCTGTCAGTCACCGGAGTTTGATTTCCCCACTTTTCAGCAAAACTGTCCAATCAACAAGTTACCTGTACGTCGCGTAAAGTAATGCTGCGGTTACTTCTCTGGTTTGTTTGTAAAACTGCAGTGTGAACTTGAACCGGACCAAAACTAACATGCAACATCATTTTTTTCACTTGGTCGGGACCAAATGAACCGAACTACAGGTGTGAAAGCACCCTGTGATAATACTTTGTTGGTCACTGAACCTTTCATGGAAAGTAATAATTAATTTCAGTTTGACAGTTTGCACATTGTGACAGAATTATTTTGGCTATAATCCCGTTTTACAAGGAAGTTAGCCCCGTCGTAAACGTAAGACAGTCAACAAAGCAGCAGATGAAGCTGATATTCATTCAACTGACACTGAAATTGGCACCTGAAACCACCATGTCTTTATTTCGGGTGTAACATGAGGTGACAGCCTGTTGACAAATTGGCAGTAAAACGTGATTTATTGATAAGTGATTTCATTGAAAAACTAAATATAGCCCCTTTAAATAAACCATTGTATACCTTTTCAAGAGCAGTTGTCTATATGTGTGTAATAACAGATGGTTGTGATGGTCAGTGCTCGGATTCACCCTACACCGTCCACCTTATTAATGTAAAATAGTTTTCATGTTTTACTTATTGGCCCATGATCTCAGGGTGGTGCCCCGTAATAGTTCATCTTTATTGATCATTTTTGTAATACTAATAACTTTATTAATATTACTATATTTGCTAATAACCATCTTGCCCCTACCAGATCCAAACATCCTTGCAAAATATTTTACAGGGACAAAACA